>NW_004955410.1:35512143-35587396 GCF_000276665.1 Chinchilla lanigera
GAGAGAGAGAGAGAGAGAGAGAGAGAGAGAGAGAGAGAGAGAGAGAGAGATCCAGAACAACAGATCTCCAGGCATCTCAAAAGACTCTGGATAGCGTCTTCCATAATGCTAATCATTTTCAGTAGGAAAGGGCTACCTGCTTCTGCTGAAGTGAGCAGATGAGGGAAACTGAGGCACAAAATGAAAACAAAAGGTGGCATGTCTTTATAGAGTCTAACAATTAAACAGGTAAAATCTATTAGCCAGAAGGGAAAACCGTCTATACTTCCTGATTGCTCCGTGGCTCTTCTGAAGAAGAGCAAGTCTGAAATACTGTATTTCAGCAAGTCTGAAATACAGAGATGCCACAAAAATCTTAGCCACAAGATTTGTTTTATTGGGAGAAGGGTGGAACTATCACTGGAGAGGGAAGCAGTGAACCTTATTCCTACATCCTCTACTTCTGACTTAGTAAATCACTTAATATTTTCAAACTTTATTTTTTCATGTATTTTCCCCTAGTATAGTGAGTTAAAACACTTACCTGCCTCCTTCCAGGTGAACTAAAGATACAATGATCATTTGTAACTTGCAAGGTACACAGGAAATGCTAAGTTTAATTAAAGCTATGAGCTAGCTCATTCAGTCCTTACAGCCATCCTATAAGGTTAGCATTATTTTATGAGGCTCAGAGACAGTAAAACACTTGTCCTGTGTCACACAGGTAGCAAGTAATCATATCTGGATCAGGGTCTGCTGACTTCAACTTGAGTGCTTCTCATTAGCCCACAGCTGCCTGTGGGAACAAGGTTAACCCAGTGCTGAGACAGACCCAGAGTGAGGGTCACTGCAAGGTCATCCCAACAAACAGCCTGCTGTACCAGCTCTGGAATGATATGCAGCTCTGGTGACCAGAAATTATAGGAGCCTTATAGCTCATGCAGCAGATGGGGAAAGAGGAGAAAGGGGTAAAGCAGGGGAGGAGAGAAAGTGGAGGGACCGGGGAAGCCATGTGAACGGCCCTGTTGGCCTGGCAGAAGGAAGGGTAAATGTGCCATGCTGAAGTCCTTTGAGCCAAGAGAAAATGTGTGTCTTTATCTTTGTCTGTACAATTTATGGTCCAGCTGGGCTCTTCTATGCGGCTGGGACTGTTCAGGCACTGCCCGAAAAGTTCCTCTCGGGGTGAGATACTTGGAGCCCTTGGGGCGCTGCCAGCAGTGTATAGTACCCATGGTTATTGGAGGAAGTTCCCACTGGGGCTGGCCAGTGCAGCCTGAGGATTTAGGGGCTTCCCAGAGTTCCCTGGCCCACCTGAACTCATATGTGGAAGAACTATGGGTTATATCTTCCCCACTATTCTAAGCTATCTCCTTATTCATTCTTTCATTTATTGAGTTTCAATGAGCAATAAATAATATGGCAAGTAGACAGTTGTTAGCATGGTAGGTGAGATATAGCATGTCTTTTTCTGAGCCAGTGCAATGTACAGGGTAAATCTGAGCTTCTTGATCTTAAGAACTAAGCAACAGCAAAGTGTTAATAATGTGTGGATTACAAGAACCATTGGGTGCACAGATTATTATAGTCCACCATTTCTCAGATTATCTTGTAGAATAACAATTCTACACGTTTACTAAGGTTGATGATCTTTAGAGTGTTGGTTTAGTAGAAAATTTAGTTGACCGATGCTACATAGTTATGGGTACATTGGAGGGTCTAGTATTAGCCAGTAACCACTCTGAGTGTGTTAACAGGGCAGATTTGGCTGCTTATATTTTGTTGGTTAAAAGATACTCTGTACATCGGCGGGATTTCCTACTTTATACCTACCCCATCCCCAAAAGGCACATTCATCCATTCACGTACTCATTCATTTCAGCAATATCTATGCATTGCTGGCATCTATTTTGTTGAGGAAAATGTTTGTCATCTGCAAATTCCAGTGAGAAAGCTGAGGTTGGATGTTCCCGAGGGTATCACAATCCAACTAGTGCCGAGAAATCCTCATTTCTTCTGTGAGGGGAGGACTTCTCTCGCTGTGGTGTGCGTTGCCAAGACTTTTGACTCAAAATGCCCCCATTTCCTGGAGATATTACAATGCCCTCCTTCCGCTGAAAAGCAATATCCATGCAGCTCATCTCTTCCTCGGCACATTATTAAATTGTGGTACAGAGAAGTAACATGGCAACAGTTGGAAGAGAGGGGAATAGAAAGTGTTTTGAAGTGTCTCCACAGGACACTGTCATTTGTCCACAGGGGGAGAGACGCTAAGGTAGCCCTTAATTGGCTAGCTAGACTCTCTTTCCCCACAAGGAGCTCAAAGTTCTTTGAATTTTTGTCCTGTGAAAAGGAAAGATCCATACTTCAACAATCCTCTTTCACATCATGGCATGTGTAGAAAATGGCAGTATCTGTGAGTCACCCTGAGCCGGCAGGCAGCTGCCTGTCTAAGGGCCAAGGGGAAAGGAACAACCCCTCTCCTGACATGTCTGTAGCTATTCATGGTGTACTTACTGCACTACGGATGCTGTTGGGATGTGCTCATTTAAAGTAACTGGTCTCACATGGGAAGGACACCTGCTTCCAAGAAGGTCTTTCACCTGCTCCCTGCCTGCAGGCAAACACTGCACTATATCGCCCAGGGAAGCTGCTCATCCAATTCGGCAGTGTGTGTTATGGGTGGTGGTGAGGTTGGGGTGGCAGCTGTGTATCCAAAGAAAGTCACAGCAGAGAACAGTATCTGCTTGTGCATTTGACATACTTATGGTGTATTCTGAGGCGAACCATGTCTTAGTCTCTTCAGCGCCTCAGTTTCCCACTTGCTCCTCTTGCCAGTGACTCTCTAAACCAGAGGGCTCAAGAAGAATGACTGTCCATTTCCAATGGATGAAAATGTCAGAAGGTTACCTGAAAGAAAAGTACAATACTCATTGCGAAACAGGCCACCTTCAAAGGATTTTCCAGGCAGAAAGGAGAATGGTGGCTGCCAGGAGTGGGGGCAGGAGTTGACCAGTTGTCTGATAGCTGTCGAGTTAAAATTGTGCAAGTGGAAAGGGGTTCCATGGTGGTGATGGCTGCAGAGCAGTGTGAATGTACTAAACACTACTAACCTATGCACTCAAAAAGTGGTTACGAATTTTATGCCATGTGTGTTTTGTCACAGTTAAAAATTATTTTAAAAGAATTTTCCGTTGCAAGATCTCTCGTCTACTCTTGGTTATCATTCCAAAATAGTTTCTTTTCTTCCTTTCACATTGTGTTTTTCTTTTAATCTTAAAACTAATGTGTATAGCTGTACATGGCACACCCCTGTAATCCTAGTCCTCTGGGACACTGTGGCAGAAAGGTTCCAAGTTCGAGGCCAACCTTGGCAATGTAGTAAGACTCTGCCTCAAAATGTAAAAATTTTTAAAAAGGCCTTGGAATATAGCTTAATAAGAAGGCCAGGGGTTCAATCCTCAATACTGAAAAAACCAAAAATGTGTATGTATGTTTGTGCACATATACACACCTACAATATGTATAATATATACACATAATAAATACACAAATATGTGTATAATAGATACATATAATTCATAGAGGTAAAAATCAATTTGAACCTACTCTCCTTACTCTGTTATAGGGCTTGATCTTTTGCCAGACCCTACATCCCTCACTTGTATGGTAAACATCTTCTGAAGGAAAGCGTATACCAGCCCAATCAGGCTTGGCCAACTCTGTTCTTCCGAGCCACTCTGCAAACATCAGAGGTCACCTACTCTCTGGCCCTGTGGGATCACCAGCACGGATGCTGGCCCATATCCTGCTTCCATGGACATCCCTGAGCCAGAGAAACAAAGGCAGTGCTCTGGCTTTGGGTTGTGCTTTCAATTTTATTAAAATACACACTTGCTACAGCATATTTTTAAGCCCATCTTAATTTATAACAACAACAACAATCACAGAAGCTTCTTGTTTTATAGCCAAGATGAATCTGTTTGAAACTCATTATATTCACAGACCCTTTATTTGAGCAAGTGTATTACTATGGCTCATGAATTCTCTGGTTATTATCAGCATTATTATGCATACCTTTATCCAATGTTATTATTTTTTATTGAGTTGCTTTTTTTCTTTAGTTTTTCAGTAATGTTTTAAAGGTTTTGTTTTATTTATAATTGTAAAATCCCTCAAGGCAGGAACAATTTTCTGATGTTATGGGGAGGAGAAACAGAAAGAGATAGAGTTGGACCAGATAGTCTCCGCAAGGCCATTTCTACCCCAAAGGGAAACCCACGCTGTACTGATGCGTTTATATCACTCCATGCTTGGCACAGGACCAGTGCTGAGGCCACTGAAATCCACAACTAAAAATGCAGCAATAGTGCCACCCACAAGTAGGTTTGAATCCCATTTTGACTCAGCAGCATAGTCAATGGCTTGCATGGATCTGGCCAAGTTACTGTCTCTTCCTCATTAGATCACAGTAGTTCCCACTCACAAATGAAATGTATGTAGTACAAATAGTCCCTGACTTATGATGGTTTGACTTCATGACTTTTTGACTTTACAACTGTGAAAGCAGTATGTGTTTAGTACATGTGTACTTCAAAATTTGAATTTTGAGCTCTTCAATAAAGTAAATGCTGGTACATGTTTTCCCTCAGAAGATGTGTACCAACAGATGCTTATCACTAGCATAAAGTAGTCTTTGTGTTAGGTGATTTCTAACCATGTCTAAAATAGGCTAGGCTAAGCTATGATATTCAATAGGTAAGAGGTCTTAAATGTTATTTTTTACATACAACATTTATGACTGACTGCATCATAAATCAAGTAGCATCTGTATATACTTATATTATCTGGAATATATTAAATGCTCAGCAAATGTTAACCATTGTTTTTTATCTGCCTCAAGGTGCTCATACCTAGAGAAAAAAAACAAATCCCAAAATACACAGAATTGTTATAAGACAAGGTAAGGGGCAACTGGTACCCCCAAATGTGGGGACTGGTCCAAGAGACTCATACTGGGTAAAAGGCATAGTGCCAGTTCAGGCCAAGAGTGGAAAAGGCACGAATGTGCTGGTGAAAGAGAATTGGGGATGGCTGGGGCACTTGTCCACAGCGTGGACAGGAGATGAGAATCATTCTGTGAAGGGATTCAGTGCCATCGGTAAGATTTAGATTTCAGTATATTCGATTTAGATTTCACTATATTTGAACAATCTCAAGAAACCTATTTTCCCTCACATTTTAAACATTTCTGAGGTTGAATGCATCTTACAGTCAATGCATTGTCATGGTTAATTGCCAGCATTTTTTTCTTTCTCGGCAGTACACAAAATTACAGTGTACTCTACAATGGGTGCCTTAGCTTAGATGAAATATGATAGGCTAAGGGCTGCAAGACCTGATGCTATTGTCCCCCAGCCAGTCCGATGACTTGTTCAGTGGCAATAAGTACACACCCAATTGTTTTCATTTAGCTCTGCTGAAGGATGTGAGTCTGACTCTTAACAGTCCTGACCAGGGTTGTGTCCTTATCCTCCTCCTGCTGCTGGAACATTCTGCAGCCTCCTCCAGCATGGTGCTCCTGTCTGGCACAGCTGTTAAGGATTCTGCAGATGAGCTCTGAGTCACAGAACTGGATGTGAGGGATGATGCTACAGGGAGAGATGTATTGTTTTCGATTTCCTGATTCTTTCCTATTCTTTGCCATTTCCCTTTCCTGTCTCTTTTGTGCCTTCCATTTTTCTCTATGCCCCTCTTTTCTACTTCTCTCCACTGAGCAAAGCCATCCTTGGGTGGGAACGGTGGGAGGGGGCAACACTAAATCCATGATTCTGTCTGTTATGGAGACAAAGATGGGGAGAGGGATGGTGAAGAAGAGCCAGGAAGTTTTACTAGCCGATGCTCAGAAATATCTGAGGTCACAAACCTCCAGGTGACACAGAAACCTCACCCCTCTGTGGTGGACAAAAGCTGGTTGCCTAGCAACAGTGCCCTCTGATCTTCCCACATATGTTCTCCAGCATCATCTTTTCCTTGCTTCCTTTTGACCAGCTTGCGTCAGTTAATCTTAATTGTCGACTTGACAAGATTAAGAGGCTCTGGGAGAGATGATCAGATCATGGAGCACTATACTCATCAATGGATTAATCCACTAATGTTCAAAGCCGAATGTGCTCTTAGGAGGTGGGGCCCTGTTAAAGGAAGTGAGTCACTGGGGGTGTAGTTTTGGTGGGTAAAGCCCTTGGTAGCACTCTTCCCCTATGCTCTGCTTCCCAGTCACCAGGAACTGAGCAGCTCTGCTTGCCACACCCTTCTACCATGGTGCTTCTGCCTTGAAGCCAACTGACCTTGGACTAAAACCTCTGAAACTGAGATATAGTAACCTCTTTCTCCTTTAAGTTATGAGTGTTGGGTATTTTATCCCAGCAAAAGGAAAGCTGACTGGTAAACAGTTCATGATGTTCATTTTTATCCATTTTTAAACTTGAATAAGTAGTACAGTGAAGAAAGGTGGGAGGCGTATTTGGTGGGATTTTCCTTGGACCCTCAACTCTTTAAGTTCATCCAGACCACCAAGGACTGAGTCAAATGCAGTTTGTTCTCATCACAGCCCTGCACAGGCATATCATGGGTTGGACACAAAGCAAAACAAGTGATCTAGAGAGCAAAAAAAGCCACTGTGACCTATAGGTCCCACAATTCCACTATGTAACTATTTCCTTGCTACGGACAGGCAGGAAAGCTGAGGGTTTCTAGTCTAGATCTACATCATAAATCTTGTTACATGCATATTATAATTATAATATCTTTAGTAAAACATTAAAAAACTCCATCATTATTAGGCTCAGATACTATTCCCAGGTCATTTTAGATGCCTATCAGAGGCACTTTCTGATGCCTGCAAGGAAGCTTCCAGTGAAAGTCCACTTTTATATAGTGAAGTCATAGTAGATTTTTAATGGCATGGTAAATAATTCAGCATATAAAGCAATCCAGGGCCCTGGAGTATTCTATCCTGAGCTACAGCAATGGGAAACCCAGGTCTAACCATTTACATTTACCGCATCAGGGGGTAGAAGAGGGGAAAGAGGTTGTATTAAGGTTTATCTGTTTATATGTGAGAAAATACATTCTTAATTGTTACTTTGCATAAAAGGGTACACTTTTTCCCTTTTAATCAATGCTTTGCCTATGGTATGTACACAATAAACAGTTGTAGAAAGGGAGACTGTATGGAATCTCTAGTTCAGTGGTTTTATTAAAACAAATCTTTGCATGTGATAAAATAAAGAAACTTGATCTGTCAAGTATTTGCTGAGAACTGACAATAAATTTAATTTGAAAGATTTAATTTCCTAGATAAGCTTTCATATAGTCTTTGCTGGCGTGATGTGGCAGGAAGCAGTGGATTGGGGATTGGGCAGACCAGCCAACTCACTTTTCTGGCATCAACATTTTCACTCTCTAAATGCAGGGAGGGGAGAAGATCTCTAATGTTTTATGCAGCTCTAACTCTGTGACTCCAGGTGTTAGTCTTTTTCACTGGGTCTTGGTTTGTCTGGTCTGTAACACAGCAAGGATGCCATATGCTCTGCATGCACTGGCTGAGTAATCCTCTGAGCCAGGGCAGAGGATGTAGCAACCCTCTCTCTGCTGGGCTTCTCATCAGGAAGGGATAACGAGCTTTCGCTCCTCCTCGGCAGTCATTGCAGCTCCCTGGAACTGGCATGGAAAACAGTGACGGGTGGTCTGCACCATCTTGCTGGCAGTGACAGGGGCCATTTGTCCCTATTCCTCTGGCATGTGCAAAGCCTAATATCCAGGTGCCACTTTAGGATGCTGTTGAGGTCCAGGAATGTGTCTTTTTGGGGAGGAAAAGGATGATATTCTTGTCCAAAGGATTGAACTGTATACTGATCCAGGCATTGGGTGGTCAGGACCTCTATGTCTATAGTTATTATTTAAGAACGTGCTCCATATCTTGTTTGGTGTCGTGTCCCCAGAGCCAGACTACCTGTCATCTCCCGATATTCACAATGTTATCCCCAAGTAGTTTTTTACTGATGTTAAGCCTTTAGACTTTTTGATGAGACCTTCCAGCTTAGACGAGGAGGTGAGCTGGTTGTCTATTGAATATCTTCATATGATTCAGAGGGTGAGGATGTTAATCACTGTGTAAATATCTGAGTAATTATTGCACTAGCAGCATTTTTAAGACAATTTGTCCTGAAAGTGTGAAGCAATTCATTCTTATCAACAGTACATTTCATCCAGCCTTGATAGCTGGCTGGGTCTAATGTCATAGGTATTCATTTTTTGTGTGTGCTGTTTTCCATAAAACCTAGATGGATATTTGCCTTTAATCAGTAGATTTTAAACCATCTTGGAGTCATAGAATTGGAAGGGGCCTCAGTGACCTACTAACATGTCCCTGTCTCATTTGGAGAGTGAGAGGAATCTGGTGTGTCCACACCAGCAACAGAACTGGCATGGACCCACTTCTCCTGGGTCCACGGCTCTTTGTGAGGCACATGTAGCCATCCATCGTACAGTCCCTTCAGAAACTGCAAGTTTGAAGAACATGCCCTCATTGTAGTGTGCAGCTGGGAATGTGGGTTGAGAGAAAGTGAAAGTGGTAGTGAATTTTAGAGAGGACCTTTCCCAATTTGAGAGGTAAATAACAGCTTTCTACAGTGTGTGCATAAAGAGTATGATGAGCAGCTGTTTTTGATCATTATAAGAGGAAATGGACTTAAATTGCTCCAGGAAGAACTTGTGGCAGACAGTCAGGTACATCATAAGCCTGGCAGTTATGGGCTGTGCCAGGGCAGATCCTGTGAGCTCTGATATACTCAGCTGGTGGGAGTGATTTTCTGTCCCCCACAGCCATTCTCTCCAATGTGCAAGAGAAGCTGTGCTAGGGAGTGAGGCACGTTTTCACCCATCCTGGAAACATGTCACAAAGAGACACTCATATCTCTTCCAGCCCACTGTTCCTTGCTCATTTTTGAAGAGCTGCTGGTTGTGTCATTTGGAGAAAGCCAAGTCTGCCAATGCCATTGAAGCTACCTTGGCTTCCTTTCTTAGCGATAGGTCAGGAAGAGAATGTTCCAGGTTTAACCACTGTTACTCAGAAATGGGTTTACCTTGCTACAACTTGGGTGAAGTTGATTGCAGAATCCCAGCATGTGGATTATTTCCCTCCATCTGATTGTCATTTAGACACCCTTATTAAGCAAGTATGAATGTGTACGACACAGATGTGTGTGCGCTGTTTTGGCTATGTATTTCTGCACATGCATCTGAGTGTTCCCATACACAACTGTGTGCACTTCCATAGCCAGGGATATATGGGGACACATGTATAAAGAAGCATATGCCAATGACCCTTATCAATTTTTATTTACATATCATCATTCACAGCTGCAAATATGTCCAGGTATCAGCCACACAATAGCAGATATCCATTCTATTTCTGTTTATACTACTCTCCCTGCCTTTATGGGGGAGAAATTGTTAAATGTTGGCAATGCAATAAAGAGAAACTGATTTCAATGGAGTGTTCCCCTGCCCTGCAGACACATTGCCATCACTTTTATGCAGCACATTACACCGTGGTGAAATTTAGTTAATTTTATGGTTTGTTATTACAACAGTAGAGTGGGTTGAGAGAGGCAGCTTTTGTTGGCTTCAAGTTCCATGTTTCCTGGGTGTGATGGGAGTGAGCAAAAGCAGGAAGCTAGCGATGGTAGGTGGCAAGTCCACACAGAAACAAAACAGTTGTTCTAACTGGCTTTTAACTTTGTGCCTACAGGAATTAGTTAATTAGTCAGTAGAGGCCTGACAGCTACCCTCGTAATGTGTATTTTGGTGAGAGAAATGAGAGAAACATTGACAGAACAATGAGAAAGCAACCAGGTGCTCAACTATTTTTGAAAAAAAAAAGAAAAAGAAAAGAAAAGCAAAAAACACTTCGTGGTGAAGAGAGCTTTATACTCTGAATGTTCTGTGCTCAAATCTCAGCTTGGCCAGATATTATCTCCTTTATCTCTGACCTCAACTTATTCATTTGCAGAGTGGGGGATTGTAGTAGCCATTGCTATAGTTTGGATCTGAAATGTCTTCCACAGGCGCATGAATTAAAGACTTGATCTCTAGGTTGACACCTTTGGGTGGTGGCGGATCCTGTACAAGTGGGACCTAGTGGCAGGAACTTACGTCATTAAGGGTGTGCTTTTGAACAGGATATGGCACCCTGGTCTCTGATCTTTCTCTCGCTCCTGATCATGAGATGAACAGGCTTCTTTCACTCAGCTCTCCTGCCATGATATGTCACCAAAGTGACAGGGTCTTCTGACTATGGATGAAAACCTGTAGAACTATAAAAGAAAACAACGCTTTTCTCTTTGAAAAACTATTTATCTCGGATATTTTGTTACAGCAACAAGGAAGCTAGCATAGCCACCCTGAGGTTCCTAGGAGGCCAGCACATAGTAAGGGCTCAGCACATTTCTGGTCTCTGTTTTTTATTTGTTTCTGTTTTTTTTTTTTATTTTAAAGAGAAAAGAGCAAGAACAAATTTTACAAAGACATAAACAAAACAACACAAAAACAATAAAAATGATACAGAATTTCAAAAAAGGTGGTAGGAAATTAACAATGGTTGTTGTCTTACATATTGTTATCTTCAAATTGGTTACTCAGATAACCAGATGTAGGCATGTAAGACTGATCAAACAGTTAAACATTAACTGGTCTCCATTCTTGCCTAGGACATCTCTTCTGTTCGGGATTGACTCTAGAGAATTCTCTAGAGAGAAAACCAGAGCAGCTGTATTGTAAAATCAGGCAAAGTGTTGTATTAGCATTCCACCACCATGACAAAATATTCAGGAAAAACAACTTACAAGGAGGCGAGATGTATTTGTGGTCACAAATTCAGAGATTTCAGGCAATGCTTGACCCAATAGCTTTTAAGCCTATGGTGAGGCAGAATATCATGTGTGCAGTGGAAGAGTCTGCTCTCATTATGGCAGCCCAGAAGCAAAGAGAAAGGAAGAGAGAGAGAGGGACAGAAACAGAGACAGAGACATACAGAGACAGAGAAAGAGACAGAGACAGAAAGAGAATGAAAAGAAAGAGAAAGAAAAACTGTCCTGAACAAAACGTACCTTTCAAGAGCATACCCCAGCGACCTACTTCTTTCAGCTAGGCCCTGCCTCCTAAGGTTTCCACCACCCCAGTAGCTTATTAAATTATAAATTTATTAATGAATTAGCCTATTGCTGAGTCACAGCCTTATGATCCAATCACCTCCCAAAGGTCCTGCCTCTGTACACTGCTGCATTGAGGACCAAACATTTAATATATGAGCTTTGGGATGGCATTTCAAATCTAAATTACAATGGAGGCCAAATAAGAAGAGATTGTGGGTACACAGGTGATAGTGCCTATAATTTCTGAACACCTGCCTCCCAGTCAAGACATACAATGATGAACTTTGGACAGACTCTTCCAAAAACTCTAAAACAAAAATATGTGCTCTTTGGACCAGATGCTCAGCACCTTGAATCTGGCCAGGACTAAAACCTATTAGCTCATTTAGAGGTACAGCATCAGTTGCTCTGAATGAAGCAAAGCTATTAACATTCTTATTTATACTACTAATTAAACCAATTAAATCTTAAACCCAGAAACAGAGTTGGTGTGAACTAGAACACTTAGGGAGCAGAAGCTATTTCCACAAGAACATGGCTTTTCTTGTTATTCTTCTCTGCTGGGTCCTTGGATCCTGCCATCAGTAGTAGGGCAAGCAGATGATAAATAATATGTCAGCCCCCACTATCATTCCTCCAAGGTCTGGCAACTTCTCTCCTGGGCTGGGAAGCTGTTTATCTCTCTGCTAGTGGTGCATTCCTTCTCAGCAGAGAGCAGCCCAGAAACTCCACTCGTCTTGCCAAATGGAGACTTTGTGGTGAAGAGAGCCTTGTACCACCAGCAGACCCCCACTACCCACTTAGAGTGGGACACACATCCTAAGGAGAGGTGATGTGGGAGAGTACAGACCTACAGTGCACATGCTTGGGTCAGCATCAGCCTCGAGTGATTTAGTCTCTCCTCTTTAGGGGCTTGTTTTCTGGTAGTCTCATTGCTCTCTCCTATCTTAGAAGACATCAGGGAGCATAGAGATGCCATAAATTCATATTTTCTGATGGTTTGAATGGAAGAAGGACAATGATATCTTTGTTTCTTGAGTTGAAACTCATCATTTCATGGATACTATCAGACCTCATCAATTTAATATAGGGTGACCTTGAGCTTTGAAGCTAAAAAAAGTTTCTATTTTGACCTATGGGGCCCCAGAATAAAACTACCTGAAATCAACAAACAAGACTGACTCATAGAAGGAGAATTAACTCTTCTGATGGGGGACAGTGTGGAGAGAAGGGTGGCACTTGGGAATAAACAATCTCTGGCTAAGAACATAGGCGTCTGTGTCACAGCTTCATAGAATAATCAGATCTTAGCAATTGCTCAGCTACCCCCTTGTTACAGAAAAGGGAGCACTGTTTATGTAGTGTCCTCCTTCCTGCTGCTCATCATCTGCAGAGTCCTAACTTCGGAAGGATTTGTGGTTGCTGCGGAGGTTGCTACTGAAACCTTACCCACCATGAAGGCTGTGCCTAGGGAATAAATCATCATGAGGCACTGACCATAGACTTAGGGCATATATGTTATGGTTTGTGTCTAGATGTCCCCCTAAAGCCTCATGAAGTCATGGTGGAGCTTCTAGAGTTTGTAACTGATTAATGGTCCAGTGCTGGGATTATGGGTGTGAGTGCTACACCCACCCTAGGGCGAGC
Organism: Chinchilla lanigera; assembly: GCF_000276665.1. Classification (NCBI taxonomy): domain Eukaryota; kingdom Metazoa; phylum Chordata; class Mammalia; order Rodentia; family Chinchillidae; genus Chinchilla; species Chinchilla lanigera. The sequence continues at coordinate 35,524,983 of NW_004955410.1, forward strand.
AGACTGCACACAATATAAGAGAGGGAGAGAGGCTTGCTCTTGAGCTTCTCCCTTTGCTCTTGTTGCTTTTGCTTTTTTCTGGTACCATGGACTGTTTTTCTCTGCCATGTGCCACTCTGCCTTGGAGCCAGCTGAGTATGGACTGAAACCTCCACAAACTGTGAGCTAAATAAACCTTTCCTTCCTTAATTTTGGGTGTTGGGTATTTTGTTCCAGCAACGAGAGAAAAGTAACCAAGACATACATTATACAAGTAGCACACACTGTCAAAAGATTAAAAAGGAGTAAGTTGGACTTTACAATGAAGCTCTGCTTATTTTTATTTTAATTATATGGAAGTTGTGAAGACTTGGACAGTGCTGAGAGTAATCATCCCAAACATTAATCTGTCAATGTGGAAGTGTAGACATTCTGATAAACAGAAAGATCTGGTAAATAGAACAACACATTCTCTTATAGTGCTGCATTTTTCCTTAAAGTGTTTTGTAATATTAAGATCTGAGAATTAGATCCTGTAGTGAGCCACCTTTTTATAGCCTCACCCAGTGCTGGTGTCTCAGACCCTCGGCAGTCAGGTGCTGAAGGTGGATATGAAGAAATGTCAGGGAGAATGTGCCTCCTCCATTCTGTCCGTCCCTGTGGAGGGGAAAGGACAGCAGGGCCCCTCCATCCTCTTAGTTCTTTACCTACACAGTCCAGCCCTGATGCTGATCTAATATCATGCATGGGCCCGAATTTAGACTTCCTGGATGTTTGCAATCAGGCCACAGGATCTGAGTTGTCTTTTTCCAGAAAAAGCAAAAGAAAATCTCATAAAGCACCTCTTTAGGAATATAATTGTGAGGTTTCTTTTGGCAAAAATACTGTATGACTACTTTTCCCTCCCTGCTGCTTTAGTATTTTATGCCGGGCTATAAGAATTCTATTAAAGAAATGATTTGTAGTGTAAAAAAAAAATAAGCTACAGATGTTATAAAATCATCATAATTAGTAAGTGCACTTAAGGAGTGTAAAAAGCCTTGGACTATGTCTGTCCCCATGGGACCCCACAAAGTGGGGCACAGTGCTGATTCTTCTCACTGAAACATGCTGCTTCCTCACGACTTTCTCCCGGGCACGCCCAGGCCTTGATCATTTTTGGCAGCCCTATCCTCAGGGAGAAGAACCCTCCAAACCCAAACACCTCCTTGAAGACACCTCGCAGTGGCCATGTCCCTCCGACAGCTGAGGTCCAGACACAATTAGGCAGCCCACTTCTCCTCTCAACACCTGCTCTTCCAGTGGGCTGTTAGCAAGCAGGAGCCAAGGAGGAGGGGCAGACAGCCCTGAGCCACCCTTGCATGGCCGCTTCCTTGTGCTTACCCTGGCCGAGGTTACCCCTCCAGTGCTTAGTGCTTGGTGCTTGGCGCTTGGTGCTACCTTCCCACCTCCCTGCTCTCCTCCTCTTCCTCCTTGCTGAGGATTCAGTGGGAGCTATGGTGTGGGGTTGGGAGCAGGTGCAGGGTGCCTGGGAGCTGGGTACAACCCACTGTCATGGCACACAGGTGCTCACCTTGACATCTAGCCAGGAATCCCCAAACAAGCTTGGTTCTGGAGACTTATTTGTATGATTCCCCCAGCAGCTATGCCCAGGGAAGTCAGTTGTGGGGCCTCACTTGGCAGGGAGGAGCCAGAGAGCTGCCCTTTGAGGCCTCCAGCCATAGCAGTAGAAACTCAGATTGTCCTTTTGAGGTTGTCTAATCTGATGACTTTTAAGTTGTGGCATGAGACCCATTAATGTGTCATGGAAGCAGTTTAGTGGGTCATAACCAACATTTTACAGAGAGAGAGAGAGAAATAAAGAGAGAGGGAGAGATATCAGGATGCATGTCACATACAAGCAGAGCTTCTGATTCCGTTACCTATAAGCACACACATCTTGTATTGTGATGTATTTTCACTGTAAGTCTAAGACATAAAGTTGGAGATACACTATGCTGGTCCACCCCAGCCCCTTTAGCTTGGACTTTCCTTGCAGCTCTTCACACCACTGAAAGAACCACCAGGATGAAAAGACAACAGGAAGAGGGAATGTCTGATGGCCAGCCCAACCTTGTCTCAGGACCTCTCCTCCCTCCTGGCAAGTTCTCCTACTATCTTGATCTGAATAAAAAATGGCTCCATTTCTCTTCTGCATTATAGAAATCCCACCACCCTTTGTGGGATCATCCTCAATTACATCTCCTGGTGAGGAAGTTAGGAATTCCAGCTCCTCATATAAGAGATTGGCAAACATCTCACTCCTGATGACTTCCCTTCTCACTGTTCTGAAAATGTAGCTGCAGGTACGTAGAAATATCCTCCCTAGGACATGCCACCTCAGCCACCCTGGATGATGCTGGCTCATGCTAAGCAGGACTGAGATGGAGATGTTCTTGTTCCCACTCACCATGAAGACCAGCCGTCAAAGAAGGACAAAGGGAAGGGAAGGGGCAGACTAGGACCAGGTAATAGGAAAAGGGTGAGATCCCCTCAGTGCAGTACAAAAAACTTCAAATGAATGACAAGTACATCCATCCATGGCCCAAATGTCCCAGTCATTCCATGCAAAAGAGCTGTCACATTCTTTCTACCCCTAAGGTGGACACATGGGTACTTTCCAAGCCCTCTATAGGTGCATGAAGGCAGAGGAAAGAGTCAGGGATTCCAGAGGGCTCTGGAATGTTCAGTTAATTCACAATGAACTTACTGTGCATAAATACAAGTGCTGGAAGGGACTCTAGACCCCATCCATCTGAGCCCCAACATTTTACACAGACAGCGGGCACCCTTCCCACAGAAGTTTGGAGCCTGCCCAAGGTCACTCAGAAGCTGAGGCTCTGCAAGGGCTAGCAGCATATCTCAAGCCCCAAGTGCTCTTTCCTCCCTCTCACAGGTCCTTGAGTGTCACTAGCTGCTGCTGTGGCCCTGCTCTTCCTCCTGCTTGTCAAGGAGAGGAGGCCAGTGGTCCCCATCCCCTGAATCCCTCCCTGCAGTCCACATGGCACAGCTGCTTCCGCCCGCCACCTCTTCTAAGTAGGGTGTAGGGGCAGGTGAGATGTGAGCACTGGGGCTTGGGGACCCTAGAGGGGAGCAGGGAAGGAAAGCCTGACAGCAACAGCCACGCATGATTAGTGTGAGAGGAACACTATAAACTTGAGGTTATTATTAGATTTAATGGCTGAGTAAGCAGTTCGCTTGGCCCTAATAGAAAATTGCTCGTGACAACTCTCCATAGCCACAGGACCTGGGGGAAAGCAATTGAGAGAAATACTCTCACCTCAGCTGGGAGTGGCAGATGCTGGGCTCAGACTGGGGTGGCCCAGGGCCCTGAGCAGCAGAGCAGTGAGCGTTGCTCCATCAGGGCCTGTGGTTCTGAGTGGGGATAGGGAGCAGCAGGCTGCAGGCCCCATGGCCCTGGGCTGAGGCCAGCGCTCTGTCCCTGGCAAAGGGGAGGCTGTTCAGTGGTGTGGTGGCTCCTCTGCCAGCCCCTGTTGACATGGTTCAGGAAGAAGTCCCCGTTATCCATCTTTCCACTCTCAGCTGAGCCCATTAGGAATGTATCTCTGCCTCCCAATTGCTCTTCTGTGCTGTTAATTTGGTGTTGTATTAGTTCCTGCTGTTATTATACAGCTAGGTGATCCAGAACAAAGCTTCTCATTAGCATGGCCAATAAGCTGCTCCCACTGCTAGGGTTGTTTCTCCCTTCCTACCACCCCATCCCACCCAGTCTCCACTCACTCTGTCCTGACATGAGTGGAGCCTTGAACATGGGGAAATGACCGACAGCTCCTGAGAACCAGCTTGCCATTTGGAGTCACAGGTAACCAATTGGTTGCAGTAAAAAGAAGAGCTTTGCTCTGTGAGGCTCTTCTTTGACCCTCCTTTTATTTAAAAGCATTGTTATCATGCTCTTAAGCATTACCTGCAACCCCTCGTGACAAGTGTCCCGGGCTGCCATGGTGGTGAGTCAGGACTCTTGGTACACCAGCTCACATTCTGAAGGTGACCTCCTGGCTGGAGGTGCTGCTGTGATCTCAGACATCTCCGTCTTTTGATCCCAATCAGCTCACGAGCCAGATCAAATCCCCTGCTCAGATTGAGGGCTGCCATCGACCCTCAAGAATATCATCTCCTCATGGCCAAACCCAGGCACAGCTCCGAGCTGGGAAGAATCAGAGTGAAATTCCCTGTCTTAGCCAACTTCTTCTGTTTTCACATTTTAGAATGTATCATAAGGAAACCCACAGGACTCCTACAGGGCAGAAGACAGGTTTTATTTTGAAAGACCAAGGGCCTTTTCAGCCCTTTCTCTCTTCCTGTCCCCTCTGAATCATTCACTGGTGAGCAGGTTTTATTCACTCTGAGTGGTGATCACTGGAAAAACTGGGAAGCTTCATTCAGATAGTTATTCTGCCACTGGGAGCTAATGTATTAAGTCACTGCCAGTGTCCCAGGGCCCCCTGATGGGAAGTGGCCAGCACTAGCCAAGGACTCTCACTGCCAGCCTTGTGTCTTCCAGAATGGCCCATGTGTCTTTGGCTCCAGCCACACTGAGCACCTCCCTGCCACCTTCGCTGTCTCCTGGGCTTTCCTTTTCTCCCTCAGCTGCAGAATGCCCACCTATTCCTTAAGAAATTATGGGGTAGACAGAGAGTTCAAGGACAAAAACCAAACTGCACAGGAAATACTTCAAAGAATCAACTGGGATCTCATCTTTTTGAAAATTTTTTTCACATCAAAAGAAAGCACCAACGAGTAAAAAGAAAACCCACAAATTGGGAAAAAATTTTAGCCAACTGTCCCTCAGATAAAGGACTTCTATCTAGAACATATAAAGAATTAAAAAAAACAGGCCCCCCAAATTCAAAGACCCAATCAAAAAATGGGCACCTGAGACGAACATACACTTCTCAGATGAAGAAATACAAATGGCAAATAAATATATGGGGGAAAATGTTCACCATCATAGGTCATTTGAGAGATGCAAATTAAAACAATGCTAAGGCTCCATCTCAGTCCAGAGAGAATGGCTGTCATCAAGAAATCAACCCATAACAAATGCTGGAGGGGCTGCGGGGAAAAAAGAACCCTTCTCCACTATTGGTAGGAGTGTAGACTGATGAAACCACCCCAGGAAATCACTATGGAGATTCCTCAAAAAACTAGGATTAGAGGTCCCACTCAACTCAGCTATTCCCCTTCTGGGTATTTTTCCAGAAGAACTGAAAACATCATACCACAGCAATATATGTGCACCCATGTTTATAGCAGCACAGTTTGTCATAGCTAAAGCTTGGAGGCAACCAAAATGCCCATCAACTGAGGAACAGATAAAAAGATATAGTATTTTTATATAATGGAGTACTACTCAACTATAAAGAAAAAATAAACTGCTTTTATAGGTAAATGGATGCAGTAGAGACCACAGTCCTCAGTGAAATAAGTCAGACTCACACATGTAAACATCATATTGTCTTCCTACTATAAGAAACTGAAAGAGTAAATAAAATCCAGAAGATGCAATAGATACTGTGAAAAGGAAAGAAACTGCTCAAAAGGAAAGAACAACTGGGATGACAGGAAGGAGAAAAGAAAGAAAGAAGGAAGGGGAAGATAGATAGATAGATAGATAGATAGATAGATAGATAGATAGATAGATAGATAGATATTTATGATAGCTAAGATAGTCATACTACTAATTTCTGTTGTTTTTTTGAAAGAAACAGTTAATGCTATTTTTTGACCAATTTTACATGCTCATATCTGGTAATCTGAACAACTACTTTGAATACAACAATACGCAATATAACAACCATTGGTGAATTCTTATCATCTCTTTTTAAAAATTCTGTATTGTTTCTAATGTTTATTGTTTTTTATTCTCTTTAAAATAAGGAAAAAGAATCTGCTCAGGGAGATCTGCTCTGTGGCCCCCCTCTTACCTCTTTTCCTGCCCACAACACTTCTTAGATTTCAGCAATAGCCCTCAATATATAATGCACAGCACTCTTGGAGTTAGGTCTCCCGGCATTGTTTACCCAATGCCTGGCAGTGTCTGGCTTACAGAAATCCCCAAGCACCTGTTGCTTGAATAATGGAATCCTCCCTATTTTGTAAGCAGAAAATCATCATCACAGAATTCAAAAAGATTGAGTCAAGGTCACCAGCTTCATGGGCAGCAGGATGAGAACTCGGGAACTGTGGTGCTTAGGTGGGGCTCCACTGCTCCAGCAGAATCAGCAGATTTTTGGGGCATCCAGAGATTAGAAGTCAACCCATTTCTGGCTCTTTGCCCTTCGTTCCTCAGGAAAGGCTGGTCCAAAGGGCTTGCAAATTCTTAGTATTGTGGTAATTAAAAACAATCCAATGAAGCTGGAGGCCCCATCATGCAAACAAGGAAAACAGCTGGAATTGGCTCCCTGCTCTCAGGCAATGCCACCACAATTAAGCTTGTGCTTAATCAATTCTCTCTGCTTTCTGTGCAGGCAGCATGTGACAATCACCGCATCCCTGGGGCAGGGAGCCAGCAACAGGGAGACAGGCAGACATGGGGCTGAACACCCTTGGACAAAGTCCTTGGGGCTACACACAGGAAAAGCTCACCACACACACACACACAAGATATAAAACACTTAGCAGAAGTCAGAGTGAAGGTTGATGTGGGGAGATTATGGTGACAGTGATGGTATTCCTGAAGATCAGATGGAGGCCTCAGGAAAGGTTTAGGGGAGCCTTAGAAGGTTGAATTGGCGCTGGATAAAGAGACAGCTTCACCTATGGTAAGGGGCAGAGTGGGGCATTCAGGTTTTGCCTAGCCATTTACTATATAAGAAGGAAGAAAGAAGCTCTATGAGTGGAAGCCCCAAACTTACTTGTGCAGTGTGCATCAGCTCACCTGAAGGGCTTGTGCTAGGCTGCACCTCAGTATTATTGCAGCCAGAGAGCCTGTGGAGTCTCAGGATTGGCACTGTGAATACAAGAGATGCTGATGCTGGCTGCCACAGGACCACCTTGAGAATCACCAGCCCAGAGGAGTCAAATTGAGTTTCCCTAAGACACGGGACCATGTGAGTCTGAGGCCGATGTAGCAACCTCAGAAGCTGGGTCTTGAGAAAAAACACCACTGCTTATCCTCAGTGGCCTCTCTCTCTGAGAGCTGTCAAAGCAGAGCATGAAATGGTGCTTGCAAAGCGACCAGCAGTGCCTGGTGCCATTAGTAATCAGTCAAAGTTTAGTGCACTGGATAATTATTGATGGTTATTTCCATCTTCATCAGTTTGCAACAGTAGTTTGTGACTGTGGATTTGGTGATCACAGCATGATTCCTGGGCCCTTGCTGAGGCAGCCCTCTCCTCAACAGTTCGTGGCTCAGGAAAGAATGTGAGCCTCTCTCTCCAGCCTGTGCCTGAGCCAGGGAGGGATCTAAGCCTGAAGGAGAAACCTGTACACACTTCCTTCCAGGCTGTCAGACTGTTGACTGGGGGTCACCAGAATCCCCTTGTACTTGGCAGGATGCAGAAGCACTGGGAAAGAGTCATCCCACAGAAAGCAGCAGCCAGCCACCTCTCCCACAGCGGGTGTCACCAGTCACAACTCCAGGGAGGGATGTGCCATCTTCATGCCATACATTAGAGAGTCCACTGAGTATCCACTTGAGCTGATTCACAATAGCATATCCTGCAGCAGGAAAGCAGTATTCACTTTTTGTGGCCACTAGCTCAGTGTTGGTAGCCGCCCCCCCCCCCCGCCGAGCTGGTTTTCTCACCCCCAGCCCCGCCCCACCCAGCTCAGCCTCTGGGCTCTTTTCTTACCCCCTGCCACCCTGAGTGTGCCAGCATCAAGAAAGGGAGGTGTTTCCTTAGGGGATATTTGTACAGTGTGGACAGAGTGAGTTGTGGAGGCCGGACCGAGGGCTGTGATATGGTAGAATGTGGAAAGTAGTACATGGGAGTCACACACATATTCATCTCCTGGAGCCTGGCTCACGCCTCCTCCTGGGGCTGAGGAGGCAGCTGCGCTTTTCTAGGGTGTTTCTCCAGGTGGTGTGACACTGAGGATGCCCAGATGGTGCCTAGGTCTTTCTGGATGCTGCACAGTGTCCCTAAGTCCCTGGGAATTTTGCAGGGAAGTTACTGGGCAGAGAACACACCCTTTCTGTTCTTCATTCCAGCTTGCCCCTGTGACATCTTCTCGAAGAAAGTTTTATGCTTATTTTCTCTAAGGTCAGAAATCTGTTACATCTGGTTACATTCTCTCCCAGAGCCAAGCCCCATGCCCGCTGGTCCTCACGTCCAGCCGCTGGACCCGAGGTAGGAGGTGTGGGCCAGGTCAGGGAGCACCCCATCCTGCTGCCCTCAGGAATCTCCCACAAAGGCTCCCTTTGTGCCGCCCTCCCCCAAACCTAGGAGCCTTACTGATGTTATGATGGAGATGTGGAGGGGTGGGTGACCGTGGGGTGGAGGGAGGGTGACATGGGCCCAGAGGATCAGAAATGCAGCTGAGAAGGTGGCTCAAAATAGCTCGTGAAGAACAGGCTTCTGCTTGACAGGCTGACAAGGCTGTGCCTGGAGCCAAACGCTCCTCTTTGAATGCTCTGTCTCCTTCTAATTATGGATCTGTCAGGAGGAAGAGAAGCCAGCGCCTGCCTGACCCCCATGACCCCTTCACTTCACGTGGAAATGTGGAAGTTAAAGCTCAGTCCCCATTAGCAGGGTCAGAGCCTAAAGGAAAATGCACTGCCAGGCCAAAAGTGGGAAGAAAATTCAAAGGCGCCTCTCTGTCCGTGTGCCACCCCACCCCTTCCATGGTCACAGGAAGTCTTCCCAGTGCCTCCCCTTGCTGGTTTCTTTCCAGGCGATGGGAGATCTCACTTGAGTTCCCATCATGGGCAGGTGTCCCTGTGTTCTCAGAGCCTAACCAGAAGAGCTAGTATCCACTCCTCTTCTGGAGGTGGGTGAGGAAGCTGGTAGACAGAAGTGTTGCTGGAAATCTCGCAGCTATCAGGGACTGGCTTCATGTCCCTTCCTGCAGAATGAAATGGGCTACATACTCTGATTGCTTTTTAAAAGACTTGTTAACTTATATATAACAATACATAGGATTTAAATTCAGTATAATTTTATAAGCAAACAATACAGAATCAGAGTTTTACCTTTTCACAGAGTACTATATTTGCATATGTGTCCATAAACCTATAAAGAGTAGGTCTTCTGTACAGGTGAGTGAGTGTCATACCCTCATAAGTGCAGTGTTGTAAGAGTAGAATGCATTCACAGAGGGTCAAATTTTCCAGGCAAGCAGGGTACATAGGATCTCATTCTAGAAAAATTTATCACGTCAGAAGATTTGGGGGTAGGGCTGAGAATGGAAAGTCAAGAGAATTTGACAATGCATGATTGTGGCTGCCCTGTGTCTTCAGCTAAGAGTTTAATATACATATAGATATATAATGCCTGTAGAAATTATATATCTATATCTATATATATCTTTAGCTTACACAATTGACCTATCTCTAATTGTTAGAATGCAACTTTCCCCAAAAGTGTCAAACTATGAGATGCTCTAGGTAGACCCCAGAGACCATCTTTGGATGGTGGATTTAAAACCTGGACTTCCTCACTCCCCTCCTGCCACAAAACTCCATGGGGGCCTCTGTCCCAGCTTTCGGTGCAGACACTGTAGAAAACAGCATCACCATGATTCTTGCCTCCAGGGAGCTACATTCTCAGGCAGAAAACAGCCAATAAATAACTAGTTGCAATTTCAGGTTGTATTATAAAGAAAAATAGAGCCAGGCAAAGGGATAGAGATGTGCTGAAGAAGTGGGAGCCATCGGAGTTGGGAGAGTTGGGGAAGGCCTCTCTGAGGAGAGGCGGTGTTTGAGAACAAGTCTGCCAGGAGTGAGGGCAGTCACGTGACATGCTGGAAACGCATCCAGGGGACACAGCAGTCCTGAGGCAGAGGATGGGCTTATAGGTAGAGCAGGGAAGAGACTAGGCAGACAACGGGGGCCTTGTCACATGGCCATGAGGCATGGGGGCCATTAGCATCCAAGTCCAAAGTGTATTAGTCTGTTCTCCAGAGAAGCTATAACAATATATATGCTTTTATAGTATATAGCTATATAGATATATACACATGTATATGTATTACAATGTATACGTACACACATGCATATATGCACTATTGGTACACATATACACATGTACTTTGATCATAAAAATTATTCTATGTCATTATGGAGGCCAAGAAGCTCCCAAATCTGCCCTGGCAAGCTGTGGAACCAAAGATGTTTTAGTCTGAGTCCAAGCATGAAGGCAGGAAAAGACCAGTGTCCCTCTTGAAAACAGTCAGACAGAGAGGAGGAATTCACCCTTCCTCTCCCTTTTTGTTCCATTCAGGCCATCAGTGAATTGGGTGAGCCCCACCCACATCTGTTTTACTCATGCACATGCTGATCCCACACAGAAAACCCTTACAGACACCCAGAATAACTTCGAACAAATATCTGGGCACCTGTTACCTAGTCAAGTTGACATATAAAATTAACTACCAAAAAGGATGATAAGTGACCAAGTGTGGTGATACACACACACATTTAATGCCAGCATTTGAGAGGCTGAGGCAGGAGGATCACTGTGAGTTCTAGGCTACCTGGCTACATAGTGAGACCCTGTATCAAAAAACAAAAAACAAAGAAAAGATGTCTCACCTCATGGTCTATAAAAGAGAAGAGATATGTCAGGGGAGGCAGGAAGGATTGCTGGTACTCAGTCAGCTTCTAGGGCAACCATTGCCACCAGGCCTGGGGGCTTCTCATGGCCCATATCCACCCCTCCCCTTTTCCGTGACTGTATAACATCCAAGCATGACCTGCAGGGTTTACTTGTAACTATTTCCTAGGGCTGCTCGGACAAAGGACCTTGAACTGGGTGGCTTGAAACATTAGAAATTTATTCTCTGTCTTATAGTTCTGGGGGCTAGAAATGTGAAACTAAGGTACAGGCAGAGCTATGCCCCTTGACTCTGGGTGCAGTGCAATCTTTTCTTGGCCTTCCCTGGCACCTAGGGTCCACCAGCTGTCCCTGGCACTCCATGGCATGTATCTGCATCCCTCCAATGTGTGCCTCCATTCGCACAAGGTGTTTTCCTCTTCCTCTTCTTAGAAGGAGGCCAGTAATCTTGGATTAGATCTCACCCGAATAGCCTCATATTTCTTGATTATACCTGCAAAGGTCCTACTTCAAAATCGTGTTCACAGGCACTGCAGTTAGGGCTTCTTATCAGCTTGAAGGACACTGTTCAACCAATAACACATGTCTTGCTGACCTTCCCTTAGGAGCCAGAGACCCATCCACAGGGGCCAGGATTATTAAATAGCAAGAACTCCACTGTTCTCTTTCAGTTATTAACAAACCCACTGACTGTAGATGACCAGACCCCTGGAAACTTCTTGGAAGTTCTGAAGCATGCTCGTGCACACCTCCAATCCAGGGGGAGTTTTAAGAACTCTAGAGGCCACTTGGAGCAGTTGGCAGTTAAGCTAGAACCAGAGTGACGTTTGCTTTCTTCAGCTCTTGGGTGGAGCTGAGAGTTACAGGGCCAGTTTGAGAGCCCTGGAGGTGAAGGCAGGTGGGACAGGTGTCTGACTTCCTGCACAAAATATTGTTGGCAATTGGCCAGTCAGGGGACCCAGGTGAAGAAGCAGAGGCTGGTGTCTGTTTTGTGCTCTGTCAGTGGTTGTGCAGTGGTGGCAGGAAGCATTGATTCTCATCTTCGGAGGAACATAAGAGAGACCCATCAAATAGACTCTGCTCCCTGTCACTTGGCATTCAGACCTCTTTCCAGGAATCTTAGATGCTTCTATTTTGGCAAAATTCAGTTCTCATCCATAGACTCATGTCCCTACCACCCTACCTTATCTGGAGAATCTTTCCAGAATAAACTGGCTGCAGGGATGTCTTCCATTTGCCCTGTGGAAAGGCTGTTTATTCTGCAAAATGACTTTAAACTTATCTGAAGGGGCTCTCCAATTTGCAGCATTTTTAATAGCCAAATTTCATTCCTTTCCCAGTGCAAAGAAGAGAGAGATTTATTCTGGTGAGTTTATCCTAAGTAAATTTTGGATATCTTGGTTTTACATTTTAACGAGAAACAAGCACTTTATAATAACTGCTCAGATTAAACGCCAGCATACTCTCAAACCATTAACCTGAAGGAATTGTAACGATAAATTAAACATATTAATGAAGCTGTACTACAAGCTCAAAATTTGTTAGGTAAATTGTAGCATTATTAACAACCAACTTGACTTATCACAATCTATCACTGAGGGGAAATGAAGTAAAACAGTGATTACTTGATGTAATAAAAATAGAATAAATAAAAACATAAATGATTGTTACCAAGAAATGCAAATCTGCTAAGAACGTTTTTAGATGGGTGTCAGACCTAAGGATTTCTGAACCCTTTTTCTCTCTCATTCACCCTTTACCTGGCTCTGTTTTCTCCTCCTTTTGCTTTTCTTCTCCTTGTCCTTCTCCATCCACTTCCTTCACTCTCCCCTTGGTAGAATCTTAGCATCTTGCTGGTACCTTACTAGTCTGTGTCCTTGTCTGCAGTTCTCCATTCACTTTTAAGAGAGAAATTCTTTTTTGGAAATATTACAGATCTCTCCAGGGCCCTCGTTACACATTGTTTGCCTGTCTGGTTATTTTAGTGTGGCTCTGCACAGTTCCAGCTCCATCCCAGTCCTGAGGCAGATGTTAGGGTTATTTACATCTGAATTAGTTTGTACCTTCTATAGAACCACATGGGGGGAGCCATGGCCACATAAAGCACTCCTTCCACAGAGGTTGGGGTATGTGTCCTATAGCTACACAGATATTGAAGGATAATTGATAATAATAATAATAAATGCAACCTGTATGTCTTCCTGCCATGAGAAATTGGCAGATGAAATCACAGATTTCTCAGTCTTGGGTTCAGATCTTTTGTAAAATCTGGAAAAGTAGTCACAGTCTAAGGATGGTACCCACTCTAGAGGCCTAGAAGGGGCATATTCCCCCATGACCCAGGAAGGTCCACCAGAAGGATAGCTGGGACAGTGACACTCTACCAGGCAGAGTCCTTTGATAGCATGGGGACTCAGCAGACCTGCTGTAGAGGGAGAGTCTTCCTTAAGTGGTCCTGAGGGGTCTCAGATGGATCCAGGTTGGGCCTCTGGGTTTGGAGGTTTTCTATTGAAGGCTTTGCTCTTATTGCTCCCCTGGGCCTTGAGATGATAATGCCTAAACTCTTGGGCATTCTAAGAGTCAGAGGAGAGGATGCCCATGAAGTCCAATTTGTGAAACTAAGATATAGTGGACCATATAGTACCATAGTCATTATTGCTGCTTATCAGCATGCCCACATCTTTATGTTATATGAAGTACTAAGTAAATAGTAGGTATTCCTATTAACTCTTCTCCTCTCCCACCAAGCATAGGTAAATTTGGGCAAATCCCTGATCTAGGAGTTGGGTGATCAAAGAGGAAGGAACATAGGAACAGAAGAGAGGAGAGGTTGTTTGGGGAAGCAGGCCACTGAATAAGGAGATACTTTCATGCTGTCTCCTGCTGGACTGAGCATCTCAGTCTGTGGGATTGGTCAACTTGACCTAGTTTGTGGGAGCATGAGAAGCCAATAATTGGAGGAAGGAGTCACTCAGAGTCTTGGGAGCATAACCAGTGCCAACCAGGTATACTAAGGATCACTGCAGTGGCCATGCTCCCCAAGCCCTGGAGCCTTCTCCTGACCTGAGCTTTGTGTGTGTTCCAGGGCAACATCCATCTACTGGTTCCATGAATCATGCACTGGCTCCCAGCAGGGTACGTGTGCAGGTGATTTACAGCCAGGTGAGAGAGGAAGGAAGCGCTGGACAAGGTGAACTCCTGGGAAGCACAGCTCAATGGCCAGCTGAGTTATGAGTCGCTTCTTCCATACATCTCTTCCCTCCATGAATTTCCATTATGTTACTAGTATATTTCATCAGTGCCAGAGGAGAATGCATCAGTATAAATGGGTCCCTTCCCTGGACCTTGTATTTCTGATTCTAAGGACTCTTTGGTTTACATTGTCTGGAGGGGATCCCAGAGCAATGAGGGACCAATTGTCTGGAATAGTCATAGGAAGCTGGACTTCAGGGTATGAGTATCTATGTGTTTGTGATGTCCCATTCTTCCTGAGCATCTTGGCTTATTTCAGAGTAGCCCAGTTATCTTTTAACCCCCAAAGTAAAACATAGTAGTTTAAAAATGTATATGGCACGTGAGCTACTCATGAAGAGGGGATGAATGTGTCCACTAAGTGGAGCAATAGTGGCAGAATGACTCGGGTCTTCCAAGGACAAGTACTATTTGGGGTTCGAGGCTGGCAAGTGGTGGCCCTGAGAGGCTGAAATGGCACAAGAACCACTCACTCGGAGGAAGCGGTGGTTCAGGACGTTCAGCCTTGCTACCTTCTTGCTGTGTGATATACATGTACCTTGCTCCCTAATGCAATATCCAGGAAGATGGAGATAAATCAGGCAGCCCTTTTAGGGATATGAAACTCAAACCTTTGTCTACTAATAATGTCTCAGACCAAAGCACCTGCCTGCAGAGACATCCAGATTCCTCTCATAGGTGCTTTGTGCAACCCTTTTCCTCGCCGTATTTCTTTTGATTGCTTTCTTTCTCACAATGATACTTCCAGATTGTGCCCAACTCGGTGACAGGGATAAAACAGGCATGGAAGCTGAGGGTTGACCTGCTCACACCCTCTGCCACTTGCCACATTCTTCCAGGAGCAGAGTTCTGGGGCTTCCTCTGCCTCCTCCTCCCCCACATGGCTTCCTTTCCTCTTCGTGCTTAAGCAGGGAAGTCCCTAGAGACCTGTGACTGTCCTGGGAGACCAGCCTCCTGCACACATCCCCTGCCGCCAGCTTAACACCTGCACCTTGGCTCTCTTTAGAGGGCCCTGCTCTCCTCCCCATCCCCAGCCACTGAAATATCTTTAAAATCTTAACCTGAATGTTCACCAGACTCCAACACCTGTCTCCCAGGGCTGTCTCCGCCTGTCTATCTGCTCACCTGCAGGTCTGTCTGCTGCTGTGTGCCAGCACAGCAAATGCACACACACTGTCTCAGCTCTGCACGGCTTGGACAAGCCCTTCCAGGGGACACGCAATGTGCAGAGCAGATGCCAAGGGTGAGCCACTGTCCGCTGTTCTTGAGAGTTGCTCATTCCCCGGGTCAGGGAATGTGTACGGAGACTGTCACAGCTGGCCCAGTGAGCATCCAAGAGGTTGTCACTGGCATCTCCCTGGGAATTGGACCATGATTTCTTTTTTTAAAACCTGCCTAGAACTCAGACACGCTAGGGTAACTGTAGATCTTACGTTTGCATACACCCTGGCTTTGACATCCTTGCCTTCAGCAGCTTGGCAGATAGAAAAATAACAGTTTGTTTTGTGTGTGATCAGAGTTAACTTAACCAACTCCTGTCAGGCTCTCCTCTTTGTCAAGACAAAGAGCAGGAGGGAGGCGAGAGCATCACAGGCATGTATGAGGGGGCAGCCAGGTGAGGAGAGACTGAGAGGGAGGGAAGTGCTGGAGGAAATCTAGGGAGCATGGAGCGGGTGGAGGCATGACTTCCTCCCACTGCTCACAAAAAGCTATAGGGAAGGGTCACTGGGGAAGGTGCGCCAGGAATTGCATGCAGAACAAGGAGACTTTGGCAACAAGTGATACATCCTGTTTCTGGCACTTGCCCAGGGCACCCCTGTGCCCCTACTCCTGCAACAGTCATTTCAAACTTTGGAAAGCATCAAGATCACAGGAAGGCTTCCTAAATACAGACAGCTGGCTCCATCTCTTGAGGTTCTGACCCAGAGGTCTGGAGAACTGACATTCCTAGCAGGTTTCCAGGTGCTGCAGGACAAGAGCCCACACTCTGAGACCCCACTGCACAGGGGTGCCCACAGCTGGGCTGCCTAACCTCTTCTTATCCAGGAAGTCCCAAGGGCTGCACCTTAGTGGCTTTCATACCACAGCCACCAAAAAAAGCACCTTCATTCAATGCAAAAGGCAGTTCCATACCTTGGGAAGAACCTTTCAATCCCGCCCCTGCTGTCCTTTCTCCAGGTAGGAGGTGAGAAGCGAATGTAGCCTCTTTGGTTTATGGGATGTTGTGGGGTGAATCACTTTTCCTAAAAGAAATGTTGAAAGCCTAACTTCTGGTATCCAACTATGGGACCTGACTTGGAAGTAAAATCTGCAGATGGAATCAAGTTAAAATATTAAGTCACACTGGATTAGGGTGACTTTGTAAGAGAAAGGAAAGGGCAATTGGGACAAAGACACAGGGAAGGTGCCATGTGAAAATGGAGGCTGGAAGGATGCTGCCACAAGCCAAAGAACACCAAGGGTGGTCAGCAATTGCCAAGGGCTGGAAAAGGCCCTCTTCCCTGGGGTCTTCAAAGAAGTGCGGCCCTATTGACACCTTGACTTCAGACTTCTGACCTCCAGCACAGTGAAAGAATAAATTTCTGTTGTTTTAAGCCACCCAATTATGGCAGCCCTAGCAGTCTGGAACCCAGGCCTTCGGGGTTGGGTGGTATTGTTGGCTTAGAGGTATGACATAACCACCTCAGGAGGATCTCATGTTATGCTGCTTTTTGAGTGAGATGCCCTGTCCCCCAAGCTTGTCATGGGTACAGCCTCATGTCGTTTGACTTCAGAAACTTCCAGCGGGGCAGACAGTCACAGGTAGCTGGGAAGGAGTGACATGGAAGCAGGTTAGGATGGCAGCTCCGGGCACTGTGATCTTAACGCAAATTAAACTCAGTAACCCCAGAACACTAGGAAATTGGCATAAACAGAAAAGTGACCACTTAAGAATTTGGAGCTGAAGCTTCAAGATGGAGTAGGGCAGTTATGATACTGTTGAAGGGGAGGAACAAGGTACGGGGAATTACAGATTGTATGGGGCCTGAGAACAGGCCTAGGAGAAGCCCTCTTCCCAGTACTGAGGTAGCATCTTTTCCTGTTTCTCAGTTTAAGGTTCCTTAGGCGCTGCATGCCCGTCACTTTATATGAAATGCAAGTTCCTGGGTCCCAACTCAGCTCTGCTGACGGAGAATTAGAGTGGACAGGGCCTGGGAAAATGCATTTTCACCAACTCCACAGGCAGATTTAATGCCTGCATTTGAAAACCATACTGCAGATGCTTTGCAAATGTTGATAGGCTTCCCCCTTTCCAGATAAAATTAGGAGAGAGATAGAACAGAGCAGAGCAAAAGACAGGGGGTTTGGGAAGAGGCCTGGACAGCTTTCCTCCAGATCATCTTGCCCAGGACCTCTGCCTGGACCACCCTGGGGTGCATGTGCACACGCCTTCCCTCAGTCCCACAGTTGGGCCAGTTCTGACTGGTGCAGTTGGGCCAAGTGCCACGCGACTGGAGTTACCGGACTGTCGCAGCTCTGCCACCTACTGGCTGTAGAAGGAGAAGCAATATTCAATGTAGCATCCACACCGGTTAGATTCAGAAAACACACAGACAGACAGACAGACACACACACGCACACACGCACACACGCACACAGATGTGCATGCATACACACACACCTACTTATACACACCCCACTGAGCAGACCCCTCTGGACCAGGGTAGCCTGAGGCAGCAGCTGTGATCACCTGTTGTTAGGAGTTCAGATGCATTAGATTTCTGCCTTCGGGGACAGGCGAGGTCAGAGTAGGGGAGAAGAAAAAAGGAAAATAAAGCACATGATGATAAACAGAGGCTCGGAAGAGCCTTTCTCTTCCTGCTTCCTTTCTATTTTCTGGTCAAGAACATAGGAGAGACAAATGTCAGTGAGAGTGGCTGAAACCTTCCTTCTGCAGGGGTGGGGAAAGACAGTGGACTGATGTTATGCCCTTCTTTGAACCTCTCTACCTTTTGGGCTTTTCTGCCTCAGTTTCCCTTTTAGTGAGCAGGTGTGGCTGCCCGAAGTCTAAGCCCAAGTGTGACATCTGGTGCTCAGAAGGAAGGGAGTGGTGTACCTGCCCGGCTAGGAAAGGCTCCAGCCCCCCAGGACTGTTCAGAGATCACCCCACAGACACACCTGCCACCCTCTCCACCCACCTGCAGGACCACTTGTGTGCACATGAACTTCTGACTTCATCTTGCCTCCACCGTGACCTTCTGTCACAGCCACTCAGGCTTGAGTTTCATTGAGTGGGTTATCTCGGGTCTTCAGGGAAAACAGATCACAGTCTTTACCAGGAGTCAGATTCTCCTCCGCGAGAACCTCTCTGGCCAGCATCCTCGGCTGCCTGCCCCTCACTCTGCTGCCTCTTTCTTACTCTGCACTCCCTGCTCTTGGCACTCTTCCCTACACCTTTCTGGAGCTGCTGGGCTGTGTAACCTGAGCTGGACGAGGGCGTGTCCCTGAAGCAGGTGTTCAGGCAGTGTGGTCCTGTCTTTCGCACATGTTGCCCTACTTTGCTCTTGCCACACCTGACTTGGCTATTGTGAAAGGGCAAGCAAATAGACATTGAATCACAGAAACGAAGCCATCCAGGAAGGCACTGGATCAAGCTCTACTGGATCACAGATCAGTAGATCCAATGAGGCAAGTCTAACCTAGTTCAATCCAATCCAATCCAATCTGCTCCAACCCAATTGGATCCAGTTCAAGCCAGTCCAACTCAATCCAATCCAATCTGACCAACTCAAATCAAACCTAATCCAACCCAAACTAATCTAATCCAATCCAATCCAAACCAGTTAAAACCAATCCAATCTAATTAAACCCAACCGAATTAAGTCCAACACAACACAATATAAAAATGTAAGCACAAGCAACAAGCAGGTGTATAGCACACCAATTAATCATCTTACTCGGAATTGGTAGAACTGGGGAGATGCGTACTTGAGTAGTGGGGTTTCCTACTCATCCCTGTCCCCAGCCCCTTGCATCAGGGCTGTTAAAAGGAAATGAATGTTATGATGACATGGTACAGGCAGCAGGCTCAAAATGGAGCTACAATTGTCAGATGAATTTGGATGGTCATTAAACACCCAAGCTTATGTCCCTCATCTTTTGGAGTCCTGGGGCTTAAGGACTTTATAAACCTGGCTCATTTCACAGCTGCAAGGACATTCTGACATAATATACACTTGCAAAGTCTGAGGTGCTAAACTCCTGTTAGTTGAGTGAGTGGAGTGTATTTTAATGTCTCAACCTTGAATGTTCTGAGACTTTAAGCTTTCTACCCCATAACAGTGCAATCCGGGAGTGCTAAAACAAAATACCATCCCTAAATCCAGCATTCCAAGAATCTACAATTGGTCAATTCAGGTTACATTAATAGTATCAGGCTTCTCCAAAATTCCAGTTAAGGAGCTTGCTGCAAAGAAATGTGTTATTCCCTAAAGCCAAACACCAAAGTTGACACCAAGAAAATTGGGTGAATGTGAATAATCCAATATATGGATGATCCCCAATATATGATGGTTCAATTTAAGATTCTTCAATTTTATGATAGTGTGAAAGTGACACCTACTCAGTAGAATTCACACTTCAAATTTTGAATTTTTAATCTGTTCCTAGGCTAAAGATGTCCAGTCATAGCCAAGCCATAGCTCCCAGGTAGCCACTTGATCCCAACAGAAAATAATGATTACTCCTGCTAAGCTATGGGGTTCAGTAGGTTAGGTGTATTAATTGCATTCTATCTTATGATATTTTCAATTTATGATGGATTTAATCAGTTTATAATCCCATTGTAAGTCAAAGAGCATCTGTAATAACCTCCCAGCACATAGTAGGTAGGCTTATGATGGGGGAGTAATGTTTTGTGTGTGAATTATTTGAGATAATAAGCAGGGGCTCATCTTTGTTGAAGGAATAACAGTGCTTATCTTCAAGAGTCTAATAGCAGCTTCTCTAAGTTGAGAGGGGGTAAGGATTATATATTATTGCCATTTTACAAAGGTTAGGTCTATCTGTTGCCACCTTTGAAACATACAACAATTCCCCTTGACCTACAGATCACAGCCCAGTGCTTTGAAGAGCATTCAAGGGACTCTTGTGTTTGCATCCAACCAGCTACCCCAGGGTTCCCTCTTGCCCTGTCCTTTAAAGTCACATGCCCTGACTATATCCAAGCACTCTCCACGGTACACACAGCAAATTGCTCCATCTGCCCTGGCCCCTGCCTGCCTACCCAGGACATGAGCTTCTTCCTTTAAAAAGCGGCTCACCACTGCAACAAGAGGATCACCAAGTCCAAGCCCAGTGTGGGCAACTTACCAGCTGAGACCCTGCTTTCTAAATAAAAAAAAAAATTTAAAGGACCGAGAATGAAGCTCGGTGTGAAGGCCCTGGGTTCAATCTCCAGTACTGCAAAAAGCAAAAATCAGCTCAATTTTCCCCCCTTCTTGAAGCACCTTCCTCCAAATTAGCCATTACACCTGTTCGTGGCCACATGCAGCCTGCCATCTGTATGCATGCCACTCTGGAGGAGCTTGGGGTAGGGTGGGGTATTTGGGAGAAGAGCTGGTCAAAAATTTGAATCCACCCTTGCTAGCTATTCTGGCTTTGAATGTGTCATTTGGCCTCTGTAACTCTTAAGTTTATTTATAAATGGAACACAAATAAAAATAACTGTCCTCCTTACCTCACCAGGATTGTGGCTCACTTACTAATCCAACCAGTGTTTATTGTGCACTCCCTGGGTTTGGTGTGAAGTAAATAGAAAATAAATGTGGAACTGTTGTCTGAATTATGTGGCAAACCTTAGGTGTTTTAGACAAGAAGGCCTCGAGGCTGGAAACCAGCCAATTTCCATTTGAATCTTCTGCATCTCTGAGCAAGATTTTATACAGTGGTTGCTCAATTCATGTTCAGTGATGGACGACCGAGAGGAAATGATATTCCCAGAGGCCAATGTGAGAACCCCCTGCTCCTATGCTTCTGAGGTCTCAGAGAAGAAATGTTTCCCACCTCTCAGGTCCTCCCACCTGCTCATTTTAGGTGCCAAATGGAAAAGTCAGGGAAGGGACAGTTACAGAGGAAGAGAGTATAATATCCCATTGGACAAATGACATGCTTATGGGGTAGAGGCTAAGATAATCCTAAAATATCTCATACCTTATTTATGCAGTGTCTGAATGAAAAGTACTCGCAGTCTACTGGAGGCTGAGGAAATAATTACCTGCTTAGAAATCAAGGAAACTAAATGAGACGAGACAATTTTGTTGCTGGCTTTTCTGTGTCTCTATTTGTAACACAGCAAGCTGACCTGACCAGAGTCCTGCTGGGTAAAGGAGGAACAAAGTTTTCCCATCAAGCCCTTCCCTGGCCTGCCTTGGGGGTGGGAGTTTCAAGTGGTTGGGAGACCAGTTAATGGACTGCAGTATGCAGACCAAGAAGCAAGAGGGTCTGGCCTAGGACCAGTCTTGTGATGTCAAGGGCCACTCTCAGTGGGGACACTTTTGGAGCCCAAGAGGGTAACAACTACAAAATCTCAGCCTCTCCTGAGGTTCCCCATCCCTCAGCTCCCCACTTACATCCTGTCTTCCCTATTTCTATTGCTGCCCTTCACCCTCCCAGAGGATTATGGTCCACCTTGGAAGGCCCTAAATAGGAGAAGGGAACCAGCGGCCCCTAGTGGCGGGCATTGGCATGAGGCCGACCAGAGGCGCTGACAGAAGGTGGGAGAGAAGTGTCTGGGGAGAAGGACCAAATCACCTACTCCATCCTCAGAGAGGGTGACTTTGGTCTTAAGCCTAGGTGAGTGCAGGAGATGAACCATGGGGTATTCTTTCCTTTGTAATGATAGATAATGTGTATTTTGAAACTGGTGTTGACTTTGCAAAGAAGTCTGAACCAGCCCGCAGCAAAACTATGAGAATCATGTTCCCCAGTGACACTTTTCTTTAGTTCCTGGACAACTCCCTGCCCTCCTCCACCCATGTCATCATCCTGGCTTCTGCTGTTCCTTCATTAAACTTTCACTAGACACCCCGTGCCCTACTGTGATGGAAGAATCCAAGCTAGCAACATATATATAATAAATGTGTTTATATATTATATACTAATTATATACATTTGTATTATATATAACAAATGTATAAAAATTAAATCAATTTATAACTCTAAAGTGTAATATAATCTTACATAATTTATATATTAAAACAAACATTTATCACAAATAAATTAGTTCATATTAATTATATATATAGTTATTCTATTTTATAACCTGGACACTAGAGACCATCCAACCCTGTCACTTTGATGACGATGCCTCAGGAGTTCCAGGCAATGCCACGCCACCTACTAAAGGCTAGGATTGGGCTGGGCTCAGATTTCCTTCTAGGTAGCGACCTCACTCTACCACACTCTTCCTTTCCCCGTAAATTAGTTCCCCTTCTTTGGCAGAATCTTTTTTTTTTTTTAAATGGGGATAACATAGTAATAGGGGAGCTTACCGAATTACAGACAAAGTGGTAGGAAATTATCAATGGTTGTTGTTTTACATATTGTTATCTACAAGATAGTTTCTCAGGAAAACAAATAGACAAATAATAGTGAGTTACAGACAAAAGTGGTAGGTTATAATCAATGGTTGTTGTATGATACTTTGGTATCTTCAAAGTGGTTTCTAAAGAAAATAAATAGAGCAATACCTGAGTGACCAATTGGAATCTTTATTCTTAACCTCGGGAAGACTTCCTCGTGTCCTAGAGCCCAAGGGTGGTGGTGATAGGGAAGAGGAGGTACTGGCACAGGTGTGACTCTTCTGTGCTCCTAAAGCCATGGCCTGTGTATTTGTAAGTTTATGTAGGGTGAGGCATGGAGCCTGTTTGCACTGTTGGGACTGGAAATGGGAGAATGTTCTTATTTCTCAACTAAGCGAGCCCCTAGTGGTTGTCTGGGAAGTGGGAAAATGCAACTACGATACATGTCCAATGTGACAGTGTGTGTGTGTGGGGGGTTTCAGCCTGGCATGGTGGTCCTAATTATGGCTCTGGGAAATGTTTTTATGTAGTGATTTCACAGTCCTTCTCTAGAATAACAGTGAGCAAATTGTCTTTAGCAATGACTTTCAGTACAGACACCAGTCCTGAGATTCCAAAGGCAATCAGACCTTCACCTGGCTGTGCCACCACCTCACACTCGACACATCTCAAACTCACTTTTCTTCCCCACACTGCACACATGGGTGTTCCCTCCCAACTTACTGCTCGGTCCCACCATTGCTCCTCCAGGTGTGGCAATCCAGAGTTGTCACTGAGGTTTAAACTCCATTGCCTTCTATTTCTGCTCTTCTTCTCTATCCCCACTGCCTTTAGGCTAGACCAAGATAAGCACACAGTGCTTTGTTGTTATTCTCTGTTCAGTGTCTTCCCCTCCACACCATGCAGTGTAAGACATTCTGTTCCACAAATATATATGATTGATGAAAGAGAACTATTTCCCTGAAGTTCTAGAATCCTACCATTCAATAAGTTTATCCTTCAATATGTCCTCAAAATACATGAAATAGTGCATTAAATGCATTTCATAAGTAAGATTTTACCTAACTATGATTAGCTTAATATTGACAATGGCCTGGAGGAAAAATGGTGGAGACACTGGGGCATGTTCCAAGATGGAGCGCAGTAAGCAGAGCGGAGGAGGAGCTCAAGGACCACACCTTCCCTCATCCAGGACCAGCTAAAAACAGGTACAAGTCCAGCTCCTGTCTCAAGGCCATCAAGAACAAAGCACTCATCCTCCTACCAGTCTCACAGCTGAGATTAACAGGAGAGCCTTCCCCTCATCCTTACCAGTAGTGTAACTGTGAAGCACAAGCTACCTTAAGTGTGGCCTGGTTCAGTGAGTGACCTGTGATGATTGCTAACTTCATGCCAGCTCTGGTGATGCACTGCATAATGTGCTAAATGAACTTCATATAGTAACTCATTAAGCTTCCATATCAGCTAAATGTGGAAGACATTGTTATTATTTGTATTTTATAAATGAAACCACGGGTTGTAGAAGTTGGCTCATACACTAAAAGACATGTGGCTAGTGTTTTGCAGGCCATATTAATAGCCTGTTGTGGTAGATTAACTAACGGTCAACTTGTAACACTCAGATGAACTGAATCAGCACGGTGCTAGGTGTGGAAGGCCCACTTGAGGATTGTTGCCAACAGCATAAAGCAGAACTGGAGGGGAAGAATATGTGCTGCTGATTTTCCTGGAGAAGCTTGTCATACTGGTTATCCTGAAACGAACTCAGCTGTTCTCATCATCGGAGGAGCTTGAGACCTTGCTGTCACTGAGGATGGCTGCAGTTCTTTTCAGGGAAGCTTCCGTCCTTTCCTTGAGTGTTGCTTCCTGGCCCCAGTGCAGATCTCTCAGCCTGCTGGCACAGATCCTTCATCCCACTGGCACAGACTTTCTAGCTTCCACCACTGACCTCTGGACCTTCCCAGTGCTGATCCTTGATACAGACTTGCATGAGACATTGTCTGAGGCTCTAGGCCTCCAGTTGGACTTCTGGAGGACATTGCCATGGGCTGTAGGTCTTCAGCTTAACTCATGCAGGACATTGTCATGGGATCCGGGCCCTCAGCTGGATTTTTTGTGTCTCTAGTGTGTGGACAGATCTGTACTCTTCTGCATTTGACTCTTTGCATGAATGTTGTAGAATAATCCTATAAGTTATGTGTCCTGTATTAAATCTATTCCCTTGCAAACCCTGACTACAACACCTGTGGAACCCATTTTTAACCACCACGCTATATAATTTCTTGGGCAAGCCTAAAACACTGCCCAAATAGTAAGATGTATTACTATTAATATGTTACTATAACGTTAACATGTTATATTAGCATATTGGTGATTGATATTAATAGTCCAAGCACTGACTGTCACGGATTTGGTGACTTCCTTGCTGGTCTCAGTTTCCACATCTGAAGCTTGGGGAGAGACAGTTCCCAAAGGAGCAGAAACGGTGGCTGTGGGTTTCTCTCAGTGCCTCCAAGCTGTGAGATCAATAGTGTAATTGCTGTGAAACACATAGTCCTTGGTGATGCCACGTAAATAATTGTAATAACTGTGGCCAGTGATGGAGAAGATGACTTTCCAATACCTTATTCTAAAATTCATTTCCCTACAATTAACTGCACATGCTTCTGGCATCCTGTACAGGCCTACAGAATGATTATTTTTCCCCTGGAGGCATTTCAGCTCTGGCGTCTCCCTGCTCTCCTAGGCTGTCCCTCACTGGGGTCAGAGGTCACCTTCTGACTTGAGAAGGGTGTCTTTAGGCCCCTCAACTGAGGGTGGGGGCAGACAAAAAGTGGTCAAAAGACCCTTTGTAATATCACAGCCAAACTGCCCCCGTCCCCAGGGCCCCCTAGCTCTCTGCATCTGTGCATTCCAACTCTATCTGGTGATGTCATCTTAGGACAGGGATGCCCTTCTCAGCTCCAGAATTCTAAGCCTGAAGAAGGCCCTTGCCTATAGTGTCACTGGGAACAGATTTTCTGACTGAACCATTCATATGCCTTACCCTAGGCCTCAAGAATTCCTGGGTGTTCATTTATGATAATTTCAAGTGTTACTGTCCTAGGGTGATTGCATTTCAGAAACTAAGCTCTGGGCAGTGGCTGTCCTGGGCCAGATGTGCAGGGGGCAGGATAGGGAGAGAAAGTACAAAGCTATACTCGGTGGTCTGTGAGATGGCACTGGGTGGGGGCCACTCCTCCAAGGAACTCCAGTAACTTACTGAGGGACAGTGATGGACATTCTCACTGTGGCACACAATACCACCTACTTTTACATGCATTGATGCTGACTGCAGGTGCGGAGCCAGAAAATATCAACTACAATCAGGGATTCCGCTTATGTACTTAGGGTGAGGGGCCAGGCATAGCCTCTGTACCTGAGAAGCACAGGGACAGGCAAGAGGGCAAATTGGGTGAGCAATTGAGACCACGATGAACATCATGCTCATAGTGTGCGTGCAGAGCTGCTGGAGCACAAGGGAGGCATGGAATCCACGCTCCCATGAGAGGGAGACGGGATCTTCAATCCTCATGATGCCAGAGCTGGGTCTTAGGTAACTGGCAAGCATCCCATGTGTTCGTCTGGCCTCTCTTTGGCCACACATACTAATTCCCTAGATATCCCAGGAGCCAGGCTACTTTAAGATCCTGCTATAAGTAAGCAAATTTTGACTCTATGCTTATATCAGGGCTTCTCAGGTCTATAGTATCTCAGGGCAACCCTCAATCATTCTGCCCACAACCAATTGGCACCATTCTGACCAGTGTACTTCCTGGTGCAGGGGGTATCCTTGGTCCCTAGCATGAGTGTTGAAGGAAGGAGTTTCTTTACCCTTACTTGGGGAGCAGTGTTCACCATCATGGAAGACTGTACCTCCGCCCTTTGCACTGAACAGTGGCTGCTCCTTGCTGCACACACACAAACACACACACACACACACACACACACACACACACACACACACAATCTGTCCCCAGATGGAGACCTTGGCTCCATGAAGGGCTGATGCCCTGGCAGCTTGATGAGGCTGCAGGGAAAGGACCCAAGCAGAGCTCATCAGAAAGAGCAGATGTCAAGGCAACACAGACTTGTCTGATGCTCCCTAGGATGTTTATTTGTGAAGGAAACTGGCAAATAATGTTTAGGGTCTGAGCAGTGGTCGGTCTCCTGGCACCTCCTACAGACAGCTTGGAATGGTATCTGCAGATGGGAGCCGTCTAGGGCTGGCTACTGCCACTGCCTTCGGTGTGAGAAAGAGGGCCGTTGGTCCTTTAAGGCAGGACATCAAAAAGAGGCAAGCTTAGGAGAATATCTGAGGCTGTCTGAGGATACTGGGGTCCTTTGGTCTTTCCCCACTGTGAATGGAGCTCACATGTTTGTTTGTTACTTTAGTGCCATTCTACAGTACCATTATCATCCCATTATCTCATTTTTTTACTTTATTCTAACTAACAAGCACATTGCACACTAACTAATGCTCACAAACATATAATTATTACTAGTATTTGCCAGACTCTTGACTAAGAGCATTTCCTTCCTGATGAGATCCTCATGGTAGGTCTGAGCTGGGGATTCCAAGCACCACATTTCAGTGGAGAACACCAAACAAACCTGACCCATCCAGCTGAGGTGGCAAATGTCAGTACTCCCTGGGATGCTCCCTAGGTCTGTGCTTAAGCCCCTGGTACAGCCCTGCCCTCCCCATGTCAACCCTCTGGTGGCAGAAACAACACAGGCTTCAAGCAAGGAAGGGATGAGAGGCTTCAGTTTCAAGTGACTGCCTGCGTACGTGAGTGGACACCTCATAGGGAGGTGACAGTGTGGGCAAGTTTTATGGAGAAATACCCGCAAGCGTCCAGGAGTTTCTAGGGCCTGGGGGAGAGGGGGCTCATGGACACAGCCGGCTGAAAGGAAGCAGAGAAGAAATTGCAGGAAAAGAGCGAGGCAGTCTAAGCAGGACTGTGTGAAGGGTGCTGAGTTCCGGAGGACGGCCTGTGGTGGCCTGGGTGGGCAGCGGCCTGTAGATACAGAGTTGATGGAGAAGGGGAGGGGTTTTCTGCAGGCAAGGAGGCTTGAAGGGTGGCCTGACTCTGATGGGGAACAGTGGCAATGTACAAAAGTGGTCTGAAGGTGGAGATCACAGGGTGAGGATGGGAAAGCAACTGGGAGACAGCGGCCCCCTGGCTGGGTTGAGGCTTGGGCTTAGGGAGTGGAGACTCAGCAGCAAGTGCTGGCTGGCACAATCCGGGAGAAGGCGTCAGGCGTAGTGCGTGGGATGAAACCTAGAAAGGTGCTCCTCCCTCTTCCAGTCAACACTTCCTTACTGAGTGTGTGCTCTGTGCCCAGCTCTGCACTACAAGCTTTCCTCCCCTGAGTTCGGGTCTGACCATTTCAGACTCCCCAAAACACTAGCAGCTCAGATAAGAGTCCATGCAGCTCCAGACTTCTGACTGCTTTGCTTTTCCCAAGGCCTCCCACTGGATACGTATCTCTTCCCTGGGCTGCTTGGCTGGATGAAGCAGCTGCTGGATACCCTGCTGGAGTGAAGTGCTGACCCCCAGCTACCCTCACTTTCACAGCACACCTCTCTGCAAGAGACTTGGAGTGTCCCATCTGGCAGCTGCTGTGTGGGGGGTAGGGGACAGCAGTACCTCCCCCTGTCAGGGAGGGTGTGAGGAAGGGTGGCTTGGGAAAGGTGCAGAAGACAGGTGGATGAGCAATGAGGTCACGATTCTCCACCCACTCCTTCCTTCCTTCCTTCCTTCCTTCCTTCCTTCCTTCCTTCCTTCCTTCCTTCCTTCCCAGTATTAGGGATTGAGCCCATGGCTTTGGTACTGAGCTACATCTCCAGCCCTTTTTAATTTCTTTTTCATTTTGAGACAGGGTCTCCCTAAGCCACTAGATTGCTCAGTCTTGGCTCAAACTTGTCATGCTGGGCTCAGTGACTTGAGGTCACTTACAAACTAGGCAACTCCACCACAGGGATACAGAAAGTATCACTATGCCCAGCTAACCTCTCTTTCTAAAGCTTCCAGTGGCAATGAACAGGGATCATGGAGATCCATTCATTTGAATAGTAGTAACTGAAGAGTAGTAATTCCTAACATTTATTGAAACACAACTCTTAACCCCTTACTCTACTAAGAATTTTATATGCTTGGGATAGTATCATATTCACACAACAACAATTAAGTACTGTCACGTATTACTCCCATTCTTCATATGAGCAAAGCAATGCTTAGAAAGTTCAGTAGATTGTCTCAGGCCACACAATCTAAGTATCACAGGCAGGATTCCCACTGTTCACCTGTGGGCTCAGCCACTCATAGTCTGCCTGTGCACTCATCTCTAGACTCTGGTCTTTTATAACGTGGATGAGCATGTCCATCTGCCAGGCACCAGAAGGAGCTGATGCATGTAAAGCACATGGCATGGTACCTGGCGCGTGGCAGGTGGTGAATTAACTGTCTATTCATTTGTACTTGTTTTCCTGGAAGTAGGAGCTGCCTGTCCAATCTCCTTTCTGGCCAGAACATTAGAAATGTCCAGCCAAGGTTTTGAAGTTACTCAAATAAATGGTGGCTCAGGAGACGAGGGGGTTGACACACCCAAATTTCAAACCTATAACTCTAACACACCATCTCCGAATGTGTCTCTGGGACAGGTGCTATCTGAGAAGTCATTTTAGCATATTTTGCATTTGAAATATGTGGCTCAAATTTTTCCTGACCCTTGCTTCATGTCAACCATGTTGACTTCCCTTTTTATTTCTTCAGCAGCTCTGTCTTCTGGAGTTGTTGCTTGTTCTTTGTGTCATCACCCAGGAAGGTGGAGAAGGCTAAGAGGTCACCACCCCTGATTTCATTGATTTGAACAATGCATGGCAAGAAGCTCTAAAGGCTGCCTAGAAATCATCATTCAGCTTTGTGAATGTGTGTAATAGGAGCCCCAAAGGGACCGATTGTCCCAGCAGTGTTTGGTAACATAGCCCAGGATTTGTGCACAGGCAGTGCCTAATTAATTGCTATTTACAGTCTTGATGTTCCTTTTGCATCTTCTTTCTCCTGGCTAGAACCAGGAAATAAAAACAAAGTGCCTTCATTGTGCTATTCTGGGGCAGCTCCAGCAGCATGCACACAGAAGTGGGTCTAGTCTCTTCTTGCAGACCTGGGACTCAAGGCAGGGAGATAGGCACGCATGTTGGAGAGTCCACACTGAGAGTGAAACAGGTTTGGTTCCATCACTGTTAATTTAAGAAGCCCTGCATCATGAGGATGAATGAAGATGCTAGTGAGTACTCTGGGTTTTCTCATTCATTTTCATTCATCCATTCATTCATTCAATATCTAAGTACCTACTCTGTTCTGTGGTGCAAGGGTCTGGGATACATCCCTTGATAAGGATTTCTGCCCTGTGAAATTTGCATTCTCACAAGGGAGACACATAACGACCCTAACAAATGCATGCATTATAGAGTATGTTAGAAGGTGATAGGGGCTATGGGAAAAGAAAACTAGGAGCAGGGAAAGGAGACAGGAGGTACCAGAGGAAAGAAGACGTGATTGTAAGTGGGAGAGAACATGAGTATATGTGTGTGCTCCTCTGTGTTTACATGTATGTTTCTTGGTGTGTCTTGTGTGTAATGGTTCAAACCATAATAGCTTAGATCCAAAATTTGCTTCTCAGATTGGTCATCCAATGAGTGAGCACCTACTGTGTACCTCATTTCAATACTTGATGGTATACTCATTCTTCCTGTTACCTGCTTCTTCAGCCTGTGGCCAGATACTGGGGAAATGAGACCAGGGCTACAATACATGGAAGCTTTGGGGGCCATCTGAACAAGCTACACATTTCGGGCTGGCCCCTTAGGTGTCTCCTCCTGACAGCATCATGGCCAGCAGTGTTCCAGACTGCAGATTCCAATGCCTATTGACAATCACGACCTTTGCCTCAGTCCAGCTCAAGGACAGTATAGCTAAGCCAGCCAAAATCACACACTCA
Source organism: Chinchilla lanigera (assembly GCF_000276665.1). Classification (NCBI taxonomy): domain Eukaryota; kingdom Metazoa; phylum Chordata; class Mammalia; order Rodentia; family Chinchillidae; genus Chinchilla; species Chinchilla lanigera. Next base: position 35,555,596 of record NW_004955410.1, read on the forward strand.
AGCTTTCTGAGTAGAGTCACACAGCCTGGGTCCCTCACCTCGCTCCTCAGGCACCTCACCTACCCCTACCTGACCTCACAAAGTCTCCACTTTGCAAACTGGTTTGCAGTTCATGGTGCAGCTGCCCCTTCACATTCTGAGCATGTCGGGGGCTGACTCCAGCTCTGGCTCTCTCAAATATGGATGTGCCTCTCCATAAGCTCCAGCACCCAGCCTGTGATAGAGGCCTGGCCATCTTCCCATCCTCTCCACTGGCTGGTTTGTCTCTGCTTTGAGTATCTAGAGTGGCTAGGAGATAGGCCTCCAGGTTCAGTTTGCCCACCCCCCTTGCACCCTCAATTTCAGTTCCATTTTTCTGCCTTGCAAAAAAGTCCTCACTGTTGCCTTTGTTACCTAGGCCCAGCCCAGAAAATCCCAGGGTGCAGACCTGATAGAGAAGTCTGGGGAGAAGTGCAGGGAGAGAGGAAGGGGGGCGAGTAGAGGGGTGGCCTGAATCTTTAGAGATGAATAGCACTGTTTGCTCATTAGGGAGATTATTCCAAGCAAGGCGGCAGCCAGAACGCTCTAGTGCAAGCATCTGCCTGCTACTGGGAGACGATATTTATTGTTCAACCCTTCAATGGATGTAAATAAACATCCCGTCCCAGATAATGTTCCAATAAACAAACAAGCAGCTGCCAGGAGCTCCCTGGATGGCTGACCTTTGCGGAGCCCATCCTGCTGATGTTTTAATAGCAGTCTGCCTGGCAGCACACAGCCTCACCGTGCCAGGGATGGAGATAGGTGCCATGCTGAACAGTGGGTGGGCAAGGGGCCAGAGGGGCTAGAAGGAAGGGGCTGGCTGCCTAGGAAGATCCTGGCTGGAGACTGTCTGGGGAAGGTGAGTGGGGAAGCCTGGGTATCCGGAGTAGCACATAGTCAAGTCCCTGCTAAACCATGCATCGGGAGTAGTGCAGTGCATACTCCAGTGAAGTCCCTGTGTGGACCAAGCACGGATGACACTCAGTTGTTAAGACTAGTGTGGCTTCCTCATTGGTTAATATTGTAGTCCATCTATGTAACTGGGGGTCAGCTGCTGCCCTAAGACCCTAGGTGCCCACTGGGATCTAGTCCCTACCTTCTCTGTAGCAGTAGTACCTGGTGCAGCTGGTAGCCTCCAAGAATGTGGTCGCACACAGATGTTCTGAATGGTTGGGACCTCCTGTGAGTATCTGCCATATTTTGACTATCAAAGTATGGTGAGCTCTGCTGTGCAAAAGGCATGGCCAAGTGTGGAAAAAGAAGGTGTGGGTATACCAGTGAGGTAGATGAGAGTTAGACCAAGTCAGAACCAGGCCCATGTGGCTGAGTGTTCTCTCATGTTTGGCTGGTGCTTATAACCCCTGAGCATTAAAATGATGTGGACCAGAGGACACACTACGTTCTGCTATAGATGGAGGTTTCCAAGAGACTCTGATGTGTTGTGACAGGAGTGAGAGCCAGGCAAGATCTCTACCAAAGGCCTCCCTGGAGGATAGACACCAAGCCAAATTCTTAGCCAGCTTGCTTTAGGAACACAGAATCAGAATGGGGAAGAGAAGAGTCTAGAATGCTACTAGAAGAGTCTAGAATGGTTCAATATGGTAGCCCCTGGCCACATGCCAAATACTTTATATGTGGCTGGTCCCCATTGAGATGTGTTGTACATGTAAAATACACCCCAGGTTTGGATGATTTCATAGGAAAAAAAGAATGTAAAACATTTCATTAACAATTTTTGCTCTCGGGGCTGGAGATTTAGCTCAGTGGCAAAAGCGCTTGCCTGGCAAGCGCAAGGTCATGAGTTCGATTCCTGGTACTGGAAGAAAAACAAAACAAAAACAAAAAAAACCCCAAAAAACAAAAAAAAAAAAAAACAATTTTTGTTCTTGTATACATGTTAATATGATCATATTTGGGACATATCAGGTTAGATAAAATATATTTTGAAAATTAATTTTACCAGTATCTTTTTTAATATGTCTATTTTTTTAATGTGTCCAAATTTTAAATGACAAATGCGGCCCAACTTCGTGGCTCACATATTTCTGTTGTCCATCAATGGGTCAAAAGTATTCCATTGTTGTTCAAGTGAGTCCTACAACATCACCACTTCTTGCTTATCACAGAGAACACATTGGCACTTTGGTCTGCCCCATTCACTCTCTCTCCTCAGGAGAGAGCTGAAGGAAGACGACCATATTTTTCTACTTGTCATCTTTTTTTGTCATATTCTTAATTTACCTTCCTTTTAGGATGTTATGTAATCACCATTAATTTTGCTACTTTGGATCAGTCTTTTTACTGACCTAGGAGATTTTGTCTCCCACGGTGGCTTTTGAGTAAATCTACTATTACACACTGTGTGTGCTTTCAGTCAAACTCTCATAATCAGTCCCGCTGTGTTGGTAGCCCTGTCTTTGCCACACACATGCTGGCTACTTGCTGGCCTCGCTTGGGTGGCGCTGATCATCCCTGTTATACACCGGCCAGTTGGCCAGACCTCTCAGGAAGAAGAAATAAAAGCCTGTGAACACCTTCTGCCATAATATCTGTCACTCGGCTTTAATGGTGTGAAATCTGAGACCTCAAGATCCAGGCCACCCGCAAGGCAGGGCCAACACTCCCCACATTTCCTCTCCAGAAACTCGCTCTGAGCCCAGAAACAGCAAGCATTCAGCAAATGCGTGGCAGGTGACGGTGAGTATGAGGTGTGTGTGTTACTCCTCCTGGGATATTGGGATGTGGTTTCCTCCTGGGTGTCAACTTCAGAAATTTACAACACCTTCCAAACAGCCCGATTTACGTTCATGACCCGCAACTGGTCTCGTTACAGTTTCTACTTTTAAAAAACATCCATTTTTGTTGTGGTCCTTTCTCACTGCGTAGGTGATCCACACGTGTCATATATACCATGCAAACTAACAAATCTTCATGTAAGCTGCTGTTGCATGCTGCTTGGGGTGGCCTCTACATTTATGACTGACACAGCCACCACCAATGGTTTCCTTCCATCTCAATCTTTTCCTTATGGCTCAGGCTGTTCTAGAGTTACAAGCATTTGGATTATGTCTCTGTCTTATGAGGTTGGAATGAATGTGATATTTCATGTTCAAAGGAACTTGGATAGGGTGATGGCTCTGTTGGTCCGTTTGCTTTTGAAATCCCATTGGAATGCTGGCCAACATTTCATTTGCTGTGCCCTGAAATACTGGAAGTAAAAAGTGGTGATATCAGGTCTTATCCCCTGATCTTACCTCTTGCCTTGATCATCTAGCAGCTCCATGGTAGAATTTAGTTAGTTTTTGTTTACTCATCAACTACTTAGTGCTGGCCATGTCTTAGGAACTATGAGGAGCACAACAGGTGTGAACTATGCCCCAAGAGAGCTATAATCCCAGAGCTCTCTGCTCCTGTGACAGCTCCTTCCTCATTGTCAGCCCCACAAAGGTAGAACATCTTTCTGTGGTTCATCTCTATTGTTTGGCTTCTTACTCTCCCAAAGATTTAGAGTCAGCTGCAAATTTTCCTGCTACCTCCTCTGGATCATTTATAAAAAGCATTAAAGGGGCTGGGGATTTAGTTCAGCTGCACAGTGCCTGCCCGGCAAACACAAGGTCCTGAGTTCAATTCCTGGTACCAGGAAATTGAAGCCAGCAATCAGGAGAGCTGGGCTCTAGCCTGGCCTGACATTGGTTTACCATTGAACTTTGGGCAAGGCTCAGAACAGCTCCCATCTCAGTTGCTTCATCAGTACAGTGAGAATGATGATGCTGACAGTTAACACTATACAAACTTTACAACCATCAGATGAGACAGTGTTATTTAAGGATGCATTGCAAGGTATAAAACAAAAACATAAAGGCTCATTACTTTGAAAATTTACAACAGCATCTTCATTTATATGTGCATTCCTCTCCCTGAGGAGCTCTGGTGGATAAGGACATGGTTCCTTCATCACCCCCAGGATCATGTTTGTTTTAACATAAGCTGCTTGAACTCCATGGAAAGAGGCAGGTTTATATCACCAAGAGGACCTGGTTCTTGGGGAGCATTTGGCTCAGCCTGGAAACCCATAGAAGTAGGGACACTGGAATCCTTCAGACTCTGGTGTGCATTTAGGTCATGCCATTCATTAGAAGTTGGACCTTGAACAAGTTATAACTCTCTTGTACCTCTTGGGGGCAATATTAACTCCCACTTTGTGGAGTTATAAGATACAAATACCTAACACATAGTAGCTACCCAGTAAAGAGCAGTTCTTGTTATTTATCTATGTAAAGGCCCAAGAGCCAGCCCATTCCACCTAAACTTTAGGATTATCTATCACACATTCAGCATATTCTACCATAAACTTCTTTTAGCTATGTCTTATGAGACAGTCTTTCAGGAAATAAGTAAATTAGTGGTTTCCTTTCTGTTTTATGGAAAGCTCTGATTGGGGGTGGGGTGAGGAAGAAATGTCTTTCCAAGTGCACTCATATTCTAGCAGAGAGCAGAAGGTGGGGGATATCGAAGGCCAGGCCTGAAAAAATGTTTCCATTGGTGTCTCCTTCCCCTTCCCCTTCCCTCACCCACCCCTCTGACCCCGCCCCTGGTCACCACTGATGTCCACTACATCCAGGGCATTCATCTCGTTCTAAGAAGCACGGAAGTTGGAGCTAAATGATGAAGAAGACCACTGGGGCACTGAATCTTATTTCGTTTGGGGATCAGACCAAGGGCAGTGGTTGGGACTTAGTTCCACCAGAATTCCTCATGGGAGCCTGCTCCTGCTAGTGGCCTGAGATGGCTGGAGACGAGCCAGGGCTCAGTATCACTCTCTGCTGCCACTCCAAGGCACCTCCCAGCTGCAGATGAAGCCTTCCTGGGCCTGGGGCCAAGGCCATTGCTGCACAGTCAGACTTGGATGGTAATCCCAATTGGTTTTGCATGAACTCCCATTTCATTCAGATTAAGAAAATGCCTGGCCAGGATGGACATCTGGTAACTTAGGGGCAGGCATAGAAGGAGGACTGTGAGAATCAAGGCATTTTAATTTGCAGGATTATACATCTCTCTCTTTAATTATTTTACCCATATTTTTGTTGTTGTTGTTGTCATTGTTGTTTTCATGAGATTAGTAAGAAATCAGCAAGGAGGAGTCTTCATTTGTTTCTTTTTCCATTTTAAAAGTAAATATTTGTCAAGCCCAAATTTTTAAGCATTAAAATCAGGGATGCATAGAGAAAGTCTCTGGAATTATTTTTAAGCCTCAGCCACCAGGCTTTAGGTGGCATCAATCAGGAAGTAAATCTGGAATCCCCTAATCCCTCAGGAACAAGACCTCTTAAGTGAGCAAGATCTTTAGAGTCAAATCTGAATTGTAATCATGGCACCAGAGTTTTTAGCTCAGGCCAACTGCTAATGTACTTGGGTCTCATTTTCCTTAACTATTGTCAGTGTGTCAGTTATGACTTTTGATGTGGCAGTAAGATTTACATTGATTTAACAATAAGGAACTGCCTTAAGTAACTGGGAAGTCCCAGCCTTGGCAGGGTTTAGGGTGATTTGGATTCAGTGGCTTGATGAAGATACCAAAGACCAAGAACCAATCGTTTACCATCTCTGGGCTCCACTTCCCCTGCCTCCAGCTCCCCTTTCTCTCACAAGAGGGCTGCCAACAGATATTTAAGGCACATGCTTCTCTGACCCTATGGAGGGTGAGGAGAGATTCTTTCTTCCCCCTATCACGTGCCCTTGTTTTGCTCTGACCTAACCTATTGATGAACTTGTGCCAATTTTCTCTTGAGCACTGTGACAAAAGAGTGGGATTAAACTGATTTGTGTATGCTCATCAAGAATGACCCTTGGAAGCAGAGAGGGTTCAGTCTCACCTGGAAGGTGAAAGACAGAATGGAGGCTGGAGGGATCCTGCAAGTCATGACAAGAGAACACTAGAGCTATGGCATTAAGAGGGTAGATCAGTAACAATTATGTAAAGAGAAAAAAAAAAGAATCATGTGCAGAGTTATCAACCAGCATCTTATATCTAGAAAGCTTAAAAATAATGTTTAAAAGGGGAAAAAAAAAAAAAAAAAAAAAGAAACTAAAGCCTGCAACAAACCTAAAATCAAACACATAAACCACAAAATAACCTGGTATCAGAGTTTGATGAACTTAACAAAACACCAGCCATCAGACTTCTTGGTGACCCATTGTGATCAGTAATTTAGTTTTTCTGAACAATTCTATAGTGTGTTCTTTAGTTTTGTTATTCAGATCTCTAAAATTATACCGGGGTCACCTTACAGATTCCTGTACTGGTGGCATCTGATTGAGTTCAACACTCTTCCAGCTCTCAGCCAATCCCCTTCTCAGTGGCATTTGTTCCCATCTTATGTGGATGGTGCTAAAAGTTCTGCGCTGTGGTTGTGCTGGGTCTGTGCACAGGAGCCCATGATGATTCTAGAGACTGGTCCTGGGTCCAGATAAGCATTGTGTCAGGTTGGGAAGCCCCTGTCTTTTCCAGGTCTGTTCTCAGTGAGGGGTTGTGTGGACAAAAGTCTTCCAGTTGTCTGCATTCTGTCCAAGCAGTTCTAGGAAGGATTTATGAATGGCCCAAGGATGAGCTGCTCTCCTAAGTGTTCTTGGAAGATTGAGAGTGACTCGTGCCAGAAGTACATTCTGCTGTAATGCCCACATCCGCTTCTCTGTGGGCATGAATAGAACCTCTCGGAGGTTTCAGGGCCTGATATCTGTGTTAAAACCTGAAGCATAAAGTGGTATTTTTAGTGGCTGAAAAGAGACTACTTAGTGTGAAACTCATGGGGTTGACCCTTTGCCCAGTGCTCCTCTGAAGTGGGCAGTACAGGATTTGAATTCACATTGGCTTTCCCCTTCCTCTTCTCTGCAGATCCGAGTGGATGGGCCCAGGGGCAATGCCCTCCAATACGAGACTGTGCAGGTGGTAGATCATGGTCCAGTCCTTCGGGATATGGCCTTCTCCAAGGATCAAGAGCAACTCTACATCATGTCAGAAAGGCAGGTAAGTCTCTTTTGGCTCTGTTAGACATTTGTCTTGCAACTAAATACTAGCCTGTGGCTCCACAGAAACTACAGGAGGCCAGCTGCAGAGAGGTGATTTGATTTATTTGGCTCAGTGTGTATCCTTTCAGTTACTCTGCCTGGGGACTAGAGCTGGGTGTGCTATAACAAGGCTGAAGACATTTGAAATAGCAAAACACTCATGAATCTAGAACAAATCCACTAGCTTCAAGGTGATGATGTGTATGCATTCTTGGCCAACATTTGCTCTCTTTTGAAGAAACACGGTACATATGCCCAAATTGGTCCCGATTTCCCTGCACAGAGTATAATCTCCTATAAAAGTCATTTTCCTGGGTCCTGGAGGTCTGTGGTAGGCAAAGATTTATTACCAAGACAGCCTAGTTAATGGAGCATCCTGGAAGGGATAGATGAATGAAGGTTTAGGAAACAGCCTGTGGTAAGAAGAGATGAGACAGCCTGTTCTCTGAGCCTCCGTGTGTATCCACAACTGTGTGGATCTTCCAGCGGATCCATGAGGCCAAGCCAAGAATGGGCACAGTATCAGAATTATGTTGACTGAAAATGATCAGGAAGCAGTACATTTGGGCTTGGTTCTGGAACTCAGCTGGAACTAAGGAAGTTCTTCAGGAGTCCTGAGTTCAGACCAACAGTTGTAATTCTGCAACAGGCAAAAGAAGGTTTCCCCTTGGGAATTCCATATAATTAAGGTATTTCCTAGAGTCCCCTAGTTCACCACCCAGAATATTTTTACCCCACAATCCAGCCCAAGTGTGGATCAGTGCTGCTGTACCTCTGCTCCGTCATATCTGTGTCAGATGGGGCACCCCTGGGAGCTGTCCTCCCACCTCATGAATATGGATGCCTTAGCTCTGAGTGGCAGAGGCAGCAGCCATGAGGAACAGATCTCCCTCTTATTCATCTTCGTTAAAATGGCCTGAACTCTCTGAAGGAGCCTGCTGACAGAGTCTGGATTGTTCTGTCTGTGCCCTCTCTGCAGAGTGGGGATGATAAATTCCACATTATGCCACCCACAGGGCTTGTGCATTATGCCTTGGCAGTTCACAACAACTCCACCCTCCCTAAGAGCGCAATGACATCTCCTCTCAGTGTGGGGATTCCTCATCTACTGGCTTCAGCCACACTGGGACCCCTCTGAGGCTGCCGTGGTTGGGAATGGCCTCATTGCCCTGAGGTTGGAGATGCCTGAAATGGAGTCAGCAGCTGGGGGCAAGGCTGTCCCTTTGTCTGTGTTCCATATTTTTCTCAATAGGGTCCCCATTTCCTACTCCATACCTACCTCTGGGACAATAATAGTTAAGGGGAAACAGCTGTCCTTGGTAGGATGAATCTTTTGGGGAAGACCCAACATCTGCACATGGCACTGAGCATTTTGAGATTTCTTACCAGACTTGAAAGCCAAGATTTCTGAACCTAGGACTTAAAACAATGAAAGACTGGCAAAGATAGAAAATAAAAGCTGATAATACAGGTTATCTTGTATTATCTGATAACAGAGTCATAATTTGGAACATTTCTCCTTCCTCAAGGCCCTCATCTGGACACTTGCTTTCTAGTCCTTAGCCAGCTCCCTTTTCCTGGTAGTATGGCCATTACCCATTCAGGCTCGGTAGTGAGGCATGCTGGGAGCTCTGTGAGGATATTGGAAAGGAGAGGAGAGCAGGAACGGAGAAGACTGGAGCTTCCATCCATTCTAGAACTGCTCCTCACAATCCCAAAGCCCTACCACCTGGGTCAACAGTGGTGTCCACTGGTTTTGTGGATTCTTCATGTAACACAATGGTTAAACACACAGGTCTTGGCATAGGAATATGAATCTTGGATCTACTATTGTGCTTTCAAGTAATATCTTGAGCTCTTTAGAGTCAGCATTCTGCACTGCCATACGGAGGTAATAATCATATGGGACGATGTTCTAAGAAGGAAGGACAATAAGGCATATATGCTTAGAATCAAGCCTTGCCTTGAGTAAGTGCTTTGTAGATGGAGAGACTCTTGTGTTTTATGCACTGCAGCAGGGGTTTCAAGTCACTGCCTGTTCTCAGAGTTAGACAGGTGCAATAATTCAACTGGGGTGGAGCTCAGAAGTCCAGGTCAAAGTGAAGGCAGGCAGGGAGTGAGATCCGATCCCAGTGAATGGTATATCAAGAACCAAGGCTTGCTACACTCAGTGGGCTTGCAGAGAGGAGTCAAGGGCAAGAACAGCTTGGGGAGAATACCTGGGGATTCACTGGACCCAGGATATCAACACTAACTCCAGCCTCTGTCTGAGGTTGGGTCTGCCACCACTGTGATAGGACACCATGATAGGACAGCACGCTTGCTGAACCAAGTCTGCTGGATAAGTGCAGATGCTTGGCAGTGACATCTGTCCTTCCTAAAAAGCACTTCCCTTTTAACCTGGCTAATGTTTGTCTTCCCATTGTTAGCCATGCTGCCACATTCCCCAGTGGGATCCTCCTGTCCCAAGGTCAGACAACTGCAAGAGCTCTTCTCAGACCAGGTTCTAATGATGCCCTTATCTCTCCCCAACAAGACTTTCAACAGCTGAGTATGTCTCTATACCTTTTCTGCCTGAATCTCACAAAATATACCGTTCATCATTTTTAATGAATGCAAGAATTAATGAATTAATGAATGCAAGAATGAACACACAGAATTGGAAAAGAAAGGAACTGACACAAAATAACTATTGCTCATATTAATTTTCAAGTTAAATATTAAGAGACTATAGTTCAGATAAGTGACGCATCTTCCAAACTTCAATGATCTACCTATCAGCTATATTAGTTTGCTCACAATGCCATAACAAAATACCCTAGAGTGGGATGCTTAAAAACCAGAACTTTATTTACCTAACTTGAAAGCCAAGATATCTTAATATCCTCTTTTAACTTATTTGTCTCTTTAATGAGCCAATCTCTGAATTCACTCACATGCTGAGGTGCTGGGAATCAGGGCTTCAATGGATAGGTTTAAGAGGGGACATAATTCATCTGATAACATCATCAGATTTGGCCTCCTCCTGGCTCTTTTAAAGTAATGATTATATTTAATTAAGGTTATTTTTTCAAATGATATAGCTTACTTTAACTGTGTCTAAAGTAGTAATACATATTTGAGGTGCTGGTTGTACCTAATGTACATACAAATAAAATTATTAGAATTTTTGACAATCTGTACCTGTGTGTACACAAAACTGTCCTTGCATTTCTTTGGGAACCATTGATGTGTTGACTATAGTTTGAGTTTTTACATTTAAATCATGGATTGCAAACCCAGACCTCTCCTCTTCTGGCTGAGTGACCTCAGACAAGTCATTCAACTTCTCTGTGTCTTGACTGTATCATCTGTGAAATGAGAATAATAGTTGTTACTTGCTTCATTTGAAGAGTTTGAATAATGCAAGAGTGATATCTGGTCACCTTCTGATTATATTTTCTCTATGTGAGGTCAAGACCTAAATGTTCTGGAAATATGTGTTTAATGACATTGAACACTTGAGTTCATCTCCAGCTCACTGCACTTTTCTCTAAAGGATCAAGCAGTGAATAGTTTAGGGCTTGTAGAACACATGGCCTCTATCACAGGTAAAGCTGCAGTAGACAATACATACACAGATGGGTGTGGATATGTGCAATGAAAGTCTGTGCCTAAAAACAGGTGGCAGTAGTTGTCTGACCCCTGAGTCAGTCCTGTGGTGACAGCACAGTGAAGGATGACAGTGCATTGGAACCGTTGGTAGAGTTACTGTGATCAGAGCACTCAAAGACATGCGGTGAGGAATGTCCTTCACTGTTAAGATCCAAGCTTACAGCATGTTATATTTAGATATAAAATGCTCCCCCAGGGCTCATGTGCCCAGAGGTGGGGCTTTTATGAGATTGGGCGAGTTCAGGGTGGTATGGCTATAGACAAGATGGGGCTTTTGGAAAGTAATTAGATCATGGGGCACTGTACTCATCAGTAGATTAATCCACTTATGCGCTCAAAGTTGAATGCACTGTTAGGGATGGGGCCTCCTTTAGAGCATGACCTGCAAGGGTACGTTCTTATCCCTGGCTTCTCCCTTGCCTCTCTACTTCCACGAGCAGAGCAGCTTTCCTCTGCCTTACCCTTCCACTATGCCATTTCTACCTTGGACCCAGCCAACTGTGGACTAGACCCATTGAAACTATAAGGCAAATAAAACGTTTTTGCTCGAAGTTATTGGTGTCAGGTATTTTGTCCCAGTTGCCAGGCGTGGTATATGCCTGTAATCCCAGCACTCAGGAGGCTAAGACAGGAGGATCACTATAAGTTCAAGGCCAGCCTGGGCTATATAGTGAGTTCAAGGCCAGCTTGAACTACATAGTGAAACCCTGTCTCATAAACAAGCAAACAAACAAAGAAGAAAATACAAGACGTTGCTGTAAGACCCACATGTTGGATTTTCTCAGTCTCCTCTTCTAGACCCACCTCCTCTTCTTTCTATTCTATTAATATTATACCTGTTCCTGAGTCATATCATTCAGTTCCATCACTTTAAACACCACCTGGTCTGGGTGCTCATGTATCTCAATTTCTGTGTTCTCTCCTGACTCACCTATCCAATTGCCTACCTGACATATCCACTTGTACATCTCACAGATCTTCAGTTTAACATGTCCAATACTAAATTCATCTCCCAACCCGATGCCCCATGCTTGTACTCATCTCTATCTCAGGTGATTAGATGATAGTCACCATGCCATTCAAGTAAGACTTGATAGTCACCCTGGCTCCTTTCTTTATCCCTTACCCCACATAGTGTGTCAGGAAATTCTATTGGCTATTCAAAATATTTCCAGAATATGACCATCTCCCACTACTTCACTGCCATCACTATGGCTAGAGCCTGAGTATTTGCAATACACCCCTTGAACTCTTCTCCTTGCTTCTGTCCTTGTCTTTCCAGTACTTTCTCAATGTAGTGTTCAATCTCTTAAAGTTCAAGTTAGGTCCCATCTTTCTTCTGATCAAATCCCTCCACTGGCCAAAGTGCTTATGAAGATCCAGAAGAGTCCATGTGTTTTGCTCCCCTGAGATGTCTGACCCACCATTCTTTACTCTCCCTCTTGCTCTCACTGCCCCCCTTTCAAAGTCAGGGCAGGGACAAGCACCCTAGACACAGAGATGTCCCATGTGACAGTCCTTCCATACATCAGGGATACTGCTGCTCAGGATCTTTGCCCTCATTGTTCCCTTTCTGTAGAGTTCTCCTTTCCAGAGAGCTACAGGGCTGACTCTCCTCGGAGTCATTGCTTGCAGGTTCCCCCAGCACTCGGGAATTTCCAACCAGCCTACTCCCTAGACCCACCCTTCTCATCATGCTCTATAACTGGACACTGAAGTCCACCATAAAACAGCAGCAGTGTCTAGGTTTGCAGATCGACTCTTGGCTCCTGACACTGCAGTGTGCTGGTCTGAATCACAACCCAGTAGGCCTGTGTTAGCATGAAGGGCACCTTTCCTAACAAGGAGCATTGTGTCAGAGAGAGCCTGTAGCAGATGCTCAGCTCCACCCCACAGTTCACAGATCGCCCACTCCTCCTTTCCTGGATCTTTTGAGATTTGCAGCAGGGCAGTGTCCTTTAGGCACAGGTCCTAAAGGACCTGTGGGCCCTGATGTTGTGCCCAGTGGGAGCAGCACAATGGCAGATGGAGAGAGAGTAGACAAGTGGCAGAGTCTGGAGGCTGTGAGCAGGCTGCAGAGGAGGTCATTATTCTGCTCTCCCACCACCAATGTCTTCCCATCACTCTCAGCATAAAGCCCTGTTCCAGGAGCTCTGTGTGGACCTCCTCCCCACCCTTGACTCTTCTTACACTAGCCAGAGCCTCCCTCCTGTCCCAGGACCTGCTGGGCCCCTTCCTGCTGCATACTTTGTCCCCTTCACTAGTAAAGCCTTCTCAGTCTTCCTGGCTGGCCCCTCTCCTGCCTATAACTTTTCATCAAACACAGCATCAGAGAGGCCTCTGCTAACCACCGCTTGCAGAGCATTCCCTACCTTCACATGGTAGTTCCTCCCATCTCATCATTCTGCTTATTCCTCCCAGTGCCTTTTTGGTTTCTTTCCTGTCTCTGTGCACTAGCTCAGAAGTCCCTGAGGCAGGGACCTCGTCTCTTGACCACTCCCTTGTGTCCCGCACCCACAGCAGGGCTCCAGCGTGTTCCTGTGGAATTGATGAGAGTGAAAGAACCGTGGGCATCCCCACTCCTGAAGGCAGCAGCCCTTCTTTGGAGCCCTCTGCTTCTCAGCTGGGCTGGGGACATCGGCTTGGAGATGATGCTGAAGACCTAGAGATGACAGGACTCTGGTTTTGGTAAACAAGAGAGTTAGGGTTTTCCTAGCACCCTAGAAGCTTTCTGGGTCCTGAGGGTGTTCCTCTTTACCGCAGGCTAAGAAAGCGGGAGCCGCACCTCTCTTCTAAATGATCTCCACACCTGCTGTTCCCAGGTTCATTAGGAAAGGTTCGCTCTGCTGTCTCCATCCTCCCTCAGACTTACCCTGTCCACCATGGGAGATGGAGGTTTTGACAACTGGGGAAGTTATTTTGCATCACACTGTAGTGGGTATAAAGTACATAATGAACCCATAGTTCCAGAGTGTCACCCCACTGCTATTTGAAGCTTTCTCTGGTTCCAGACTTCCTCCCCTCACATGCTAAAAGAGCCCACCTCTAGGCCAAGAGAAAATGGCTGGGTGGTGGAGGGGAAGGAGGAGGAATTGTATGGCTAACAGAAGTAGAGAATGCGTGTGTGTGTGTGTGTGTGTGTGTGTGTGTGTGTGTGTGTATACACGTAGTCATGTAATGCACACATGGGTCTGTGGCTCTAGACAAGTTCCTAACCCTCTAAGCACCTCCTTCATTCAACCCCCATAACCATTTTTGGATCTCCTACTGAGTCAGGTGATCCAGGCACTAGGGACACCATATGGAGCAAGGTAGACAAAGTCCTTGTCTTCAGGCAGATTACTTTCTCGATAGACAATGAATGGGTGATTTGAGGTAATGAAGAATGACTGATGTTGGATAATGGTGTAGATCAGTGATGGTGAACCTTTTAGAGATCAAGTGCCCAAACTGCAACCCAAAACCCACTTATTTATCACAAAATGCCAACACTGCAACTAAATCTGAATACTGAGGTTTTAGTTTAGGAAAGCAACTGTTAGCCAGTGTTTGGCTGCAGAGGCAACCTGGCTCACATGCTGACAGAGAGGGCTCAGTGGGCCCACTGTGGTGCACATGCCATAGGTTCATCACGCACCAGTGTAGAAAAGTGAAATTGACGCAGGGGTAAGTGACATCCAACAGACCAGAGGATGCTCTCTGAAAGATGTTGTCAGAGAAAATCTCCCAAGGCAAGAACGTGTAAGCAAAGAGCAGAAAGTAGTGCAATGGCACTAGGTGATGTCAGGGGAAAAGTGACCCAGGCAGAGGGAGTAGCAAGTGCCATGGCCTGAGATGGGGATGTGACATCTGGAGATGCAGAAGGCCTGCCGCCAGGCGAGAAAGCAGGGGGTGGTGAGCAGTACCCTTGGAGAGAGATGTCCAGTCAGCAGCCTCAGCTGTAATTTGTAAAATGGGGATGTAGCCAGTAGGAGTCATCTCCTAGGCTAGTGACAAGGATTCAGTGAGACAACTGCACATATAAGGTGCGTAGCTCTGTGTCTGGTACCAAGAGAACATTAACTTGATTATTTGCAAATTGTGCAATTCTGGAGCCAGGATGTCGTTGCTACTTTGTGGCTATGTGAGTTCTTCTCTAGTTCTCACTCTGAGCTCTGCTTTCTGTGGACACCTTTTCCCGGAGCACATGAATGCCTGCTGTGGGATATCGTTGTCATTTTGTAATGATTCGCCTGTCTCTTTCAGTGTCACGTTTCTCTCTTTCTTCTATAATTCTGAGCAGCTCTCTGGCATGCCCGTGTGTGTGTAGGTATACACACACACACACACACACACACACACACACACACACACGCTTTCCCCTGTGTCTGTCCCATATGTCTCTGTCAGCTCCTCTTGCTCTGTGCACACATGTGTACATGTGTGGTGTGTGTTTACTGGAATACTGGGACTGTTTACACATACTGAAACCACTAATAAACACCTGCCAAGCTGGTAGGAGAGAAGTGAGAGGACATGTCAACAAGGAGATGAGGTGACAGAGTGGGCATCCTGGGACCCTGTAGTGACCCCTACAGGGAGCAGCAGCTGACCCCAGACAAGGCGAGGTAAGTCTCTTCTTTGATAGTCCCAGAGAAAGTGGCAGGTTCTCAGTACATTTCCACATCACTTCCATCCCTCTCCCCAACCCCTCCCTGCCTGCTAGCCAAAGGCTGCCAACACATGTTTCTGCTTGCTTGGGATTTGCTTTCACTTGTGTCTGGGTGAAAGCCATGTCTTATGGTGCCCTTTGTTTTGCTGACTTCCGTTGAGAGTGATCTGCTTCCAGGTGCCTGAGGACCCCCACAGCCTGTCCTCCCTCCTGAGCTGCTGGCACTAAAGCCCCAGCTATGAACCAGGAGAGCACAGAGGCCTTCAGGAGTCACCTGCCTTCTGAGCTACCTGGGAGAGCAGGGCCAGGCAAAGTCAGCTCTGCTGGCAGCTGGGGCTGATTGATTCATTCATGTGAGAGGAGTCACTGAAGACCTACTATGTGCCATATTCTAGCTGCAGCTTAGGAATCCAAGAGTGAAGAAACAGATAAATATCCCTGTGATTTGAGCAAGAGGAAGCAATCAGCGTAATAAACAAACCGTGGAATCACTTAGCAGGCAATGAGGACTACAGAAAGGGAAAGCAAGCAGTAAGTGACATCAGGAGCACTGGTGGGGTGACAGCGGAGTGACGTTAAACAGAAGGTGCAGAGAAGGGATCCAGAGAGGCAGAGGCAGCCATGAGGTGAAGGGACCACACGTGGTGTTCTTCTATCCCCTTCTTGCTTCTCAGAGTTTATGTTCAAGTTCTTTGCTCAGGATGTCAGATAGAGAGGTGGTTAACCTGCCCCAAGGGAGGGAAGACATGACTGTGACTTTTGCTATGTTGCTTGAGAGTTTCTGAGGCATGTACAATTCACAGAGCAGGTAGGATTGTGGTGCAAGAAAGACTCATGCCTCTTGGGGTTTAGATCCCCTCCCCTATACTAAGGATGTCTCTGTCATGTCTCTGGCCATGGTCCTGTCTTTGTGCCTTGATGTCTCTCCCTGCATCCAGCCTGCCTCCCAAGGATGTTCTGAGGTGGCTAACTTCATCCTGACCATCTGCGAGGTCTGCAGACTGATTTCACAGAAGACACTGCTGCCGAGATAGTTTCTATAGCCAAAGGTGGAAAGATCCTGCGAGAACGCTTCCTACTCTGCCATCACTGGGTCCCCGGCTCCTCTCTCATGAGGTGTGTTTGACAGTGACAGTGTTGCTGTCTTTCCCCAGTCCTTTCTGTCACTGCAGGGAGCTGAGTTGTCCACTCTGGTTTGTGTTTGGATGGCTGACACTGTGACAACTCGTTTGGACGTTTGCTCCTGGCACCCAGACCGGGCTGTGTCTGATAGCTCCTGGGAGAGCGAACTTGAAGCACAGGCTGAAAAGTGAGTGACAAGAAACCAAGCCACCTCAGGCATTTGCAAAAAGAAAAGCTGTTGTAGCGATTCGCCCAATTTCACTCAGGTGGCAGCCTCCCTGCTGGTCTGGTGCAGATTCCGAAGGTTCCCACGTGTCACTGCCGGGATCTTCCCATTTCTCACTTCTTCTCAGTCAAGGCTGAACATCTCCATTTTACCACAGCAGAACCAGAGGGAGCAGGAGGCAGATGCTTCCTCCTTGGTTTCCTGTGATCCACAGGCACTGGTAGCCTGAAGTCTCCAGTGATCCTCAGCCCACAGAACTGGAAGGTACATTAAGCCTGCACTGGGGGCAGCCCTGTCCTGCTGCCCTTGGCCCTTGGGACTGGTGTAAGGGACTTATACAGAGTCCCCTAGCGAGTTAGGAGAGGAGCCAAGCTGGGAGCCAGAGCTCACGTCCCTCTGCAGGGTCTTCCCCAGCCCCTCTCTAGCAGAATACACCAGGCATTTTCCTCTCTTTCCACCAGGGAAGTTACACACCCCATTTTTGGATGACAAAGCACACCTTAGAAAGAAGAAAGGACCAGCAGGGGGTGGGGTGGCAGAATGGAGCAGTGAGGAGATGACAGTGAGCATTCAGAGATGACCCTCCACCTGGTGAAGGAGGTCACTTGGATCAGGCTTCCCTGGTTCTAGATAAGAGTCCCTTCCAACATTTAGTGCATACAGAGCCCCAGGCAGCGCTGGCCCCTGCCCACAGAGTGCCAGGCAGTGAATCAGCCTCTCTACCACCACCGCTATCCTTTTCCAACACATATGCTTCTCAGTGACCTCACACACAGGCAGAAGAGTCCCTAGCATCTGAGCGCAGTTCAGTCTGGTAACCTCCCTAGGAGGAGACTGGTTCTTGGATGGTTCCTGGGGGTGACTGGAAGGCAAGAGTGTAGGCAGGCTGGAGACTGGTTATGAGTAGACCATGAGCTTGGCATTTCATCCTTGCCCCTCCTGCTCACCAAATCTACCACCTGGAACAACTCACTGAATCTGTTCATGCTTCAGCTGTGCACAATGCAAGTGATAAAAGTGACCTTTTGGTGCTTTGGGGATTAAAGTTAATATGGGTGAAGTGCCTAGCAGGTGGCGGGCTCCTAGTGAGTTGTGGGCATTGGCATCATTGCCATCATCACCATGATCATGGCTACTGTTAGAAAATGGATTATTGCCAAGGGCAGGGATGTCTAGACAAACCTCTACTTGGTGGCCCAACCCCAGTTCAACCCCAGGCACCAGCTACACACAGGATTCCGTGCTTCTTCTGTCTGTTTTGTGCCCCATGGAAAGTGCAAAGATACAGATTCCCTTCTCATCAGTGAGGGCTGGGAGCCTGTATCTCCCTCCCTAGCCAGAAAGCTGTGTCACCTTGCTGGGGCTGTGTGGGTATGTTCTTGTCAGTCTACTTCCCCACATAAAATTATTTTACTATTGAAATTATTGTAGACTGAGCCCTTGAGAAAGATTCTGGTGCCTCCTTTTCTGGGACATCTAGGGCAAATGGGGCAATGGCTTGTTCCCCTGCTCTTTGCCCCAGAACATGATGGCTTATAAGGGTAGAGTACAGGAGGGGATGAGGGAGAGGAGTGGAAAGAGAGAGTGACTATGAGGGCTGTGAGTAAGAAAGCTTTAGCAGCTCTCTTCCTGAGCTCCATTAAGCATCTGTGTCTGGCAATTTCCCTGAAAGTTGTTCCTACTCCTAACTTACTGTCAGCATCCTGTTGCTTTTGGCCACTCTAAGTGGCATTTTTAAATACAATGACCTGTAATATTCCACTTATCAATGTGTGACAAGACTCCACAAGGTGGACACCCAAAGCCAGGGCTGTACATCTTCTAATTTTCTTCTCCATCCCTCTGTGTGTATTTATTAAGTGTCTGCTCTATGCCCAGCACAGGGCTAGGCACTGTGCAGAAAGAAGGGCATGTCCTGGATGCTCGGTAAAGCAAGGGGGAGCAAACCCAGCATGAAACATCTTGAATATAAATGAGTCCTGCCAAGGGGATCACTCGGGAAACCCAGCTTTCTTGAAAGTGGAGTTAGGGTTGAGGAGCAAATGACAGTGGCTGGGAGGCACATTCTCTTCATGTGTTCCAGGGACTCTGGTCTGGAGGACAGTGCTCTTGGGGTGTTCCCCAAGACTGCCGTTCATCCTCAGTCCTGTGAGTGGCCTGGAAAGGTGGTGCAGAAGACCAAAGTCCTCTGGATGCAAGTGGTTAAATTCCATGAGTTGTGATTGACTAACACTGGAGTTCTGTAGGAAAGAGAGACTGGAAGCAGCAAATACTTTTAAGTAAATTGTGCACTAGTTTTGAATGTTGATGAGACGTTTTCCAAAGTAAATTAGGTGTGTGTTCATTTATGCCATTGTTCAAGATGACTACTTGTCGTTTATGTTGTCACGTGACTTTACAAAATACAATATTGGTATAAAAGGAGAAATTACAAATGGCAGAATTATATCACTATGAGTCTTTCAAGTGCATTACTAGTATTACAAGAAGACAATGGAGACATGAATTTGAAATTGACTCGGATGCAGATGCGATAGTTTCAAGGCAATGTGTACTAATGGAGGGGGAAGCGACCTGGATACTATTTAAAGAAAGTTGAGCAAGTCGACAAAAGGATGTATGAAGAAGTGCAGACCATATCCTCCTCCAAAAGGTTCTAAGCTGGTTCTACAGCTTCACAGTTCCACATGGAATGGCTCAAGGGAGAATCAGAGCCAGAACCACACCCTCTACTTCCTGGCCTTAGCTTTGCTACTTGACCTTGGGCTACTTATTTAACCTCTGGATAGTTCAGTTTTCTCCACAATAAAATGAGGATATTTCCATCACCACTGACCGAGCAGTTACCATGAGTAAATTAGAAAATGTGCATAAAATTCTTAGAGCAGTACTTGGCACATAATGAGGGTTCTATCAATCTTAGCATTATCTTTATTATTTCAGGTATGCTATCAATTGTTAAAGGGTATCCACATTTCATTGGGTAAAAAAATCCATCTGTAATGTTTTTCCTTTTTTTCCACAGTGGGTATGTAACAGCTTTAATTTAGAAATGGCCTGTCCCAAATAGGAATTAAAATCTGATTTTCAACATAATATTTTACTAGTATGTGGGGGGGGTTTGTTGTTACTAAGAATCAAACTCAGGACCTCACACTTGCCAGGCAGATGCTGCGCCACTGAGCTAAATCCCCAGCCCTAGTATATGTTAATGATACACCATAAATACATTCACTGTGGGCAACTGGGACATAAACATGTCTCATCTTGATTATTTTTACTTCCTCTTCCCCTTTCTTTCCTCCTATTCTCTCCCATCCCCAGAACCCTTTCCTATCTCCACCTAGTCTATCTCCCTATTTCCTATCACCTGTCTTTTGTTTTGTTCTTTGAAGAATTTATTCTTTGGGTTTCTTATGTGAAAGAAACCATGTCATATTTAACCTTCTGTGTCTGATGCACTTCACTTAACATTATGGTCTCAAGGTGCATCTACTTACTTATAAATGATTCGTTTATCCTTCTTTATAGCAGAGTAATACTCCATTGTGTATAAATACTGCATTTTCTTTTTCCATTCATCTGTTGATGTATATAATAGGCCACTTGCAAGATTTAGCCATTATGAATGATGATGCTATAAATAGGAGTATGTATGTGTTACTATACTATGATGTCTTATGTCTTTCAGGAAAGTACCTAGAAGAGGTATAGCTGGTTCAAATGGAATTTCTATTTTTGGCTTTGTGAGGAATCTCTATGCTGACTTCCATAGTGGTTTTACCAGTTTATCTTTCCACCAGTAATGTAGAGTGGCTCATTCCATCATGCATAAACCTACTCCTATAGCTTCCAGGTCATATTAGACCCCTGTAATTTTGGTGCCAAGTGTGATGGACAACAGCTCAGGTGTCCTCCATTAGTCCCATGTCCAGTCCATTCTGTCTCACAGCCTAAATCAGCAAGTAGTGGGGAGTCCTAGTAGATGGGCAGTACCCAACCTGCTTTCCTCACACCCTGCTGGTGGTGGGGGACACCACTCATGCCTGAGGCTACCTTCAGGTAAAAAGAATGGCCCTTTAAGAGAAAGCTCTGCTTCCTATCCAGAAGGCTGGCAGCTGAAAGTTCCCTGCCATTGAGATGAAGAGACAGAGTGAAAGGGTGCAGAGCATACAGTGTCAGCAAGCTTGAGCCCTAGTTCTTGGCCGCAGTACAGGTCTAAGCATCCCAATTACCCCATTTATAGTTCTCAGAGCTAATTCTCCAAGGTTTTTTCTTTAAGTTTCTTTGACCACATACATCTGGGGAAATCTGAGTTGAACGATATCTTGACTACAGCACTTCTTAAGAGCATTTAGTATGCTAACAGGAATTACTAGTGTCCTAGCTCTTGATAGGGTGACCAATTTAGGAGACAGTGTCCCTCAGATGCATCTGACTTCAGCACTCACTATTGCAGAGCACGCAGAGCTCTCGGTGTATTATGGAGCACTAGCTGGGAAAGAGTTGTCTTTCCCCAGCTCCTGCAGTTTCCTGTCCCTTTTCCTGAGTGGCTTTCCTTGACTTTAGGCTGGATCCTCATTACTGTAATCCTTTTTCTTTTCTAGGAATAGGCTGACATCTTAGTTGTAACATTAGTGATTCCAGTAGAAGGAGAAATCTTTCCACCAGTTCCTCAAGGGCCCCCCAAGAGGTCGAGGCAGCTGATCCCTTTGCTAATCCCTGACATTTTGTTTGCTAATATCACAAAAATTCCCAGGACTTGATGTCTGCATGCTAGGACTGTAGATCGTTTTTCAGCCCCAAGCTTAACCCCCAACCTTGATCTATCTGTCACTGTCCTCTGAAAGTCGTACATCTAAAACTGTTACAATCTTCCTCTTACCTACTGTTATCATTCAGAGTTACACTGTTTTTTTCTGGGATTAATAGATTGTACCACTTTGCATTTTCTCAGATGGCTTTTAAGTGCCACTGTTTATTTTCAAATATGTATTATTTTATCTTCAATAATTAAAATTGAACACTGATGATATAATACAGGAGACTATATTTATGTAATGTTTTACTCCAAAGTACAAAAGATCAAAGTCTAAAACATTTAGTTTTCTTTGTTTCCCTGGCATAGTGGTCTTCAAATGCATTTTGATATTAAGAGTCATTAAGGATAACTAAATGGCATAAGAATAAACCACTAGAACTCCTATTTTTTTAAGTTAAAATAAGAAATTTGACTGTACTCACCTAATATGCTGTTAATACTGGTTACTATAGCCCTTTATCTTAGTTATTTTTCCCTTATTGCTGAGACAAAACACCTGACACCCAAAGTTAAAGGAGGAAAGGTTTATTTGGCTCACAGTTTGTAGAGATTCTAGTCCATGATTGACTGGCTCCAAGGCAGGGTAGCACATGGCAGAGCAGAACAGTTCATGATGGGCAGACTGCAGCAAAGCAACAATGGAGGGAAAGACAAGCCTCTTTCTGCCCCTTATGCTGTATGCAGGCTACCTGCTCTAAGGTAGGTGTAGCACTCACACCCTTAATCCTAGCCAGAACTAAGCCAAACCAGTAAGTGGACTGATTTACTAATTACATACCCTTAATCCCAGCATCACACACTCTAAATTCAGCCACTTGTGGAAAAACCCCATCTAAGACTGCATGAGGCTTTGAAGGGACATCGAGATACAAACTATAACACCCTTCCTTGGTCTGTACCATTTATGCTTGGACCTTGGTATAGCGGTACCTTGGTACTTATTGTTCACTGGTTCTGGGAGGTGTGGTGAGTACCAAAAATGATGATTATGAAGAAAATTGCTTTGGCTGGAAAGGGCAGCAAGTCATGAGGCAACTGACACCAACAAGTTCTAGCTTGCACATTGAGTACCAAACAATAAGTACTAGGATAAAATTCTTCTGTCAAAATGTGTCCGGTATCAAATTTGCTGAGTTTCAAAGCAATAGAGTACCAAGATATGACTATTCTAGGCCAAGCACTCATGTATCAAGAAGGCATAGAGAGGCAGAGGAGCTCCACATTGTAGAGGGCTTGGCCCTGCCATTCTTACTGGATGATTCAGTTACAGAGTATTACAAATTTGCAATTTATGTGTGACAGACACAATAAAGGATGTGAACACAGTCCTTCAAATAGTATCTTCATGATACTCTGCAATAATAAGGAAGTGACCATGCAAATTTTTTTTCTGTACAACACAGACGTTTGTGGCTTAAGGAAACATAATTAAAAATTTTTCTTTTAAAGGAACCAAAATGTTTCACATTTGTTGACCTTTTCAGTTCTGACAAGCAGCTGTCAGAGTATGCCACTTTGCTGATAACTTTGAAAACATAAACACTTAATCTTTCCCTTCAGTATAAAGGTAATGCATTAACAATGGGTAAGGAAGTAAGTACATTTAGACAGAATTTGTGCCACAGAGAGACCATTTTTAGGGAAACAAGGATGTATGGAAATATTTTTATTCTATGATTTTGTGGCTGGTAATGAGTAAGTGTGACACTTAAAATTCATATCTAAATACTTTTAAAACCGAGGGACAAAATCTTCTACCTGCTCAAAAATCTTCCCAATGAAGAAATGCAGAGAATTTTGACCCATTTGTTAAAAAAAGTATATATAAAATTCAGCACCTTCCGATTAGTTGTAAGAACGACTGGTTGACATCAGAAGAGATGGAAATCTACCAGCTGAATTTTAACAAGTCTTCATTTAATTGGTTCGTGAAACTGAAAAGATAAAAAAGAAAAAAAGAATAACTACCCTGAGTCAGTCAGTAGAGCCCACAATACATTTCTTTGCATCTCTGTGTCTAGATAAGGTATACTTTTCCATTATGATGGCAATTAAGGAAAAGAATTGAAATAAATGAATTCCTAGGCCTCAGAACCTCTTATCACTAAGTGCTAAACACAGATTTTAAAAAATAATGAAGCCTACCCCAACATATCACTCTTACAATATTAATAATATTCTTGGTGATAGTAAAATGTTTTGTATTACTCATTGATAAAATAAAAACTAAATGCTGTTTTACCTTTATCTAACTTCTTTATTTTCTAATTTTCTGTATGTTTGATAGTGCAATGATGCCAATAAGGAGAACATATGTATCTTTTCTTTAAAGAGAGTAGTAAAAGGAAAAAAAAAAGAACAATAGAAGCATACCAACATCACAAATATAAACAAAACAAAGCAAGCACATTAAAAGTGATACAGGATTTCAACACAAAATGATAGGAATTAACAGTGGTTGTTATATTACACATTGTTATCTTCAACTACCTTACTCAGATTACCAGAGGTAAGAATGGAAGACTGTTCAAACCATTAAAGAGAATAAAAAATAATTATTAGATAAAACATTAGAGATAATACAGAGTTTCACTAGATAAGAGGATAGGAATTCACCAATGGTTGTCCCCATATATATCTTTTAAGTAAGTGTGCATTGTAAGTATAAGCTCCAATTTCCTTTTTTCTGGAGTATGCAAGCAAAACCATTTGGAGATCTCTGTCCATTAGAGCATATAAATGTGAAGCTTCTTTATAAATTAATCTTATCTCAATTTCTAATTTTCATTTTGCTATTACTTTCTAAAACTGTCTTTTTTATGCCAAGAGTTTGTTACTTAAATTCAACTCATAAGGTCATAGAGCATACCACACCTCAGAA
This sequence comes from Chinchilla lanigera, assembly GCF_000276665.1. NCBI lineage: Eukaryota > Metazoa > Chordata > Mammalia > Rodentia > Chinchillidae > Chinchilla > Chinchilla lanigera. Next base: position 35,580,038 of record NW_004955410.1, read on the forward strand.
TGGATGGATTGTGTGTGTTAGTTTATTAGGGGGAATGCCTTCTAGGTCTTTCCAGGGCTCCCTGAAGAACATAGGAATGCTTTTTATGGAAGTGACCATAAAGAATTGAGATGCTGCTGACAGATAAGGTATCTCGAGACAAACAGACAGCATTATCCTGGCACCTTCATTAAGGCATCTATGGAAAATAAGTGCATACAAATGTGGGAAGAATGGCCAATGAGTTTGAGACCAATTTCCATAGATATGAGTGTGTCTGCCCATGGTGAGTCTTCTCTTATCATGTCTCCCACTTCTCTTTCATTTCTTTCTTCTCATTTTGTTCCCACTCTATCCTCAGCCATGTACTGGTATTCCTCCCCATTCTTGTTAATTTTTATCTCAGTCTCTTGTCTCACTCTTTTCCACATTCATCTTCTGTTTTCCCAGGCTCTGGGGAGGAGGGGAGCTGGAATAGGGTCAGGCCCGTGTTTTTCAAACTGCTGGTCATGACACATTAGTGAGTTAAGAAATCAATTTAGTGGGTCACAAAATCAATTTAAAGGGTCACGACCAGAATTTCGTTTTAAATGGAATAAAATAAAATCAAATAGAACAGTGTCCATCAAACATAGTAAGGATAAAGACTATTTGTGCTACTGTATATGTGCATGGAGATATGTCTGAGGTTTCACCGTAAAACAAAACTCTTGCCATGAGACATGCTTAGCATGGAAACTGCTGGTCCAGGGATCATGTCTTATGTATGTTGACAGTATGTGGACTTCAGTTTTGGGCATCCAAAGCCATGCTAATGTCATCATCTGGCTTCCTGCTAGTTTTTATTCAAGTGATTCTTTTCAATTTCAACAATTTGGTTTCAATAGTTCTTTATTGACAAGTTAATAGGTAGCTGTGGGTAGCCGGTAAGTGGTTGGATGCAGAGTAAAACTGAGTGGATGCAAGCCCATGTCTTGTGAGAGCATGACTTCTGAGTCTCAGGGTTCTCATTTGTGGACCAGATCGATGCTTTCTAACCTGTCACTTTGTTACGGCACCTATGAAAAATAAATGCATTTGTACATCTCAAACGGAGGTTACTTCATGGCCACAGCAGACCAGGCTCTAGGAACACTATCGTCGGTGAAGGGGTCACCAGCATTTCACCCAGGATTTCCCAGCTCCCCACTGGCCCAGAGGATTAATAAGGTGACACAGCCATCACAGCATGTCCCATTCACCCCTTGGGAAGCACTGCCTAGATGATCACAGCATATCATGCAGCCTTAGAAATCTTTGTCCTTTGTAATTTTATGTATAGGTCTCCACACCGGGCACATCCAAAGATACAGATGACAAGAATGGCATCCTCTAGGAGCTTACCATTGAGTGGCTGTGATCACCACCTATAGTTTGCAAGAGACACTGGGTGGTGCTGGGTAGAAGGCCAGCCATCGTCAACTTTACTTTGCTGTGGCCTCGCCTTGCCTGGAACCCTGATACTTGAAAGTTTCTTTTCTCTCTGTGGGAGCTGAACACAATCCTCAAACTCCCTTGCAATCTTGTTATTTTTTTTTTAGTTGTAGACATAAACCTAAGGCAAGTCGAGATGAGAGGGACAGACTCCAATGGTTCTCCAAATGCCAAATCCTGCTGCATTCTCCATGTGCACCGAAGGGGAAAAAAACTAATTACTACCTTTCTAAAGAGCTGAGCATGAGTGGATATGCCCTTGAAAGTGGCCAGCAGAAATGCTTCTTGCAAACCATTGTCCCCATGCAGCCACCAGCAAATCTTTCTCTGAGAGCCTTTGCTGCCCTGAGGACCCCTGCCTCGGGCCATTAGCGAAAAGGCTGGTCATTATTAACTAGTTGGCATTGACTGATGACACCAAGGGGGTTTTTTTGGCCACGCATGGGCTGGTGGCAGAAACTTATTTAACCCCTGGAATTTGGAGTTTATTCTGCCATGAAAACAAAGAAATAAATTAGAGGAATGAACAGAAGCCCCGATGGTTAGACACACTGTTTAGACACAGTTTAACAGACTTCACCGGCTGTCCCTCCAGGCCACTTCCACCAGCAGTGACTGCCCTGCCTCTCAGCCACTTGGTTACCACCATGGGCTTGAAATAACGAGATTCCTTCCCTTTATTACTGTCTGGAGCCTGGTGCCATGGAGGAAGACAGTAACTACATTACATCTTGCATACTAGAGGAGATTCTGAAAGTCACTGGGATGTAAGGGACCCCATCTTTAAAATGAATTTAAAATGGAATTGATTGTTTATGACACATATGGGAATCTTTTCACATCAAAAGTCAAACATGCACTAGTCAAGTATTTTTCATTTAAAAATAAATAAATAAAAATCATCCTTGTAACATAATTCTACACTACTTTGTCAGGTCATGTTTGGCATTTTTCAAAAGTGAAAAACATTTGCTACTAAGTAATACCCTTTCACCTCTGTTCATCTACTAGAGCAGTTGGCAAGCTTCAGTCCAAGTCTGCTCCACTACCTGGTTTTGAGAACAAAGTTTTATTGGAGTCTGGTCACCCCTGTTCATGTATGCATGGTCTGTGCCTGCTTGTACCGCAATGGCAGGGTTGAAAAGCTTCAACAGAGACCATGCGGCCTCCAGAAAGTCTAAAATATATATTACGTTTGATAGAAAAGAGCATGGTTTCTCCTCACCTACTCTGTATTAAACTTTAAGTTCAGGGAAGAAAAGGCACAGGTACAGAAGAAGTTTATGGCAGAGTTCTGGTCTTCAGGGAGGTTACATATTTATCACAGAGACAGCTATTAAACACATACAGCAAAACTGCCAGCAGTTTCCCATTTTCTGGGCAGCCACACAGTCCTGGGCCCCTGCTGTGGTCCTGCCAGCTGCTAGGATGCCCAGTGACTCACCTCCCTTGGGAAATCCATGCTGCTTCAGAGCCCATGTCCTACATCTAGTCATCCTCACAGACAACCCCGTGCCTGCGTGCTTCTGCAGGGCAGAGCCTGATTTTAGGTTGCCCTTCCAGCCCCTATGGGATTTGCATGGGGATTTGTACCTTACAAAATCCCAACAACCATTTGGTGCATTTAGATACATGTGCACACTTATTTAGAGAAGATGGGAGGAACTTATATGAAATGACCTTATGTTGACCAGTTTGTTTGTTTTTTTTAAATCCCCAATGGAACCTGGACCAAACTCATGAGATTGAACTTCCCCCACCCTCCCTCAGGCTTAGGCTTTAAGCCAAAATACCAAGGGCTCCCCAGTAATTAAACCATCTGGTAATTGTCTTCTAAGCAAGTCACTGCTTCTGTACATTTTTGCTTTGTAGAAAAAAGGGACTAAGTGACTCCTTCCTCTCTTGCATTCCCACTAAAATTTTCTAAATCCCATCACCACACAAAGGAAAAATTTTTTAAAATCAAAATGAGAACAATAATTTAATGTGACAGGAATATTGATATGGCTGCTCGCCCCGTGATGAACCCATCCAGGGGCTCAGTGCCTCCCTCCCCCCCCCCATGCCAATTCATAAATCAGGAAATGCTATTACCCTCTGGCCATAAAAACAGAGCCCACCCCCAACACAGAGGGCTCATTGCAGAAGCAGTAGCCCCATTTCCAGGGCTGAAATGAATTCAGAAAATCCACCTGGCCATCAAGAGAGAGGAGAAATGTCTTCTCTGTGAAAAATCATCAGTTCTTCCTTCCCTAGAAATATGTAAAATTAATGGTAGAGATATAGGCCATTCCACAGAAATAATAACAGGGCTAACTAGATTGAGTGGGCCAAAGGGCAGGACTAGGGGCTTGAGAAGCCAGTAGATTTCCTGAGAAACCTTTCCTATTGGGTGAAGAGCAGCTCATGAACAAACAGCTTGGTGATCCTGTAATGAGCGGCCTTCCTCCTGTGGCTCCCAGCAAGCAGAGGCAGGGATCCAAGGGAGGGTGGGGATGGAAGGATCCTTTGCAGAGGAGGTTGAGAGAGAGGGGAGGCCTTGCTGGCTGTGATTCACCAGTGTTCCTTCAAAGTTCACTTTCAACCCAAATGGATGTGTGTTGGGATGAGGGGGAGTCATAAGAGAACTGAAAGGGAGGAAGGGAGAGAATGAGAAAGAAGGTAGCAGGGAAACTCTTCAGGGAGCATGGTGCATTTTAGGAATTCCTCACTCTTATTCATCTGAGCAATTGTGGGATGTAGCAGTGGACGAAGCAGACAGTGTTCACATGAGCATGGCGCTTATAGTCTGGAGGGGACCTGGTACAGCTGACAAACAAGTCAGAGACTAAGAGGCCAAGAAAATTTCTTCTTTGCTGTATGTGTAATGGAAATGAAAAGGAGTGCATGACAGGAACTGTGATGAAGGACAGGACTCTGTGTGTGTATGTGTCTATGTGTCTGTGTTGGGGGTAAAATCAGGCAACTCACAAAGCTCTTGGCATGATCACTGGCAATGAATATCTGTGAGAACATTCTAGACAGAGAAAACAGCAAGTCCAAAGGCCCTGAGGCAGAATACACTGGTATGTTCAAGTAATAGAAGGAGAAGCACCATGGAGGGAGAAAAGAGGAGCAAGTGGAAATACACTGACATGTAGGAGGCAAATTTTAGGGATCACTCCAATAGTGCCAGAGTGGTGCCGGGGAGGCCCTTTTATTTATTGCCTGGGTTGGCCTTTTATCTTCAGTGCCAGGGATTGAACCCAGAGACACACACGTGCTAGGCAAGCACTCTACCACTAAGCTATACTCCCAGCACTGTGTACTGGCCTTTCTTGAGCATCTTAGCCACTAGCACCCCTAGCTCAGGGGACAGATCTTCTGGGACACCACAGCCAGAGTAATTGAACCTAATAGTGACATTGTGCTCATCTTGCTTATTGCTTCTCTGGCAGAGTTTTGACTGGTTTTGTTTTGTCTTTTGCTGGGTTTATTTACATAAAATCACTAATTTTCAGTGCATTGTTATATAGAGGTGATAGAATAGTTCTGTATCTTGATTGTGGTGGAAGTGACATGAATCCAGGCAAGTGATAGATTGGCCATGGGGGTCGCTGGAACTGTGCCTCCTAGCAAGTGCAAGGCTCTGGGTTCCAGTCCCCGAATTGTGGGAGTAGAACAAATATTGCAAAGTATGTGATTTAATTTGCTGGGAAAATGATTCATGACAAGTGATAAATCATCTGCAACAAAACACACATTTTGTACCAATATTGGTTTCTTTCTTTTCATATTATACTTTGGTTTTGTAGAGTGTAACACTGAAGGAAGTTGGGTTAAGAGTATAGGCAGCTTCGTTATGCTCTTTTTGCAACGATGACTCTATAATTACAGACTGAGCAACACTAATCTAAAAATCAAAAATATCCCTAAGTCCAAAACTCTGGCTGTCAACTTGAGACCACAAGTGGAAATTTTGTTTCATGCACAAAATTATGAAACATGCTATATAATTTCCTTCAGCCTGTGTATATAAAGTATATGTGAACTGTAAATCAATTTCATGTCTAGACTTGAATCCTATCCCCATGATATCTCATTGTACAAATATTCCAAGATCCAAAAAGAAAAATCTAAAATCCAGAAATACTTCCAGTCTTAAGCACTGTGGATAAAGGATACTCAATCAAAGTAAAAAGTTTTAAATGCTCTTAAAAATCAAAATTTAAAACTATAGAAGGGAAAAGGAACATTAAAAATTATACCACAAGACAACCACTGGATACAAAAATTAGTAAGCAACAGTTTGAGGAGAAACAGAATATTTGTTTGGATGTATTTACCTAGCAAATTACTCCTTTTTATTGCTGACTAGTGTTCTATGATATGGGTGAACTCCAGTTTACCCATTCATCAGTTGGATGACCTCTGGCTTATTTTCAGTTTGAGGTGACTGCAAATAAAGCTTTCTTGCAGATTGTTATGTAGGCTTGTGCTTTCATTTCTCTTGAAGCATCATAAGGCTGGCTGCAGTTTGCATTTTCATCAGCAGTATATGAGAATCCCACTTGTTTCTTATCCTCACCTACACTTGATATTGTCAGAATTTTTTAAAGCCATAAAACCATTCACATAGGAATGTAGGGATATCTCAGGGTGGTTTTAATTTTCCTAATGACTAAGGATGTTAAATATCTTTTCATATATTTATTTTCCGACTATGTATCTTATTTGAGCAAGGGTTTGTTCTAATTTTTTGCCTTTTAAAAAAATTAGATCATTTTCTTTGTTGAGTTTTAAGAGTTAGTTATATATTGTGAAAAACACCTTTGTGAGATATGAGATTTGCAAATGTTTTTCCCCATCTGTGGCAAATTTAGGGATTATCTTATGGAATAGGAAATTGAGGCACAGCAAGGTTAAGCAACCTCCCCAAGATCACGCAGTTTATCAGGGAAGAGGATTGACTGAGTCCCAACAATCTGTACTCTCAGCCACCATCCCAACTGCCCTGTGGACAATCACTGCACCAAATAAACCCAAAGACGAGATATGGGCCTGACCGGGTCTCAGAGTTATGCTGCTCCTGGGAGATATTTCCCTTCAGGAAGCCCCAAAGTGACCCCTGGACTAGCTCCTGGGGACACATCAGTGGGATCACTAGGATCCCTGATGTCCTTAAGCACAGAACTCTACTATAAAGCATTTACCTGAAAGTAGGGGACATGTTTCAGCTACCTTTTAGCCTCCATAAAAATCATGCTCATTAATTAAATAGTTTATCCACATCTGAAAACCACTTCTGAAAATAAAAGAGAGACTCTTTTTTCTAATAGTAGCCTGGGTTTGTTTTAGCCTCCTCTGCTTAATTTTTATGGGGCTTTATTTCACAGCCTGATTAGTTATTTCTTCAAGTATTTGGAAAATCAGTTTGTCACACATTTCCGCAGGGACTGTAGAAGATGAAGGATTCTTGTGCCACTTGAAATTCCACAGGTAGGACTGGCAAGCACCAGTTGCTGCTTAGAGACCCTTTGGTCCTTTATGATCTGGAGTCTGGCTCTGCCTACTTGGGATTTTGTGAGTAGCTGAGAGCTGGAGTCACAGATTTCTCCCTATTTTGTGGATGGGCCAGAATAAGCCAACGTCTCCTAGCAAGTTGCGGCTGTGGAGAGAAACACAACCAGGTTCCAGCCAGGGTCAGGAAACCTTCCGTCCTCATACCTTCTCTCTTCCCCTTGCCTCCATGCTGTCTTACCATGTAACATGGTGATCCTCCTACAAATAACTCAGTGGAGAGAGAGTCTGTTCTTCACCGATAAATCTTGCTTTATATCCTACAACCAAGGCAAGAGGAACAATTGAGAAGTACATATTTGAGCTTGATGCAATTCTCAAGGATGAAATAACCTATGATGTTATGAT
>NW_004955410.1:35587503-35838216 GCF_000276665.1 Chinchilla lanigera
GAGAGAGAGAGAGAGAGAGAGAGAGAGAGAGAGAGAGAGAGAGACATACACACCAATGAGACATAAATTGGACAGGTTCACATGTGAACATGATGTATTGTATTTTCCCTTAATTTTAGGTGTTAGTGCCTCTCCTTTGAACAGTTCTGGAAACACAGAATCACTAAGAGCAGATGAGGTCTTTTCCATGAAGATGCACCCTAGGTAGGATAGGTCATGCACCTTACTACCTTTTAAACTGCTTAACTATTTTATGATTCTTCCATGCTAACAAAGCATTCATGTAATCATTCATTCACCAAATGTTTGATGAGTGCCTATCAAATATGAGATACTGGTTTTAGCCAGGGAGTTACAGAGTTAAATAAAACACAGGCAGCCCATCCTTCATGATGCTTGAAATTCAGCATGTGGGCACCAGAAGATAATACAATGAGTCAAGTGTGACAACAGAAGAGAATATATTTTGAAGGTGCAGCATGGAGAAGGGAGCGATAAATCTCATATATGATGTGGGTTTGAAGAATGACTAGGAGTTTGTTCAGGGAACCATAGAGAAATGGAACCTTCCAGGTAGAAGGAACACACTGCAAAGTCAAGGAAGACTTTGAAATACAATTTTTTAAGAGAAGCTTGAAATACAATTTTTTAAGAGGAGTTTGTTGTCGGAAGATCAATTGTGATGGGAGATTTGTGAAGGCTGAAGAGTTGGGCAAGAATTGTACTGGACCTCATGTGACAAGCTAAAACAATTCCTTGGACCTCACTCTATGAACAACAGAGATTTAATGACTTGATTTAAGTGGGAGTAAAACAGCGAAGGATTTGAATGTCAAATAGATCGTTCACGTAGCAATATAGCGAACAAGTAATATTTGGTTCATCCAGAGTTAAGGAGACCAAGTAAAAAATATTTGGAATCATTGCTTCAGGTACTTATTTAATTTAATTGTCAGAGCAGTACTAAAAAAAGTGGTTATTTTTAGTTCCATTTTACAGATGGAAAACTGAGAGGTTTGTTATTTACTTGAGATCACCAAGCTGGTAAGAAATTGAGTTGAAATTACGATAGTTCCAACAGAGGCAAGGACTTGATTTAAGTTGTGGAAATGGAGACAAGTGTATAGGCTAAAGGGATACTTGGGGGCTAAACAGCTTTGATGACAACAGAAATGAAGGGAAGCCTAAAGGAGATAAAGCAATTCAAGGGGATTTCTGGGGGTTTTGGTCATCAGAAATTACTTGTATGACAATGCCATGCACTGAAACAACTTCCTCTTCAGCGCTCACTCAAACCCTTACTTGTTTCCCGTTTGTAACAAGTGTTTTCCACCTGTGCTTTGAGTTCTATCTCCTGCAAATATACAAGTGATTTTCAACTCACATCTTTTAACCTTCTATTTCTTCCTGTCATTTGGTGGTTTCACCTCCATCTTCAATCATACTCAACGTCTATTTTTCTCCTTTATATACAACATTCCTTCTTTCGTTTACCACCAAATACTTTTGGATCTGTGATTTAGACTTAGTACTTTCATTTGTTCACCTTTCTTTCCCCACCTGACTGCAATCTGGATTCTCCAATGAAACTACTCTCTTAAAAAGGTAACCTATAACCTCCTCTTGATGAAGTCTTTGTTCAGTTCTCATCTTCTTTGGCCTCTGCCTGATGGTTGCATCCATCATTTTATGGCTGTGAGGTTGAGTTTAACTTGGCTTCTTCAAGCAGGGTAGAATTCTAATTATTAGATCCAACATGGATTCTCTGAATTCTTTGGCCATTTCAAAGTGAGTACAATACAGAAATGAATGTTTATGCCAAATAGACACTTCGGCTTCTGGACACACCTCATTCACAGCTTTCCTAAACAAACAAATGTACATGTCGTCACAGAGGGGGGGCGGTGTTGTTGGCTATATTGCTTCTTCTTTGCCCCAGGTGAATATATGTGATTTATCCTATCTACATATATTTAACATCTTTTGTGGTAGCATAATGTTGTGATAAACCTTTCTGATTAATAAATGGGTAACCCTAATACATCAGTTAAGATAGGATAGAGTAGAATAGAATAAGTGTCAAGCTTTGGAGGACTTTAAATGAGCAACATTTTATTTTTCACTCATTCAAATGTTACTATGGTTTCAGAGTACTCTGAGGATGGTCCTTCTCAAGTGGAAACTTGCAGATCCAGGCTCTGATTTGCTGTTGTGTCTCTGTGCTCTCAAACATAGATAATATTCTCATTCATTGTTGATGTAGGGGAAAGAGAGCACTAGATGACCACACAAGAGTCCTTTCTTTCTTTTTTGTACTGGAAAGTGAACTCAGAGCCTTTTCATTAAGCTACGTCCATATCCTTCATTGTTTTTAACTTTGAGACAGGTGCTCACTAAGTCAGTCAGGCTGAGCTCAAACTTGCCATTTTCCTACCTCAGCCTCCCAGTTAGGATTATAGGCTTGCACCACCACACCAGGCTCACCTTGACTCTTAAATATTTTGTCACAACAGGTATACACATAACTGCTACTCACCCTATCAGCCAGAACTAGCCATGTGACTTCACCTAAAGCCAAAAAGAGGGGGAAATTCTGTTTCTGTGTACCTAGAAAGGAAAAAAGAACCAGATACAAAATTCAATGAGTTTTTCCTTAATTCGCTAGTGGTTGGACAAATACTCATTTCTCTTTACATTGGTCATGGATGATTGAGCAGCAGCTCTACTCAGAGCCAGGAGAAAACATTAGTGCATATTGTTGCAGTGCTTCAAATGTTACAATCAGTGATTTGCTATTTCAGCACCGGAACGTGGGGGGACAGCTCCCTGCATTGTAAATAATTCTGCCTGGATAGCAAGTTTCTTCAAAGTGCTGGTCTCCAGAATTTCCATACAGGTATAGAAACATACACAGTGTCAAATAATGCAATTAAACCTCATCTTGCTCCAATTCCTCTATCTCACAAACTCCAGCAACTTCTTTGATGAGCAGGGCAGACCACTAAATGCCATCCTCTCTCAGTGTTTTAGTTTACACGTCTGTCTAAAATATAAGTAACAACCTCTACTCTGTGTTCCTGAGTCTGCACTGCCTCTCACCTTAATGAAATGGCCGAGTAATTTTGGAATCACAGAGGGAAAGTCTGGCTCTAGCCCCCCAGGGGATATATTGAATAACTTGTTTCTTGCTGACCTCAATCAGTCTATAATTTCTAGACATTTTCAGCTATCATCTGTGAATCTGTCCCTCTCTCCAGGTTCTTATTTGGAAACCATCTCCACGGTACATATAAAACTTAAGAACTCACAGGCACAGCAATTACTCGTGAAAGAAATTCACATGTGCAGCTCCCTCTGTATGTGGTATGAAAATTAATAAGCATTTATTTTGTGACAAGGTAAAAATATAACTATAGGTAGGGACAGTTCTTCATTTCTCTGTGTATACGTATCTCTTTACATATAGTATTTTCTCTCCAAATAAGCTTTCCGAAGATAAGTTGAGCTCTTAGGAACCTGGGAGTGAACAAAATAGATTCTGAACATGCTGGTGTTCTCGATTATTGCTGTCAACCCCTCAAGCACGTTTCTTTGTGATTTCCCATTAAAAGTGGGGGCCTCGGCGCTGTCTTCCTATAATGTACCAAGTGCAGCTCCTGCTACCCTCCGCAGGCCTCCCTATTTGCCTCATTCCTTTCTCCTCTCTCTGGCAATAGAAATATCAGACATCCCAGCAGTGTGTGTCTGTTCTTCCAAACCTGGCATCCTCTGGAGGAAAAGGACAACAAAATGTGGCCACTCTCTCAGAAAAATACACATAAAATAAAACCACCAAAGAGACATGTTTTGGGAAAGGGAATAGTTGGCAGGAAAAAAATACCTTTTCTTGATAAAAAAAAAAAAAATGTGTCAGAGTTTCATCACTGGGCCAGGTTTTTGTCATTTCTACAGCAGAACTGCATCTGCACTTTTAGACCCTGCTGGCTTTCCCAGACTCACCTAAGCGATCCTCACCACACTACCCAGAGCCTATGTGAAGCAGAGTGAAGGTAGTGAGTCCTTCTGCTATAGGTATCAAGAATGGAAGCTTTACTTTCAGATCTATAACTTGCTTACCAGTCAGCACGTTTGGATACATTCCAGAAATTAAGAATACATTTTAATAGAATGATAATACCTTAGATTTATATAGCACTTGCCTTAGAGATACTCCAAGTGCCTCACAAACTCTGTCCCACATGCTCTACAAGAATAGTCCCTCCCTGAGACATCAATAAAGGTACTCAGAAAAGTGACATAACATTCTTTCCCCCACCACACACACACCAGGCAGACCAGCACAAGACATGCCAAAAATATGCCACAGCTGAAGGAGATGTGTCAGATGATGTTGAAGAGAAAAGGCCAGGGACTCCACTCCCATGGAGCATGGCAGCCCACCTCCTCCTGCAGGAATCAGGTATCTGAGATACCTAATGGGAGTGGCTTACTGCATAGACACTTGCACTGGGTACATGGGAAATTTAACTCTTTCTCTTAGTATCCTATAAGGGTTGTCCCCTGAGCCCTTTAGTAAAGGTGTTCTGCAGGACTCTCACTTCCATATGTGACTTGCTTCCTAAGTAGTTCATGATCAGATCAGTGATGCAAACATAGTTTTAGACTCATAACGAAGTTGGAAGAGGAAAAAACACTGAATTACAGAAGTGGACTAGGAGGAATTGTTATGGCGGGGATGGAGAATAGTGAGGATAAGGGGGAACCATCATGGTAGCCCCTGGTATTGTGTGTTTTCCCCTCTGATACTTCACATAGGAGGTAGGGCAAGCACAGAGTAGCTTCACCTGCAAAGACCATCTTAACTACTGTATTTCTCTGTGTAATAAATTCCTTTCCCAGTGGAGCGGGGCAGTCAGGACAGGTTAGGGAGTTCCATGCCAGCCATGTCGTAGCTCAAAGCCCCACAAACTGTGGAGTGGCACGAGAGGCTGGCAAGTTCATAAATTTCCTCCCTGCCGATTGCACCATGATCACTAATGGCACTTGCTTACAGGACAAAGCCCCAGTATTTATCTTGCTTTAATTATATTAGAAAGCAGTGATATTCAATTAACCAACTAATCAAGCAAGCCAATCAATACTGATCCTGGCAGGATTCTCCAGTGCCTGGCTTCTTGTTCTGGGTGGTAGTCTGTACATTACAGTCAGATGGAATTAACTCTTGAAGGCCTGAGTCTTGCTGTTATTAAGTAGACAGGAGAAAGGAAGCCCGATTTAGCTTTCAGACATGGAAAGAAACCACGGTATTTTCCTTTGTCTAATTATAGTAAGGATGTGCAACAGCCTGCTTTGGGGTTTAGGTGTTATTTGTTCTACAACATGTATTTGTTTTCCATGTACAATTGTCCCTGGTGTCACTGGGGAATTGGTTTTAGGACCCCTTGACAATACCAAAGTCTTCAGATGTTCAAGCCCTTAATATACAATTGTACTATATTTGCGCATGACCAACACATATCATCTTGTGTATACTGAATAATCTCTAGATTAATTATAACACACAACACAATGTAAATGTTATGTAAATATTTGTGAGACTGTACTGTTTAGGAAGTAGTGCCAAAGTGGAAAAGTGTACTTGTCCAGTGGAGATGCAAATTTTTAAAAATATTCTTGATCCAAGGTTGGTTGACCCAGGGATGTGGATGTGGAACTCATAGATACAGAAAACCAACTGTACATAAAAACAACTATTTTCCCTATTCCTAAAGATCTGGAGCACTGAGATCCCCATATCATACAGCAAGTCAATAGGAAAGGTCTAAATATTGAGCAGACTTGGTCATGAGAAGATGGTATGCTTTCCTCAGGACAGTCAAGTTATTTCCTGTCCACCCACTGGATTCTCAACTTGATTGGCTTGAGAGACACCTAGGGGACTAATAAAGCATACTTCTGGATGTACCTGGGTAGATTATGAAGGTATGACCTTGGAGACTATGTCCAGTTCCTGGCCCCTTCCTCTTTGGTATTATTCCTCATCCTGCTTCCTGACCACCATGAACTAAGCAGCTTTGCCCGCCATTCCCCCTACCCTGATGTTCCTGCCTTGGAGCCAGCTGTTATGGACTGAACTTTCTGAAACCATGAGCCAAATAAACCTCTCCTTCTTTAAGTTGGGGTTATTAGGTATTTTGTCCCCAAAATGGTAAAGCTCTCCAATATAACCACATTGCCTAGTGGCAGGGAAACCAATCTAGAAAGCCTCCTCCAGGATTATTCTGGGCATGTGTAGGGGAGTGGCTGGGAGATACAGTAAGTCAGGCCAGAGTTACTCTTGGGTGAGGGCTTTGTAAGCCTGGCCCATATTTTCACCCCATTCACTTGTGGTCAGGACTTTGAGACTTGGGTGTTGGATGTCCAAGGGTAGGGAGTGGCTGGCAGCCAGAGAGGAAAGTGCTGCCTTTGGGCTATGCACATTATCTCTTCACCTGCATGAGGCTCCTCCTGTAGACACACCTGGACATAATCACTTACATTGGCAAGCCAATACCCAAGGTGAACTGATGACAGATATTGCTCATGATTGCCTAGATATATGATTATTTTCCCTGGCTTGTGGGGCAAAATTCAGTGTGGCATTTGCCCCTAGATGCTTCCAACAACTTGAGTGGTTATGTAATTCACTAGCCCCCACTCCCAAGCCCCATAATAATTTCAGGAATTTCCACCCTTCACACACCTGAAGCTGGAACCTCTGTGGATGATCTCCTAGATGAGAATGGCATTGGAAAAGGAAGAGAACTCCACAGAAGGTGGATGCCAGGATGTTCACCCCATGGTCACAGCTTCCTAGCAAGCAGCCTGGCTTATATACAAGTTTCATCCCTGTGCACCCCTTTGAAGTTGTTCCAAAGGAAAAAAAATGTCTCCTAGAGGACCACAGACTGCACCATTGCAGAACCTTTTCAAATGTATCAAGTTTCAGAGATATCCTTGGAGGCAAAGTAGAAATCACTGAAATTAGAAAATTGATGCTTCTGCAGAAAAACAGTGTGATGGTGGTTAAAGGAACCACCCAAGTCTTCAAGTACTTCTGCTTCTTTGGAAAGAAACTTCTGCCACTTCAGGTAGGATGAATCAGAACCTTATTCCTAGAGTTTGTCCATCTGAACCCAAGTGATTATATGGAAAATTGAGACATCTTCCATGGAGGTATACTAAAAGGAAAAGAATATTAAGACTTTTCTAAACATTTGATGAGTTTTAGCTCATTAAGAGTTTTCCAGGCTTGTTAATTTAATAAGAGCAAATGGGGCTTCAGTGTTAGACAACAATCAGTAATTTGAAGGGGGCACAAAAGGATAAAAAGAAAAATAGTCATTACTTAGCACAATGCCTAATCAGGAGACACCAGGAACTTTCAGCTTCACAGGAATGTTTGCAAAGATTGGAGATTTGAGATACACACAGTGCTTGACATTGCCTAGGAGGCTGGAGAAAATGGGCATAGTTGTGATTGTTGCTTGTGAGGGAATTTAAAATTTAAATACATATTATCCATAAACTTTCCTTCTTTCTTTGCATCAGGACTTAGCCCAGAGAGCAAAGGGGAGGAAGTTCTTTGCTATAGCATTTGAAGTCTGCTGAAAACCATTTGATACAAATTTTCTTACCTCTAAATTGTTCAAAACATCCTCTTTATCTAGTGATTTTTCCTTGCCTTGACTTCATCCCTTTCCATGCTGCAGTGAGGGGACATCTATGTGTTCCCAATTACCCTGCTGTTTGCCATGAAGGGTGTGGTCATGTGCTCTGGATTTTTCATACCTTTTGGGTCTACTGTCCTGTACTGACTGATGGTCTCTGGATTATTTCTCAGCAGGAGAGTGCCCATGTGTGGTCAGTAGTGTCACAGTACACAGCACTTTCAGCTCTTCCATCTATGCTCCTACATTGACAGCCAGGCCTCTGTACCCTCATCCCTGCTGTAGGCCATGCAGCTTTGGAGTCCAGATCCATAACCACCCAGGAAGGACCTTGGTGTCTCATTTGCCCTATTCCTTACTCAATACTTTGCCCAGGACTGAAGATGCATTTTTCCTGTCAGCTGATCCCACCTATGTAACATATTATGGCCCAGTTCTTAATTACTTGATTCATGATGACAATTGACCATTCAAGACTGAAAAATGTTTCCAGAAGCTTCTGGTCTTTTTGACCTTGAAGATGCTCTGTGGCCTGACCTGACTAAGAGAGCACAGTACCTCCAACAACAGCTTGATAATGGAGATAGGAAATATTGCTTTAAAAATATATAATCAAGCCATCTGTCCATACTAATTCAGGTGGTTTGAAATGGTTCTGAAGCCTGGGCATCGGGTCAGGATGAATCAGGCAGGACATAGATGACCCAAAGCACAATTCAGAATAAATACTCAGATTTCCAAACTACAAAATAGCCTAGTACCTGGTGTGGTTGGGACTCAAATCCACATCTCTCTGAGACTCTTTCTACTACACTAAACTGTCTCCTCCTGCTTGCCTTGGCGTGCTGCCTTTATTTAGGTAGCAAACAACATGAATTGTTATGAATTTATTGGGATTTAGATCTATTGGCATCAAAAAGGGACAACTGGATATTTTATACAGCTAAATGGTACCCAAAAAGCAA
Source organism: Chinchilla lanigera (assembly GCF_000276665.1). Lineage (NCBI taxonomy): Eukaryota > Metazoa > Chordata > Mammalia > Rodentia > Chinchillidae > Chinchilla > Chinchilla lanigera. The sequence continues at coordinate 35,596,178 of NW_004955410.1, forward strand.
GTGCCAGTGAGTCAGGGGCATGCAGAACCCACTGGAGCCTGTGACTTAGGTGGCCTTAGAGATGCAGTTCCCTCCTACCAGCATAGGGCGTGTTACTCTTTTACAGAAGGAATAAGTAAGGTCTAAAGCAGGAAAATTCAAAAGCAAAACTGGGTTTGGACTGAATTATTTGCTGCTCTCACCCAAGGCCTACACTAGACAACCCACTATAATCTTTGATCTCTGCAGGCTGAATGTCCTTAAAGATAGAAACTACTTTAATAGTTGCTGCTGAGACAGTAGAGATCAAACTCCAGGGGAGAATGCTCTGGGGGGACATGGATTTCTCAGTAATAATTACCACAAGCACTAGAACCTTAAGTTTAACTACACCAATTCTTTAGCTTTGGGATCTATCTCTGGGCTCAGTTGCTTTTTCTTCTTTCTTTTTATGCTTTCTTTTGTATAACGTTCTTCCTCGGTTTTGTATCTCACTTGGTATAACAGGATATCTGAAATGATTAAGTGGAGATGAAAAAATGGTCTCTCTTCTGTACCTCAATGCCGGTTAGTGAAAGAAGTGAATCGGGAAGGGAATAGTGACTATCACTTAAGTTCTGTGAAACTTGATACAGGGAATTCTAAATTTTCTTCGCTAATAGGACAAGAGTGGTAATGGTGGAAGTGATAGCATGGAACTACTTCAAACTTGCTATGTCCAAGTACTTTTTCACACAGTGTCTTACCGAACCTCCCCAGCACTTTATTGCAGTTAGCACCAGGACCTTGCAAAACAGATGAGAATGGTCAAAGACTTCTTAAAAGTCATACGTGGCCAGCAGATCTTCAGTGCAGGTCTCTTGATTTTGATCCAATACCTCGGCAATGATTCCATGAACCACCTCAAGTCTCATTTGGAATGTTATTATCACTTGCATCTCTTACAAAAGCCCATATAAGCAAAAGGCCAGTTTTTCAAGTTCAGTGTGTTTTCATCTTTGCATCTCCTAGGAGAGATGCTAATGAGGGCCAAGCCAGAGTCCTGCGAGGATGTTCTCCTAACAACCACACTAGGGATTATCCCCATTTGACAGTGAAGGAGCTGAAGTTCAGCATGCCAGGAAACTCACCCAAAGCACTCACCTGCTAAACAGTAGGCAACTTGCCCCACCCTCTTTGCTGCTGCTGGCCTGCGTGGCTGCTGTTCTGGCCAATTAAAAATGATGTAGATGCCCAAATCCTAGTAAACCTGAGCCAGGGTGGCAGTGAATACAGATACCCACATTGGGCTTGGTCAACCCTGTAGTGCCCTGACAAAGCCACTTTTGGTCCTTTCCCCACTGTGATAGGTCAGCCACGCCAACTCCCCTTCCATGCAAGCTTCTCTGCTGAAACACCTCTCCCAGCTAGATTTATGGAGGGAAAGTCAGGAAAGCTCAGCTGCCAGAAAGAAGCCCAGACTCCCTGTTCCGTCTGGACAGGGTGTTTTTAATCCACGGTCCTGCATAGGCTGTAGGAATGCTCATCGGTCTCAGGAGCCAGGCTGGTCCTACAGCACTCTAGGCTTGTGATGAGCTGCTCCCCAGGAAGAAAGTGAGGCTTTGACTCCTCTGAGAAAGTATTTGGTTCCATGGGACTATTCACTGTTTCTTGCCTCCTTCCTGCATCTCCATCCAAGCTTCAGTTACAGCATCATGCACAATTGTGTGAACTTAAACTGTTGATCTTAGTCATGCAGTTGTAGATGACAAGTAGCCTCCACAGCCCGCAGCCCCTGCTGCTTGGATCTGTTAGCTCCAACACCTCTACCCAGCAAAGGATCTCTCCCTGGCCCCCAAATGACCATCTGAAGCAGATGGCACTTCTCTCCTTAGATCACATGCAGAATAGCCCTAACAACAGTATTAACCAATCGGTTAATTAATTTAAGTGACTCGTTGCCAGGGGAACCTGACAGGCACATAGCACTGTGCGGTCTCCTGCTAAGCAGGCTGACAGCGGCAGGCTTTTCCCATTTGTCCCACTGCCTCTTTCACACCCTTAGCCATGGAGCCAGCCAAAAGTACAGTCCCTACCCCCGTGATTCCACATCCTCTACTGCTGGAATAGGAGGGAAAACCCATCAGGATCACCTGTCAAGGAGTCCACTGGAAACTAAGTTACAACCAGTCACAGTGTGTTTCAAAGCTCCTCTGCTCCCATCTATCAGCCCAGGCATCATTAATAATCCACAGCCTAATGACAGAGATGAGTATTGGAGCAGGGAGTGGGGAGGGGACAGCCCCAAAGCAGTGAGGCAGAGAAAAGAATGACTTATTATTCCCGAGCCAGGTGTAACCTTCTCCCTACAACCAAGCCAAGCCCAGAATGATTTATTGATACAGTGAATGGATTTTTATAATTAAAATTGATTTTCGGTTTTAGCCTGGTCTGGAAGGTCTGGGTCAAGTTCAAGAGGGGAAAGGGAGGCCATGCAAGGGAAGGAAAGGAAATGTACTCTCAATTTCCCATATATCATAGAGTATTAGAGCCAGAAGCCTCTCCTGGTACAGGTGAGCAAAGAGCATCTCTGAGAGGTTGATCTATTTGGCCAGGCTCAAATGAGAGAGAAGGCAGAGCTGGGACTGGATGTGGGTGCCCTGAGATACTTTCCAGGGGTTTTGTGTATAGGTGATCACAAAGCCATAGTATGCTAGTGTGAAGGTTGCTCACTGCACAAGAATACATCACCAAGGAGTAAGGGGCTGACTTCCAGCCATGCCCTATTTGCTTGGGCAGGGCTGCTGCTACCCAGCAGCTATGTCCATAGGCACCATCTGACCTGTTTCCTTGGCTGACTATCAGCTGCTGGATCCTCTGGCTCTGAGGTCATTTGACTCCACCTTATAGTCCAGTTCCTGGAAGACACATTGGACCTGACTGATGATGGTCTCCACTGGGCTTTGCCGCAGACATGGAGATACACTGGGCTGCAGTGTGTCTGCCCAATGTGATACAGCAGGCAGGGATCTGTGGCCCTGGGAGATTCACACACAAATTATAGTTGGTGCATTCATGATTTCATATTCACAAATACACATACCTGGGCTTATCTAGAAGACTAGGTTGATGTTGCAGGCTTACCACATTGCCGCATGTACACATACGGTTCTTGACCAATCCCTCCAAGGAAAAGGGAGAGCAAGAGAGAGAGAAGCAGGAGGTCAAGGAGGAGGAGGGGAAGGGGAAGACAAAGTGGTAAGAAAGAGGGAAAGATTCATGTCTACTGCTAAAGTTTACTTAGCAACCCCTTTCTGAGACAACCTATCATGGGCGTGGGCCACAGGAGTCCGAGTCCTCCTCCATTCCTAGTTGTCCCTACCAGGTCACTTAGGCAGTGCAACCTCCCAGCAGTACTAGTGGAAGCACTGCTCCTGCCTCTGCCCATGACCCCTGGGCCATGTGTTTGTACAGGACGAGGAGGACAGGGATGGGCATAGTCACTTGCATGCATTATTACCACTTTTTGAAAGCCTAGTTTAACAAATATTTTAAGAAGAGTTTTAGATTCAATACAAATATAAGCCGATAGGGTTCCTATTGAGTCCTCTGCCCCATCGACCTCCCTACCACTGTCAATGTCCCACAACAGAGTGGTATAATCAATGAACCTACAGTGACGTGTCATTGTCAGCAGGAGTCAATGGTTTACACTGGGGTTTATTCTCTTGGCGGTGTATATCATATTGATTTGGAAAATGGTATAATGACAGGTACCAGTCATTATTATTCAGACCAGTTTCACTGCCCTATACATTCCATCTACTCAACCCTCTCTTCTACCTAACCCTGCTATTACCTTGTTACTGTTGCCATAGTTTTACTTCTTTTAGAGTGCCATATAATTGGAATTGTGTACTATGCAGTTCTTCAGATTAACTTCTTTCACTTCATAATCTCCATTTAAGGTTATTCTGCATCTCTTTGTGATTTCATAGCTCATTTGTTGTTAGTGCTGAATAGTATTCCATTGTTGGGATATATCACTGTTTACTGGCTTATTCATCTAATGAAGTCATCTTGGTTGCTTCCAAGTGTACATGTCTATGAGTAAAGCTTCCATAAGCACCTGTATGCAGGTATAGTTTAGTTTCCATCTGCCTTCCTGGGCTACTCCTCATTGTAGGGAGAAGAGCCAAGATGTACATAGAGTTTGGATGGGATGAAAGGTCTTTAAAGTACATGCCACATCACACAGACGCCCAGCCTGTGCTCTGGTTTCTTGAAGGCCTCCAAATCTATGTGCTAGCAATCAAGAAATGTATGTAAGTCCCCAATCTTTTGTTTCTAGGACTGTAAATAGATTGCCATGATATTCAAACAATGCATTAGAGAAACTATACAGATAAACACAGTTTATCCCTCATCAAACTATTTCATAAGTCATGATTGATTATAGCTAATGATGTGCCCAATTCTCTTTGCTTTCCTTCAACCTGGTGTAACCAGCAAACACATCACATACATGCCTAAAATGAATGGCTGTGTAATAAAGATTGGATTCGGTGGCCTTAAGTTCCCATTCAGGATTTGTTGGACCTTGAATTAGGTTTGTGGACATAATTTATGCTCTCTTAGTTATTTTTCTTCTTCCCACATATTCTCTTGTGATCTGGGTGGGTAGTTTGTCCAAGATTACAAAAGTTTAAATGGGAGCCCATAGAGTCAGGCACATGAAGGTCACCAGGAGATTAGTCACTGAGGACAAGGACAGGGACATGGATAAGAAAGCAGAAAAAAGCAGAGCCTGTGGTCAGGCAAGGTGCCTTGGTCCTGGGGTTATTGGGGATAGAAGACTTTCAGCCCGGTCCCCTAGATCTGCTACTAAAGCAGCCTGACCTCAGCCTGTGCATGCCACATGAATGAAGGAGATCTTGCCTGGGTGTTTTCTGATTTCTGAGAAGCGGGAAAATGGAAAGGGGCTGCTGAAGCATATATACCTGTGGAATGGTATACCTGCCACACTTCACTCAAACCCCAACCTCTTGTCACTAATATAGCAGCTTAGCTTTCAGCACTTTTCTATTCCCTCCCCTCCTTGAGGAACAATGGACAAAGAAGTCCAAAGGACTAGGCCTGTAGGCCTGGCTGATTCCAAGTGAAGTGGACATGAGGGCAGGTCAGTTTCGCCTGTGGGCTAGAACCCCCTTTTCTAACTGTTACCTCTGCTACGAAGAACTGATTTTATTAAGATGCGTTCTAACCAAAGATGCCTTTGAATGAATACCTGGTTTTGCTGGAGTCTCCCTAACTTCAGGAAGCTGAGCTGGCAGGATCAGAGTGGACAGCAAAAAGCCTGGGCTGCACCCTCTCTGTTCTTCCAGCCACAGAGTCTACAGGATCAGACATAGTCCTCACCACAGCTGGGGAGGTAGCTCAGAGGACATGGCCCATAGGAAAATCAGCCCACAGGAGTCCCTTCCAATCTCACTGCTAGCATGCTAGGAGAAGAGCAAAACTCAGGTTATTCTGAAGAGTTGGGCTCTGGCTATTCTGTGTTCCTTAAACTCTACTCCTGGGTGCTAAGACAAGATGTATATTTACTCAAGCCCTGGGCAACAGCTGACCCAGGAAACAGCTTCTCTCCCACAAAAAAATCTGCACCCTCTAGTGCCAGCAGAAAAATTCCATAATTGGTTTTGTTTCATAAAGCCAACCATCTCCTCCTGGCTCCTGCCAGGGTAATATTTCCCCACACTAAGTGATTACCTAGAATTCTGCGCAGCCCCAGAGGACAGGCATCATTTGGAGGAATGTGTCCTGTATATGCAGACAGAGCTTGCCAGAGAAATAGAGTGATTATAAGACATATCTGCACAGGACCTCTGCAACCTCCACTCTGCTATGTCAGTGTCCCTGGTGCTTGCAGCCAGTTACCCCTGAAATTCAGTCAGCTGTTGCTCACTGTGGGTGAGTTTTGGTCATGAAAATCCTGCTAGAGGGGGATTCAGGTGGAGAAAGGAAGTTGCCTAAGGCCAGGAAGCAGGTGTAGGTCATCAGCCGGATGCTGTATGAAAGTCCTTACTCTGCCCCTCACCGACCATGGGACCTTGAGCGAGTCACTTAACTTCTTTCAGCCTGTGTCCTTATCTGTAAAATAGAGGCCCTGACCTGGCTACCTCACCAGGTTGTGGTGGGGGTCATACACAATCATGGCTCTGAAATTGCTTCATAAACTCTGAAGCAGGGTCCAGCTGTCTAGTATGATGGCCCTTCCCAGCCCCACCCTGTCTCTAAGCTCCAACAGCCTTTCTACTGCTGGGTCTGTGACACTCCAGGGCAAGTTCCATTTACCCTTGATTTATGCTCCCCAGGGCGCAGTTATCCCAGTTGTAGCCCATTGTCAGGGTCCTTGGTAGGGAAACCAGTAAGAGCATAGTGCTCAGCTCTTGGTAATTCTGATTGTGCTGGTCTGAGCTTGGCCTAAGCATCAGCATTTTTTGACACCTCTGCAGCCAGTTCTCATGCTCAACTAGATTGGGAGGCCATTAGCCTAGACCCTGATTCCCTATCTTTTCCTTTTCCCCAACACTTACGAAGTGCCCTGATTCTCTGCTTGAATTTTGAGGACTCCTGAGGCTGAAGGATGGTCCACAACCCAGTACATGGTGATCTGGTGAGCTTGCCAAGGGGCCAGACCACCTAAACCAGGCTCCAGTGGACCCCAGGTATGGGTCCAGGTCAAGCTATGTTCTCAGCAGCAGCAACATCAGCAGCCTATGCAGACTTAATGGAGGAGAAAATGCATCTGCAAATGAATCCACTCATGGTGTGCTACCTGCCCAGTGGTCATGGTTGCTTCCTCACTGCTGCCTCAGCCCTGCCTCCTGCAGGTCTGTTTGTGAACTCAGCAAAAGCCCCGTGTTTAATCACAACTGGAGGCTGCTTCCTCATGTCCCTGTCACAGCATGGGAGGCTTCTGGACTCTGCCAAGGTTTGACCCTAATCTGCCAGAAATGTCGTGCCAAGCCATGTCCCTACATACTGGCACACAGCACAGCCTCTTGTGCTTGGCCAACAGCCAGCCTGCTTTTCTGTCCCAGATCCATAGCCAACTTTTGATTACGCCTGTTCACAGAGGTCAGGAGAGAACCTGCATAAAAGAAGGCCACAAATGACTGTGACCTTGTGTCATGTAATAGTTAGAACTGCTCCCTGCCTTCATCCAGCTTGTTCTGGTGCTATGGGCAATCAAATGGGCCCTTGCGTTTCTCTTCCTGCCCTGTGCTATTCAAAAACAGAGGAAAGGTCCTCAGAAAAGCTGGAGAGGGGAGGGGGGGTTGAGTGGAAAGTTCTGGGGCTGTCTGTACAGCCAAACCCCTGTTAATAGGGAGGAGGTCTGTGGAATTGGGCCTGTGAGTGTCACTGAGTGGGGTCATGGCTGGGCTGGGAATGAGATCACAAGGTCCCTCATAGCTCTCCCAAGATCTACTCCTTCCCCAGCTCCCGCTCATAAAGCTATGGAGGGCAGAATTGTTCAGCCACCACAGGGCATGTCCGGACATCTTTAAAGTTAATAGTAGAGCTTTCTTATTGGGGCACATTATCTGTACCAGGAGAAGAAAACCAAAAAGTTGAATGGGCCCTGGTTGTCCTGATTGTGATGACAGTGGCCACTGGTTTGGTATGGAAGCACTAGGCAGGGTGTTGCATGCTTTATGTGGGTCATACTAATTCATCTGTACAACCTCTTGGAAGGTAGAGAATAGTAAATACCCAACAAGGCTATGAAGTGGCCAAGTGAGACCACAAAGCCCAGGTGCACACAGTGGCACAATCTGACTCCTGGGGCGCCACAGCACCAACTCATTGAAAGATACCTCCTTCCCTCTGGTGAACTCTACACTTCTAGATCCCTTTCCTGGTTTCTCCATCTACTTAGCTTTGGTATCGAAGGCTATTTGGTAGTATAACTACAACACAAGTGGACCAAGAAGGGTAATTGAGGCTCCAGGCCTTCGCCTGGTCACCCCACATGTGTCCTCTAAGAATGGGATCCATCAGGCAGCAATAGATGCCTTCTCCCACCTCTGTCCCTGGCCAGCAATTACTTCTGACCTCACCGAGTCCAGCATCTAAGTATAGCCCTGACAGCCAGTTCTCATTTTAGAAGAGGAAGTTGGTTCTGAGCCTTAGTCCAATGTAGATCGCATTCCTCAGCTGCATGAGATGTGGAATGGATGAGTTACATCTCCCATGCCCCTATTGGCCACAGAAGGGAACTCCTGATGGTGACCATCTGACCGCAGGACAGTCTGATGGGGTTAGTGAGCCCCTGGAAGAGGAGGTGGGGAGCACCACATGGTCTCCTCTGCAGCCTAGAAAATGTGATGACCCGTGGGTCACTGTGGGGCCCTCTGACTGTCCTCCCCGTGCCATGTGGACGCAGGCAAAGGTGGATGTCATCAGGTACTTACAACAGAGCTTAACTGGCCCCAACAGAAGAGCATCTTTATAGCTCCCATTAGGCACACAAGGAACCTAAATTGGTCGAAGGAGTTGATTAGCCATTAACCCTCTTCATAGTTCTAAAATGTGAGAAATCAGATGAATATTTTTTAAATGAAATTAAAGCTTCAGTCCTAAAATAAAATTTAGGTTGACTAGTTAAGTAAATTGGTTTAAAAAGCTAAAGGTTAAAGCTTCTTTTAAAAATTGTTTTAATTTTCCAAGTCAAAAAATCCTTTAAATTATATCCTGTCTAAAAATTCAACCTGTCCAGAATTAATCACTGTTAACAGTTTTACTATATCTCCAGAAGTTATTCTCTGCACAAAAATATGTCTGTCTATATGAATTCAGAGCTACATCATTGGATTTTTTTCTAAGTAAAATGCAGCCTTATGCTTTTCTGAAATGTCCTTTTTAAACTCAAATATGGATCAAGGACATCTGTCCATGTCAATAGATGCAGACCCATATTATTTCAGAGTATGAGTGTCCCATAATTTATTTAACCATCCCCTATGGATGGATATTTAGGTTATTTCCAAATGGTCATTAGCACACACAAAGCCTCAGTGAACACTCACAGCCATGCACCTGTGCCCCAGTGCTGGTATTTCTACAGTGACAAGTGCAAAAGGCAGACCTGCTGGATCATTTTAGGTTGTAGTAATAACTGCCAATTTGCTCCACAAAAAGATTGCGTCCATCTAAACCTAAGCCTTTCAGAATACTGTTAACTACTGTCCTTTCATATTTGAAAAATTAATGGGAAATGCCCTCAAAGCCACCTGTCTTTATGATCAAGACACATTTTCCCTGTGTGACAAAGATGGTTCAGACAGCAGATGACCCTTCTTCTCCCCGACCCCCAGAAGTAGTCTGGCCTCATCCCTTGAGTGGGTGCTGGAGGGTGAGGTGGGTGCCTTAAGGCAGGGGATGAAGGGAGAGGAAGAGGATCCAGGGCATCCGTGGTTTCTGTCACTTCCTTCTAAAGCCAGCTGTACCTGGTTTCCTGAAAGAATCTCTATGCTGATAGCACTTGGAAGAGCCCCCCTGAAGACTATCAGTTTCCATGCACAGTGACTTTTCCCAGGGTCAGATTCCACTTGAAAGGAAGATATTTGTCTTCTTTCTAAAAGAGTTGCACACCCAGACAGGGATGTCTATGGGCAAAGGTGTGTCTGTTTGACACATCCTCAAATGGCCTGGAACACACAGGTGTGCACAAACATCACTGCTATTCCCAGACACATATGTCTAGGTACCCCAGGCCACTGCACACCACTCATATCAATGGATCACTGGCACACACTCCTTCTTGGTTTGAACAGCCAGACCATTCTGGTGGACGGTGGGCAGCAGTGCCCTTGACAGAAAAATCAGACAGAGGGGAGAAGGAGTGCCTGCCCCGCCTGCCCTGTAGCTCCCACAAAGAGCCAGCGCCAGCAGCCAGAGGGCTCGGCATATGCCTTGGACCAGCTTGGCTCAGCTGTCTGCTGGGCCTGGAGTTAGGTGTCGCCTTGCCAGTCCCGCCCCCTCCCTCTCTTTCTTGGCTGCTGGAACAAAGGCCCCCGTTGAGCAGGCTGAGCTTGGGAAACTCAGGCCAGCAAGTCCCCAGTTATAGCTCAGATGGGCCATTGTCTTTGTCAGTGTCACCCTGTGAAAGATGGTTGGAGCAGAAGCAACACTTTGATCCCCAGAACAAAAGCTCCTTCCTGCCTGCTGGGCTTGGGGTGGGAGGGGTCTTCGCATCCCCCATCTAGGTGTGGGCCCCAGGATCTGCCTGTTCCATCAGCCTTGACCTTAAGACTGGGTCAAGAACAAGCAGGAGTTGGTCAGGAGTTGTAACTAGGGATTGGATGTCTAAACAATAACGTTGGTAGCTGTATGGCCTTGGACAAATCCCTGCAGCCACAGAAAAACAGGGGATCAGAACTAGATTGTCTCCAACATCCCTTTCATTTTGTTAACTCTGTAAATGCTGGAATCCTTTCCCAACCTAGGATCTGTTTCACCCACATGTTGGCAGAGCTGGCATCTGGACAGGACATGAGTGTGGCTGCCTCTCCTCCATCAGGTGCAAAGGGTGGGCAGATACAGGGAAAAGACCACCTTGCAGTGACACAGTCCAGGAGGTCATGTCCCCTGAGCCTGTTGTATCTTTTGTTTTTCACCTCTGGAGTTGGAATTCAGGACCTCATGCGTGTTAGGCAAACTCTCTAGCACTGAGCTATACCCCCCACCCTGGAGCCTGTGGAGTGATTTGGGCATGATGCTCCAGACAAGTGGGAAGACTTTGACCTCTACACCATGGATTAATTTGTGGTAATAACCCAGAAATGATAAATTTTAGGGTAGAGCCAAGAATGCAAATCAGTTATCTACATGGAATTCTTGTAATATGAGGAAGCTTAACAAGGACCAGCTTCATTCATTCATTCATTCATTCATTCATTCATTGTACTTCCATGCAAGAAGGTATTGTCTCTCATGCCTGTTATTTGCCGTGTATTATATGTGAGCTGGGTATGAGGTCTGAGGGGAAGAGAAGTGACTCCTTTGAAAAAGATGCTAAAACAGTAGACAAAGCCTTGTTATCAGCACTGCACTGATGCATTCATATACACCATCACAATTAATCTTCAAAGCAAATCTCCAGTATGCAGAGGTAAGGGCAAAGAGGCTCAGCAAGGTGAAGTACGTAATCTAAATCACACAGGAAGTGGCAGATATAGGATTCAAATGCAAACCCATCTTTCTCTCTGATCTCTGCTTCTCACTGGTCATCCAAAGAAAGATTTTCAAACTTCTTTTTGTTCCTCAGCCATATTTGAAAGAGTCAGAAAATCTTGCTGGAGGAGGAGCGCAGTGTTGGGTCCAACTCAGCTCAGATTTTCTCAGCACTCTGGACTGTGACCAGAGGTGGCCAGTGGACCAACAGTGGGCTGCAGCCTGAGCTTCATTTCAGTTTCCTCTGCCACCACCCTGCTTCGTGACCTCGGGCAAGCTGCTCAGCCTCTCTAGGCCGTGGCTTCTCCATCTGTGCAGCAGGGAAGGGTTTTGCTCTCTCGCTTGGTGAGGGGCTATGACTAATAACAATCTTGTGTGCCACTGCATCGCAGCCCACACCAGGAGGCGTGAGGATGGGGTGATTTCTCGAGGCTCTGCAGAAAACGTGCCGAGTACTCCTCGCCCAGCTTCCCAGCTACTGCCGTTTGCTAATGAGGAGCAGCATATGTTGCTGATTCCGGCGTCGGCGCTTGCTCCTTGGCTGTCCGAGTTCCCAGAGCAAACTGGCTTCCTATTAGGCATTTATACTTATTAATAGCAGCAAATTGCAGCCCTCCACAACATCTGCTACTTTTCATTTGCAGAAAGCTTCCTGGGCCATTTGTATTTGTATTTTGTGACCAATTCTCCAAGGCAGAGCAGGACAGGGTATCCCCTCTTTGAAAATGAATCAACTGAGGCATAATGAGAGTGAACAATTTGTCCAAGGTCACAAATATAATCCAAAAATGATTGAAGCTTGGAACCTCAGTCCTCCCACCTCCAGTCCTCATCCTCTGAGGATATGGTCCTTGCTTTTCTATGAATCAAAGACCTTGACTCCAGACAGTGGTGGTAGCCAGGGATACCGCCCTTGACCTTATGCTTAAGTCTTCTTTCAAATGCAGTCCTGCTGAATTAGCCCCATGGCCCATGCACAAGCGGAAATGCAAAGCCCAAGGCAAACCATTCTTGAGAAAGTCCTATTGTTGCCAAGTAGATAAAGTCATTTCCCAACAGTGGGGCAGCCAGGGGATCTGGACAGGGGAACCAAGGGTGTCTGTGCTTCCAGAGAGATGCATTCTCTTTCCAGAGTCTTTTCTGGTACTTTGCTCTGGCTCTGGTCCCTTCTGAGATCTGCTGATCCATAGTCATGGAACTAAGAGGGCATGAGAAGATCCATTGGTCATGTTGGACCCAGCTGTTAAGAATCTCTGCACACACAGCTGCTCCATCCAACCTCAATGTCTGTATGACATTGATGGGTATGTCAGGGAGGAAGGAAGCCACCACACTACAATTTCATCTCACTTCCACTTGACCTCTTTCCCTCTGCCTCTCACAAGCCCTTTGAGCCCTGCTGTGATTCTCTGCCTAGCTCCTGTGTATCAGCCAGCTATTACCATAATAAAACTGTATAAAACACCAATGCAAAATTCAGAAGCATGCAATAGCCATTCAGTCTCATGATCATGGCTTTGCAGAGCAATTGTATGATAGCAGTCTGGACCAAATTTAACTGGAAAGTTCTGCCCAAAGCTGAACCTCTGGGCTTGTTTCTGAGCTGTGAGTTGGACTGAGTCTTGCTCCTTGTGAATGATTTTGGGCCCCGGCTGAAGAGGAAGCAGCTACCTGAAGAAGCTCCCCTTGTGGCCCTGATGGAAGCATAGGAAACAAAGGCAAACACATAGGCACATCTCAAGGAGTTATTGCCTTATGCTTTCTACCTACCCCTTGACCAAATCAGGCTATACCCAGAGCCAAGGAGTGCAGAAATATACCCAACCTTCCCGTTCACCATGAGGCCCTAGCAGAGCTGGGTATACAGAAGGCTGCTTTTAGAATTGCGACTTATAAAACAATCTGTAAAACCTATGGCTAGCCTCCTGGCCTCTGACTTTCTTACCAGTTTGCTATTTTTGGAAAGATCTGCCACCTCTGAGCAAAGAGCATGTGAATGGAGGGGTTCTAGGCACCCAGAGTGACTTGAAATAAACTCAGCTTTCTGAGCTGCTGCTCATCTGTGGCAATGAAGAACTCTGAGTCCATCATGGGGAGGTGAGAGGCTTTATGACATCCTTGTATGGCCCCAAGTCAGCAGAAATGAAGCCTGGAAAGGCAACCAGAGGCCACCAAAGAGAGAGAGGGGCATAGAGAGGCTGCAGGGGCCTCCCCACAACTACACCAAGAAGATGAGTGTGCATCACTGAACGAATACTCCCTAGAAGGAGACAAACTTTTCCCAAACCTACTCTCACTTAGAAACAGGAGATGGGAAGGCGGCATGAAGGACGGCACTTGGTGCAGCTTGACAGCTTCCCCACAGCATCTTGGAGTTGCTTAATGGGTCATCTTGCTTCTTTTTTCGCTTTCTTTTTTGACAATTTTGAAGGAAATTGGGTACTTAAGCAGTCTTTTGGACATTTAAATTAACTTCAACCATCAGGCTCAATGTAGTCACTATGGCATTAGCATCCAATTATAAAGTGGAGATGGAGTAATAACTCACATTTCGACCAGGATGTCAAATGCTTAAACAAATGAGACACACACAGAGCCTTTACATTCCATCTATGGAGCATTTCTGAGTGTAAGCAGAGCCGCAGACAGTCTTGGGAATGTGAACAGCAACAGGCAGAGGAGGACCCGCTTTCCAAAGGCAAGTGTCTTGCAGAAGCAGGAAGACCAGGCAGGGGCCAGGCCTCAAGAGAACTACACTTCCTCCAGCTGTCATGACCGTACCCAGGCTCCCCGGCCCCCAGGACATGGGCCCAGCTCATCAAAAGCAGAAATTTGTGTAGACCAAGGCCAGCAGTTGAAGTCCTGTGTGGGTTGGTATTGATTGATTGATTGATTGATTGCTCTGTCATCAGTTGTCCATTGCCTTTTTATCCTAGGCCACTGTTTCATAAATTTGTGGCCTTTGGTTATGGGGCTGGACAGGTAAAAAAGATGATGATGGTGGTGGTGGTGGTGGTAGTCCTATTTATAGAAGTAAAGGCTGATCTTGTTTACAATAATTCAAAACCAGGCCAAACTCCATTATTTAAGGAAGATGACTTTGTATCTTCTTAGTCACTTTCCTCCTGGCTGAGACACAATACTCAAGGCACACAATGTGAAGGAGGAAAAGCTGATTTTGGCTCATGGCTCTTAGAGGTTTCACTCCATAGTCACCTGGCTCCAAGGCGGGAAGGCACAGTGGACAGATGGGAGTGGAGAAAAGCTGCTCACATCATGGTAGCCGGGAAGCACACAGTGAAGCCAGGAGACAGGAAGGTAGATAAACCCTTTCAAGTAACACCCCCAGCAACCTGCCTTCCCTGGCTAGACCCGACCTCCTTAAGCCAAGTCAGCTCAGCACCCTCATGTGAACGCATGAGGCCTTGGGACAGGCTCAATCCAAGCCATAACACCTTGGCAGCAGCAAAAGGACAACGAAAAACAACATGACTCTAACGGGAGAGGGAGTTTGGGGATAGAAAGGGGCCTAGTGGCAACTAGTGATCATAACTGGGAAGGAAAAATGTCAAAGTGGAGGCTAAGAAGATCAGGATAATTTTCTAAAGTTAGAGACTATTTTAAATCACGAATTATTTAAATGAATTATTTGAATTTTGAGGCAAGAAAAACTTCTTGTTGGAACAAGGATATGGCATTATTTTTCCAAATCAGGAAATAGATGTCCATACCTTGACAATAACAGATCCATTTACATAACAATGCATGATAGGAGACATTCAACCAAAACCTTTGTCTGTTTGAGATTAAACTGAAAAGCATAGTGATGGCTATCTCTTCAAGCAAGGATCTCAGAATACTTCATAAATACAAATTTATTAGTCTACCAACAGAGCTGCTCCCCCTCAACCCAGGAAGCTGAGCCGGGAGCAGGTGTTTTCACATCTATTGGCCCTGGTAAGGATGAGCTCCCTTGCGAAAACTCACTCAAAAGATTGGTTTTGAAACAAAATTTATAATTGTGGTAAAATTTTAATAGCATGAGACTTACCATTTTGCACCTTTCTGAGAGTTTTGTGGTGGTAAATACATTTCACCACCATCCATCTCCTGAACTTGACTTTATCCTCCCAAACTTAAACTCTCTACCTGTTAAACAGTAACTCATTTCTCCCTCATTCCAAACCCTGGCAATCACAATTCTACTTTCTCTCTACGAATCTGGCTACTCCACGGATCCCCATACACATAGTATCATGTATTTGTCTTTTTGTGTCTGATTTATTTCACTTAGCTTTATGTCTTCAAGATTCATTCAGCATTTCCTTCCTTTTTAAGGCTGAATACTGTTCCACACTGTATGTGTATGCTCTATTTTATTTATCCATTCCTATGTTGATGGACATCTAGGCTTTTTCCACCTTTTGGCTACTGTGAATAACTCTGCTTTGAACGTGTATATACAGATGTGTTTTTTAGACCCATCTTTCAGTCTTTTGAGTTACATCCAGAAGTGAAATTAATGGATCATGGGATAATCTATGTTTAACCTTTTAAAGAACTGTCATACTGCCTAAATCGCTGCACAAGGCCAGGACAGTGTGCCAAGAGAAGGACTGTCATACCTCACCCTAACTCCTATGCCCAAGGAGCCACATTGTCCCTCAGCTCAGTGGAGGCACTCATGGAGGTCCCCAGTGGTGGCGGGGCTCCTGTCCCCTGAAGCAATAAAGATATTGTAGCCATATCAATCAGCATATCTCCTGGAGACCAGTGACCAGGGAACGGACCTCAATCTTTTGTGGTCTCTGAGACCATTTATCATTATGATAGCTTAGGTCACTTTGTCATCTGATTTATTCTCTAAACAGAACTCCCCCTCCTGCCCCCTCTGCCATGACTTTCTTTTTTCACCTCTTCCTGTGGTCTGAATTCCCTCACTCAGTTAATTAGCATGCCTGGCACTGTAGCTTAAGACTTTAATCAGCGTGGGGTGGTTTTAATTAATCGTGTGGCTCTGCATCTGGAGTGGTTTGTGTTCCAGGGTCAGGAGAGGAGCCCAGGTGGGGGATGGAGAGACCGCTTTGTTTGGTGTAAGATGTGGGCAGAGGATCTAGATATTTGGGGAGGGAAAGAGTCATAGGGGTGAAGTGGCTCAGAAACCATCTGGTACCTATGCAATGTGCTAGCAAGGTGTGGAAGATAACCAAGGACATCAGATTATACATTTGTACCAAGATAAACGACTGGGATAAATCCAATTTGCAAAAGTGACTGGGAGTATTGGGAAAAGTTCTACTGCCTACCAGAATTACCCACCAGGAGATATGGGGCCAGGGTAGCAGAGCTTTGCCTGATTGAGGGACTTGCAAGTAGGAAGTGGGTAGCCTGATAGAGGAACTTGCAAGATCTTGCTTGTCTTGGCCTTCCTTGTGGAGGTCCTCAAGAGGGGTGGGCTGTGGCTCCTAGCTCCCAAATAATGATAACTCTTCTCCTTGGCCTGGGGGTATCCCCAGTGGCTTCCCAGTTTTAGTATCCATGCTTTAAAAAGAGTGGGGAAAACTTAGGTCAAGTTCAGAAGAAAGTAAGAAAAACAATGGGATGCACAGATAGAAAGAACATATAAGTAGATTTTTTTTAAAGTTGGGCTGCTTGCCTTCAAGAGTAGAAAGCTGTAGAGGCCCGGGTGATTATCTTCAGATGCTATAGTTCAAGAGTGAAATGACACAATCAAGATATTAAAAAAGAAAACGGCTTCCAGGTCTGTCCAAGTCCCAGTGGAGTTCATGAGGCCTTGGAAGACTCTCAGGGCAGTTGTTGGGGGTGTACATAAAAAGTAAAGTGAGAGTGCAGAGGAATGAGGTACTACTGACAAAGATAGCAAGGATAATAACCATCACTTGTACAGTGTGTGAGCATTTACAAATGGTTTCATAACTACAAGCCATGGAGGCCACTGAGCTGTGAGAAACTGAATTAAGGAGAACTTTTCTCTCCATGTTTAAGGGTGAGAAATATCAGACTCAGAGACAATAGGACCTCATTGCTGATAAATGGCACACCATATAGGCTTTGAACCTAGCTCTGCAGGATCCTACAGTCTTTCCAAGCAACCAAATTGACAAGAGGAGAGATTTTACAATTCTAGGGCCTTGATATCATTAAACACCAGTTGCAAGGTATTTTTAGAATGCAAAGGTTTGTGAGAGTTTCAAATTTACCGAGCAGCTGGTTCTTCACTTAAGGTGGCACACCCTGGAATCCTAGGGCACATTCCATCCAAGACAGATTATAGAACTTGTCAACAGGGGAAACTATGGAGGATGTTAATTAAGTTTAGGCCAAGAAAATGCTGTTGATTGAACAAGCCATGATTTTCTCTTTAAGCCCATGTAAAATATGGAGTGCCAGACAAGCAGCTGGAATATATGAAAACATTGTTATGCACTTATGGTTCCAACTTTCACCATCTATGGCCCCTTTTATTATTTTTCCCCCTTGGGGCATCATGTTTTGAAAGATTGTGTCTACTAAACAAACTGTGTTTATTAAGTAATATATTTTGTATTTTTAATATGGGGCATACAGCATGAGCATGCATAAAAATATTAAAATAGCACCAATCCAAATTTCATTAGGTTTTGGAAATATTGAAAGTAGTTTGTGGACCTCATTGCCACTCATGAATTCTTAGGAGTCCAGGTCCTTTGGGTTGGGAACCACTAGGTATGTACTTATATGACTGGCACATCTAAGCTCACTTAAGGAAGGTGAGAGAAATTAAAGAGGCAAAAGAAATAGGGTGAATTCCTGTCTGCATAGGGAGTCAGGGGAGTAATTTGTAAGAAGCTGCTGATCTAGGTTCATTATGAAGACAGCAAGGTCATGGATAGCCAGGACCAGGCACGGCAGATTACATGAGCAGTCGTAGAAGGAAAGATAAAATTCCAAGTGTGCAAAAAAGACATCAAGGCAAGGCAAAGGACAAAGCTGTAAAAATAAGAGGAAGAAACTAAAAGGTAACTGGGAAGAAGTGAAAATACAGAATGGTCTTTAAGAAGGATAAATGCTATTTTAGAAGAACTAAAAGATATATAAAAGGAACAAGGAAGTTAAGAGGAAAGGGATCACGTGGGGCTTGAAATTAATTATTAATTAATTCCAAAAGAGATTCAAGACTAATTGAGCAGGCTCTGGTGCCAGATTCCCTATGCATGAGTTACAAGCAGCCCCTGCCAAGTGGACATAATTTTATAGAGACAGATGTCCTATGAAACAGCAGGGACAACACAGCCTCTGCATTTGCTCATGAGCAGAGAGGGCCTAGCCAGGTCAGCCCCATTTACAGACTTCTGTGCCTGATCTGTCTGATAGTGAGAAACTGCAAATGACAACCTCGTCAAATTCTTCTAGCTGTAGCTGAAAGTCTAGGCAGGAAATCCTCCACTGAGATAAAATAAAAAAGTACCCCAAATGGAAACAATGATTTAAGGGAGAAAAAAAAAAATTGTAAAAAAAGAAACTGACAAAATGGAGACTAAAGACTAAGGCTATAAAAAGAAAATAGAAATTCTG
This sequence comes from Chinchilla lanigera, assembly GCF_000276665.1. Taxonomy (NCBI): domain Eukaryota; kingdom Metazoa; phylum Chordata; class Mammalia; order Rodentia; family Chinchillidae; genus Chinchilla; species Chinchilla lanigera. Next base: position 35,614,949 of record NW_004955410.1, read on the forward strand.
TTTGATCTCAAGAATCTTTATTAAGGACCTACTATGCAGCAGGCGCTGGGAAACATAAAGAGACATCAAGGCAAAGTTGCATTAGAGAATAAAGAAATTCAAAAGATAGCTAAGAGCACACAGGAAATGGAAGCATTTGGGATAAGTAAAAATGTCATGTGGAACATTTTAACATTTTACATTAACAAGCTGCTGGTGAGAGCTAATATGAAGTTTTTGGGTTGGAGAGGAAACCTCAAGTCATGCAAAGGGTGTGGGCAGGAGGGGAAATAGCAAGGCTGCATTGCAAACGCACCATCATGAAAATGTGTAGAGCCAGTTGGCCAACATTTTGGGAAGGAGAGAGAGAACAGGAACATTCATGCAGTGAATTAAGCACCTTGTGAAAAGGGCAGGAGGAAGGGGAGAGAAAGATCTTGGTCTGGGCTGCATGCTTTCTGCAACATCAAAAGTGTGGAGGCTTGATGGAATGGCGAGAAAGAAAAGGAAACACTCTGGCAAAAGATGGGGAAAGAATGAACATTTGGTTTACCGCACTGATGAGAAACAAATACATGATGGATTGGATGTTCACAGAGATATTTGGGGGGCTGAGTGGAGGGAAACTTTTAAAATACACTATGTAAGTATCTTTTATAACAACTCAATATGAACTGTGTGGAGACTGCTAAGAACGTAGCAGAGGGTTATATCCCTTGAATACTAGGCAGCCGCCTGCTCATTCACTCACTTCCTTCCATTCTGGGCCTCTAAGCACCTTTATGCTCCTACAGTGTTTCAGGTAATATGGTGATATTTAGAACAGCCTCTCTTCCAGTGGGTGAGTGGGTGTTCAGCAGAATCATGACCGCTTTCTCCCTGTTGTGCTGTCCTAGCTCACCAGAGTCCCCGTGGAGTCCTGCAGTCAATACCAGAGCTGTAGCGAGTGCCTTGGCTCTGGCGATCCCCACTGTGGCTGGTGTGTGCTGCACAACACGTGAGTACAGCCTCCTGTCTCCTCCCTGTGATTGTCTCCCTCCCCCTGTTCTCGCACATCCCTTTCCTTCCCTCGGTTCTCTCCTTTCTCCTTCCTTTACTCTTCCCTTCTTGTATCCTTTGTATCTCCCTTCTTTTGTTCTTTCTGACTTCACTTTAAGTAGCTCAGTTCTCACAAGAAATACACAGAAATGGCAGGATGGGGATGGTGACAGACCAGGACATACATATGACACTGGATAATTACACCTTGCAGAGCCAGGGGAAGTGAGATCCTGGGACTTTCCTCATGGGTGATGCGGCTATGTGATGCAGCTGTATGGGGCTTTTTTTCTTAAGCTTTACATAGGTCATGTCTGTATACGTGCTGCAAAATAGGTGATGTCTACTTAACATACCTTCAGGTTTCTCCGTGGAATTTCCTGGTACTTGGATGTGCGGTGCAAGGGTGTACCACCTGAGGACCCTCTCTCTGCTGCCATGACACCCATGAGCTGGCTGTCAGTGCACTGGGCCCAGTGTTACTGGGCCGAGGAAGCCTGCCCCAAGTGCTGGCACATACCCCTGGTACCCTCTCTTGTGCTGGCTCCATTGTGTTCTCCAGAACTCAGAAAAAGCCAACAGTGTTCTAATGGAGGCACATGGTAGCATGATAAATGAACCAAAGGGTAGGACATAGAGGACAGACAACCAGCCAAGAAATAAGGATAGGGGAGCTAAAGCCATTTTGGGGGGAATCCAGAGACCATTAGCACCGCTACCTGGAGATGACAACTGTAGCGTGACCCCATTCCAATGAAACTTGGTTCCAGCACAATTATTGCCTCACATCAACACCTGAAACTACACTTTCCGATTGGATACACATTAAAATTAAGGAGAAGACTTTCATTTTCCTACTAAGAGCCTGAACACTATGTGATCAATAGCATTTTCCAGTAACTTTCAACTATAAGAAAGTAGGAAGTCAGGTTCTTTTCTCTCCCCTCCCAAAGGGAAGAACACTCTCTTAAATTCTGAATGTTAGAAAACTCCTAAAGTCTAACATATCCTCTCTGAGCGAACAGGCTCCTTCCCATTTCTGGTGATAATCTTAGGTGTAATGAGGACTTGAGTTCCTTAAGGGAACATCTGAAGTCCTTCAGGTATTTTATGGTGGGGAGAAAATGGAGAATCATTGAGCCCCTCTGAAATATACAAAACTCAGAGACAGACCAAAGACTGCACTTAAGTTGACACCAAGGTTACATGGTAACCAAGAGTACTGGCACAGAGACATGGCCTGCTTAAGAGGCTGGCAAGACTACCTTCAAAGGACAGATGGGCTCCAGTAAGTCAAAAAGAGCCTCCAGAATGATGTTTTGCAGGCAAGAAGGAAGTTGTCCTTGTCCCATGTGGTGAGGACTTTCAGAAAGAGACCGAGTTCCAAACCCACTGCCTCACTGTGGTCAGGATAGCTCAGCTGCTTCCTGCATGGGGCATGCACCCACAAGGGCCATGGGAAGAGCTGGATCCTCTCTGATGCTTTAAGCCTGCAGAATCTAAGTGCAGGTTTCCATGTTTGCACTGGTCTCTGCTGCAAGGCTGCCTTGGCCTCACACATCACTGAGACCTGTGCACTGTGGGGACATCAAGGCTCTGAGAAAGTGACAGAGGCTCCTGTCCCCAGGGCTGAGTTTAGCAGAAATGAGAGAAGGTAACAGATGCTACTTCTTGTGTGGCCTCAGTTTCTCCATCTGTACCAACAGAAGAGTGGACTAAGACTAAGAGGAAATGCGAGCTGTTCTGAAAGCAGGCCATTGGTCTGCACAGGAAAGCTGGCAGCTCCACTGTCAGTGTGGCTTAAAGAAAACAGCCGTGGACATGAACTGTGAGCATCTGTCCCCAGGTCCCAGGGCCACACCCCCCAGTGTCCCAGTCTTCCCACCTGTGATTTGGAGGTGTGATGTCAGGGTTGCCTGCTTTGCTGAGTTATAGGAATATCAAATAGGAATATGGGGCTGTTATGCGCCCATCATGGGTAAGAACCTGTTCTAGTGACCCCATCACTTACTGAGTGGCCCCAGCAAGTCCATCCTTCAGGAAGACTAGGGCAGAGAACAAAGGAACAGATTCTTGAGGTGTAAAGGTCAGTCTGTTTTCTCTGGTGTTTTGGATAAGTCTTCCCATGACTCTAGGGAGGAAGGTGGTTGTAACATTGTGGAAAGGAAAAGAATGTGTGTGTGTGTGTGTGTGTGTGTGTGTGTGGTGTGTACATGCACATGGTATAGGAAAGACAAAAGCAGACAGAAGAAAGCCAGAAAGAGGCAAGGAGAGAGAACACGAGCATCAGCAGCCTGAGGGTGGGGCCTCTGCCAACAGGTGGCCCTCAGTGGCTGAATGGGCTTTTGTACTGGGAAGGTCACCAGGGGTTGCAGACTGAACAGGCTTAAGAAATGCTCCTGTAATTTAAACCCTCCTGTTGCTCCCCCCGACCGTCCTGCCAGCCCGGTGGTGAGAAGGGTCATTGCTGCTGCCTTCTTCTGTAGCCCGCAGCCCCACCCTTTCTAAAGACAGTGATAGCTCAACAAAGCTGGTATTTATTTGGCCTTGAGTCTGGAGCCTATATTCCCAGGAAACTGCTCCCTGCCTGAGCCCACCTGCTCTGACTTGGGTGAAGGTGAAAGACAACCTACAGCCCAGTCTGCATTTGGTTCATCACAGCTGTGTCCTGTCCTGGGCCTGGCAGGGTCCCTCAAGTGACCAGGATTAGGAGGTCCTCAGCCCCCTCCCAGCTCCCTCTTCCTTGGCTTCATGCCCAGACACAGAAGCCTATCTGGATCTCAGTAGGATATGGGAGCCCGCCCGCCAGCAGGGCCTGCCACATTGATTGGCCCAGACAGTCCTTTTTCTGGGGAGACTCATCAGCGTCACTCCTGAGAGGCTCATGTAACCCAAGATGACAGGGAGAAGATCAGCTCTACTTTTATGAAGCCTCCTGCCCCTGAGGACCCACCTCCTTGTGGAGCTCTTCTCTTGGAAGAAGGCCCTCCCCAGTGTGTGGGCATGGGATCCTTTCCAGGACTCCCTTGTTTTCTTCTTTGCCAAGAAGCAGAGAGTGAGGGGAAAGGAAAGACAGTGCTGTCCAGAGTGAGACGGATGGGTTAGACCTAAGGACACATCTCTGGATGGACACAGTCTGGATGAAGCTGCCACACTTCTGAATGGTGAGGAAGAGAATCACTGCACCGCTATGGTACAAATGCTAAAGGAAGGGTGTGAAGAAAGTCCTTGCTTATGCCTGAAGCAGTCATGACAACTGTGACCATGTCAGTGTGGGCTGGGTTAGACCCCAGAGTTCCTCATGGACCTTCCTGTCTTCACTTCCCTGCAAATAAAGGGAGTGGCTGGGAGCAATTCACCCTCAGAAAGTCTTCCTCCTCTTGGGAAGCTTCAGCCAGCCAGGCAATCTAGGCAGTGTACCCACCTCCCACCCAGGAAAGTACACAGTGAGGAGCTCATCCCATGAGTCACTGCCAATCGTCTTCTTAATGAAGGACGACTGGTTCCAAAATGTGAGTCCTTTGCTTCTCCTTAGCATATCCTTAGCCTTGTTTTATTTATTTTTTAACTGATATCCAAAGTCCACTTAATGCTAACCTGCTAAGTCAGTGTTCTCTAGGGCCAGGGACACAAGGGCTACATAATCATGAGGAACTGTTAGTGTCCTCTTCTGTGCAGTGGTCTTCTTTGACTCTTTGCCAAAAGTTGTCAGTTCCTTGTCCAGAGGAAGGAGTTCCAGACTCAACTGCAGTATATGCAAATTTTTCCCTTCATAGCTCAGGACATTTAATATAACTTTAGGAAACTTTCTTTTCCTATCTTAACACCTCCCTCCCCTAACTCCCATTACACACACATGCACACACTCGTATGCACACACACACACATATGTGCACATGTACAAATATAGCATATGCTCCATGACCAAAGAATTGTAAATCAAAAGTTCCATCTTCTTCTATGAACTAGAAAGCCCTGTGGTTCCCTTAAGTTCTCAGTTTCCCTCCCTGTGATGACTTGGCTCCTTGGGGACAGCCTGCAGAGCTGGACTAGCTCTAAGGCTAGACAAACATACCCCCACATCCCAACACACCCACTGGGCCACACGAGGCAGAGAAGCACAGCTTGCGTAGAACAAAGTGCTTGCCTGCACCAAGCCTGCTGGACTTGGTGACATTAATGGACATGAAAACACCATGCTGTTGTATAAAGTGCAGTATGAGGATGATCACAATCAATCAAGATCATTGTTGCAGTGTCTCAAGAACTAGGTGACATCTTCCTTGGTAAGAATTAGATTAGAAAGAGAATGGATTAGCTATGATACATATGCCTTTGCCTTCTGTTGCTTTCTCTCCACTCCAGCACACTCCCCACTCCTTCTTTTCTAAACTCTCCTCAACCTTAGTAGATAGAAATAGTCTAAACAGTGCTGCCCATCAACTAAGAGAAGAGAAAGATACTCTATTTATCTTCTCTTTGGGCAACCAACTGCTCATTGTAATTTGGCTCCTTGGAAAAGAGGACACTCCCTGGGCCTCTTCTTACTAACACTTAAGGTTTGTGTTCAGTGGATCATATGTTGGAAGGATGGCTAAAAGGAAGCCAAAGCAAGACTCTAACTTAGGACCCCAGGCAGAGCATGGCCTCTTAGTGCAGCATCCAGTCCAACACAGCAGTAGACCGAGATAGATCAGGCCACCTGGCTGCTGCATGAGCCCGGAGGGTTCTTGGGGTCCCACTTTCTCCTGCACCTGCTGCCTCTTTTAAGTCCTATGATCTCCTGCAGGAAGCAACTATGAATCCTCTATCAGGTGCTGCTTAGGTTGGGTTTAGATCCTTAAAGATGTAAAATGGTGGTGAGATCAGTTGTCAGCAGCTAGTAGCACAAGGAAAATTATAAAATGACCTTGGCCTTCCTGTGTTGGGCTTTTCTTTCAGTATTTAGGTGGAACAACCTACAGATACTTCCATGAGACCATGGTGTCAGTCACTGGACCCCAGAGTCCTGACTTTCAAAGGACTCATCTTGTCCACATCCTTTATATAAGAAACCATCTGCTTACGAAAGGCCCCTGTTCTACCTTCATCTAAGCTACATAGATGTGTGTACCCTTGTTTGTGGGTATTCCTGAAGAAGGCAAGGGAACAATTGGAAAACATGGTCTTGTCCCTTTTCAGAGGCCCCAGATGTGATAGCAATGACCAAAGTGTCTCCCATGATCTCCTAATTGAGAGCAGTCTTTCTAAACTCTTAACTTTTCTGTCAGGCCTCTGATGTTAGTCAGCTTTATGTCACTATAACAAAATACCTGAGATAGTCAACTTAAAAGAAGGAAGGAATTACTTTGGCTCAAAGTTTGAGAGGTTTCAGTCCATGGCTGCTTGGTCCTGTTGCTTTGGGCTTGTGGTAGCACATAACACTCTGCTGGGAACTTGTGGTAGAGAACCCTGTTCACCTCATGGCAGGAAGGAAGAAAGAGAAAACTAAGAAGGACCCTGAGTTCCAATATCTCCCTCAAAGACACATATCCCCAACAATCTAACTTCCTTCTACTGGATCCCATTTCCTAAATGGTCCACCACCTCCAAACAGTGCCACTTGAGTCTTTAGGGAACATTCAAGATCTAAACTATAGCAAGGGCCACTTGGGAAGGTCCCCTCACCCGCATCTATTCTTTTTCAGTGTCTGTGTGTCCCAAACACAGATTCCCCAATGGTGCACCTTCAGCAAAAGCCATGGCCAGTGTGAAGGGTTTAGAATTAGGGATCCTCTGTGGGAGAGGAGGGAGCAAGTTCTGATATTCACTCCCAGTGGGCCTATGCTGGAGAGCTGGGCAGATGGACCAGCAATGGCCCCTCTAGCATGGATGCTCACTCAGGCCAGCCTCACAGAGAACCTCATTTCCATGGCTAAATTTGTTTGCCTTGCCAGCAGCACTAGGAGCTAATATTTGTATCTCTGTATTTAGGAATTAATTTCTACTGAACTTAATCACTACCTCTCTCCTTCTCCCTCATCCCCTTCCTTTCTCCATTCCTCTCCCGTCTAATTTTCCACTTGGCTGGGAATTCTCCAGCAGTGAAAGTTCAGGCTTAGGGGTGGGCGGAGGTAGCTGCTTCATTAGAGAGGATAATCTCATTGGAACCACTGGCTTGAATAATAACCCCTTCCAGGGACCCTGAGTCTTTCTCCCCAAGGGCTGCTAGCTGGTTTCCCTCTGATCTGGGCCTGAGGGGCTGCTGAACAGAGAAAGTGAAGTGACAGAGGGAGGAAAGAAGAGCCCAGTAGCAAAGATCTCTAACTTATGGGGCTGGTGTATCTCCTTGGGACCTGCTTCCTGCTGGCCAACGGCAGATCTGTGTTTGGGAGTGACAATAACAATGGCAGTGACAATTGTCTGGAAAATTTGAAGTCACGTAGTATGCATTTTCTCTGCCCATGTAAGCTGGGGACTGGATGAAGTATGGTCTCTTTTCTACCTCAAGAGTGCCCTTACAATGAAAATGAGGGCAGAGGGGAACTGCTGTTAAAAGAACCTGGGCCCCTTTAAAAGGAACATCCTAGTATATCCCCTCTAGGAGTCATGAATTAACCCTTTGAACATTTCCCGGCTCTAGTCTGGGCTAATGGGAAATCACAGAAATCACAGTCCTGAAAGAGCAAAAGACCATTTCCTTGACAGACCCCATAAGACTTCAGAAGGAATGCATTCTACCCCTCCATTATCCTATCACATTTAAGGTCAATTGTCTGTGCTTTTGGACATTTGCAGTCTCCACCCTCCTGGGCCCTGAAGGGTAGAAGAAATGTCAAAACGTCCATGGCTCTGACCTTAAATTTGACTTTACACTAAGATAGCTGAGTCCTCAATACCGTTTGACAGCTATTAAGAAAACAAAGCTACAACCTATTCTTCTTTCTCCCTCTTTCCTCCCTCCTGGCCACTGGGTTGCCCTCCTCCCTTGTTATGAGGAGAACTGCTGCATCCTTCTCTTCCTTTGATTTTCCCCCTGAGCTGATCTACAAGAAGACTGGTGCTTCCATAGCAGTTACAGTTTGGAGGGGTTGGATGGGGAAGGCAGAGAAGAAATAGGCTAATAATATAAGCTAATATTTATTGAGCCCTTATTTTGAGCTATTTCCTGCTCTAAATGTTTTGCTCTCATAATGTCATTTAATCTACTAAAAACCATACTAGGTAGATACTATTTTGTCCCTATTTTATAGATGAGAATATGGGTGAAACAAGAGGCTAAGTAGTTTGTTAGCACAACATTACACTTAGATGGAGTGTTTAAAATTGTAAATTATACATGGTTTCCCTATATTTGGGGGCAAGGTGATGCTTAGTTTAGTTCTCTCCAGAACTGGCAGGATGCCACTCTATGAACTTAGGAAGCAGCAAATAATACAGATCAAACTTGTCCTACGATAGCTTTGTTCCCCTCCACCCTGAAAGAGAGAAGCACTCCTCTCTTTTCTGTCTGAATCTCTCTTTGGTAACTCCAAGTGATGTTTGGCCTAGTAGCAGCTCCATTTTCCTCTCTCCATAATTTAATCAAAGACACTTTTCAGACCTACTGATTGCTCTTAGAAACAGAAACTTCAAAGTTGGGGAGTCAGTGAATAATTCAAGCCCACACCAGCTCTCTGGGTCTGCTGTTAATGGGAGTAATAACGCTATTAATAGCCATGTCAGTGCAGACACTCTGGAAAAGTCCATAACATTAGCTTAATGGCTGAAGGTAATGGAGTCCTCGCAGAAGAGCTGGCCTGGTAGATTAACTCCCAAGACTTTGAGGCAGACACTTCTTTGCCATCCGACTGCTAGAGCATCCAGGGAGTGCCACAGGATAGCCAGACTCACATCTGACTTTTTCCTTGTGTGTTGGGGTCTCTTGGAAGCCCTGTAGAGGGTTCAGCTCCGTTCTGCAAGTTGCAGTGATATTTGAGGTGCTTTCCAGGGGACAGCAGGAAAAGCCATTAGCCAAGAGAAAAAGATGGAGGGGAGATGTTTAAATTGCCATAAGGACATGATAGCAGCATTCAGATGGTAAAGAAAATGGGTTTAGTCTGCATCAAGAGGGTCCATCCCTCACTTTAACATCTAGAAGCTTCAGGGGGCTTGCGCACAGTGGGAAGGAATAGAGACTCTGCATTCCTGTATCTGATACTGTCTCTGATTAGCCGGTGACCTAAGTAGGTTACTTAGCCATCATCTTCTGCAGTTTCTTGACCTCTAAGGAGGATTTGTCAAGGCATTGTCACCAGATTGAAGTGGCGGAAGATGTAAAGCCCTAATCACAGTGCCTTGTAAACCATTCACAACTAGTGGCCGCCATTGCACTGCTCAGGACTGCTTCTTTACTTTTGCATTACACACCCAGCCTCCTCGAAGGTCCTCCTTTTTGTCTCTGTCTCCTTTGTGCCTCCTCCTTAGTATAGAAGGCTTAGTACATTGCCTTCATTAGCTTCCCTTTGGTAGTCAAATTCTCCTCTCAGCCAGGCCCCCCATGTTTTCCTACTGCTGTGGGCAAAGGTGTCTGCCTTCTTTCCCATGGCTGGGACAATAGACCCCCACAGTTTCCTCTGGCCCTGACAGCAACCCTAAGAGTCACTCAGGGTGTCCAGGGGGCTCTTTCCATCATCTCTTTGGCCGACACACCTGTCTGCCTTTTGAGACAGATGTGCCCTCCCAGTGCACATCCACCCTGTGGGGGCTTCTATCCCTGACTGCTCTATTTCCTACCAAGCAGGTGTGCCAGGACTTCTGCCAGGACTTTCTCCTACCCCACAACAGCTCTTCATATTTTCCTTTTCTCTTTGACCAAAAGAGAAACCGAGGGGTGATTTCTCCACGGTTCCACCTTATCGCAGTTCGTCCCTCTGGCTTATCCTCATTCCGCAGGAGAATCACTAGTGAAGACCTCCCCAATCACAGACACTCTGTAAAGCTCTGTCTGCACAAGACTTATCTGACTCACATTAAATACCATTCCTGAAACTCAGATACCTCCATGCAGTGAACTCATGGGATGGATGCATTTGGGCACGGCCCATTTTTTATGTGTATCTTTCATAAGCCCTCATCAGTGAGGACTGTAAGGTCCCAGGTCACACTGGAATGGTACACTTTGTACTACACAGAGCATTAAACAATAATGACAAACCTATATAGCAGTTCCCCGGTGGCACACAACTGGGATTCCCATGTGGAGTATGCTCTACTGTTCTCCCTCCTTTGATCCTTTCTGCCCTCTCTCCTGCCCACTCGCATTTATCTTCTGTCTGCTAGGGAAGGTGGGGAAGTCCAAACAGAAGAACTGAACTGACATGTGCAAAGGCAAGGAAGAAGTCTGGAAAATCTAGTCTGATTGAAAAATCTAATGTGTGTTTAAATAAAGAAATTGTTACAGTAAAAGACAAGTTGCCTTAAATCTCCCTCAAAATACTTCCACTCATGTCAAACATATTTATCCCATTATTCTTGCCACTTTCTGAAGCAGCTCTGGAAGTCCTTTTTTATGAGTGTCTACATAGTTGAGCTTCATGTCTGACTCAGTGTCCTGAATTGATTCAAAATATTTACCTTTCATAGGCACTTAGATTTGGGGGAAGAGATAGCAGTCACATGTTGCCAGATCTGGTGGATAAAATGGGTGAAGACAACTGCAATATTTTTACAAGCCTGCCATTTGGCAAGGGCATTCACTGTATTTTTTTTGTCCCACCTCCTGAAGGCACAAAAGAGTTCATCTCAGTTTGCTGAAGAGGGGAGAAAGGTAGCCACAGCGGAGGATGCCTGGTGAGGTAGAATAGACAGGTGACCAACTCCTGGTCTGAATTTGAAGGTCAGGAGCGGAGTTTAGAGTGACTCTCCAATGTTTGCATTGCACGAATGATGAGAGGAATGGCCATCTTTTCCAAACTTGGGCATGGAGGAGGGGGATTTGAGGAAGGAAACAAAGTGGTTAGGGCTGGGCATGTTGAGTGTGGACACATCCTGAGAGCTCCTAGAATTGCCTGACCTCAGCGTTGGTCCCTGCCTGGACCAAGTGATCATCTCCTGAGTAATCCATCAGTATGCCCCTCCCAGGTGTACCCGGAAGGAACGGTGTGAGCGATCCAGGGAATCCCGCAGGTTTGCCTCAGAGATGAAGCAGTGTGTCCGGCTGACAGTTCATCCCAACAACATCTCCGTCTCTCAGTACAACGTGCTGGTGAGTGGGGCGGGATCCAGGAGGAAGAATTCTCACCAAAAGGCATCAAGACGTCAGGAGGGCTGGGCCAAGTTTCACAGGAAGAACAGCTCTAAATCAGGGCAGGGATGGTCCGAGTAGCTGTGCAGTAGAGACCCAAGAAAGGGACATGAATAAGAATATGGGTAAAGAGGCTCTACTCATAATGCATAGAAAAATAAGGAAAATGGTTCTACGAAAAATGATCAATAGGATGGCGAAGGGTGCTAGGAATGGTATCTTTATCTAATAAAGGGGAACATTATTTTCTTATTCCCTATAATGGTTTGAGCAATCTTTCATTCTTACATCTGGTAATCTGAGCAATGTAGTTGAGGATAGCAATGTGTAATGTAACAACTGTTGATTTGTATTATTTTGTCTTGAGACTCTGTATCACTTTGAATGTTCTCACTTTGATTTGTTTATGTTTGTGATACTGGTGTGCTGCTACTGTTCTATTTCTTTGTTTGTTTCTCGTTTACTACTCTCTTTAAAATAAAATAAAAAAGGGGAAGAATGCATGTACAGATGAAGAAAGGGGTACAGATGCCTTCCAAGTTCTAGCACTGGGCATTTAGTGATTGGTGGTGTGGTTTTTCCAGAATTAGGACTAATGGATGAGATCCTGCACTGTGTGCTCTTATCACACAAATCCCATAAGCATTCCCATTTGCTGTGGCCAAATGCATTCAGATCCCAAGATTACTTTTGCCTCTCTTTCCATGCCACCACCTCCTCCACACTGCTCTTGTAACAAAACTGATCTCTCCTTCTTTGTGTTAATGTTTCCTCTCCTTTGTCTTCTTTTTCTTGCACTCCTTTTTCCTTTATTCCATACCTTTCCTTTCTCCATTTGGTACTCCTCCTCTCTCTTTCTTGCCTGGCTGTTCACAGCTGGTCCTGGAGACGTACAATGTCCCAGAGCTGTCAGCAGGTGTCAACTGTACCTTTGAGGACCTGTCAGAGATGGATGGGCTGGTGGTAGGCAATCAGATCCACTGCTACTCACCAGCGGCGAAGGAGGTGCCCCGGATCATCACAGAAAATGGTGAGTGCTTCCCTCCCCAGAGGCAAAGCTGAGGAGCAGGCTCTCCGTCCTGCCTGAATAGAAGAACTCACCAGCGATATGTGGGGACTGAGGGAGCCCATAGGCAGGGCTGTCTCAAAGGAAGAAGTGAGTTGGTGAGGTGTTACATACAGGAAGAGAAGGGTGAAGTCTTCCTGCTTTGCCCTTGGAATTTGCTGTTGTAAGCCTTCTATCTTACTCCCAAGTTAGCATACAAGAATCCACTGCATCCCAGACAAGGAGCAGCTTCAGAGAAGGTGAGTGGAGGCATGGCTGGGACAGCAGCAGAGCCCACTTTGGGTGGCCTGAAAAGGCCTCAAAAGAAGGAAGGCAGTTGGGGGCCAGGATGGGAGGATAAGGGACAACTGGGCCTGTAGCCCTGTGCTCACGTGGTTGGTTCTCTGACCTGGACCTGCCCCCACCTACCCTCCCTCACCTTCCTACAGCTGCCTGTTTTTTGTGTCAAGCTGCCCTGGGAAAGATGGGACAGGACAGAGGCTCAACTCTGGCTAGGCCCTGGCTCGCCTGGGCAGATTGATTCCTTATTGTCCCTCCCATTTGGGCTTGTCACATTTGTTTGGAGCTGACTGATTAATGAGACTCTCAGAGAAGGCAGAGAACAAGGCTAGAAGTCGGGGTCTGGGGTCAGGGCTGTGAATTAAACATGGGCTCTAGCTCTGGTTTTGCATCAGCTGAGGATTCTGGTGCCTCCTGCCCCATAAAGCCCTGGGTTCCTGGGAGGAGGTGGCATCAGAACTGTTCTCTCTTCACAGAGATGGGAAATGAGCTCACTTGTACATATCTACAAAATCACTATGTAGCTGTGGCAGCCATCCTGTGAGGTGGTGTGTTGTCTTTACTGGTTGCTCATCAGTGTGTATGTGTGTGTGTGTGTGTGTGTGTGTGTGTGATTCTATGAAGCTGGGAAGGACATGGTATATGTGATGAACGTTTGAATACCTGCCTCTCTGTGTGTACATTGTGTGGGGGAGGGGTTGGGACCAGCACTTGGGACCAGCAAGTGCTAAAGTGTTGAAGGGAGAATACACTCAAACAGCATTCTACTTGTGCTTTGGGGGTTGCCCTCCGGCTGGGTGAGCTGTGAGAGTAATGACACAGCAGGGGGCAGGCTCCCTATGCCCAGGGTACATGCCTGCCAGTGGTACCCTAATCTCTTTGGCTCTTCTTTGTAGGGGACCACCATGTTGTACAGCTGCAACTCAAGTCCAAAGAGACGGGTATGACCTTTGCTAGCACCAGCTTCATCTTCTACAACTGCAGTGTCCATAATTCGTAAGTGTGCCAGCCTCACTCAGCTCCCTACTGCCAGGCCCAAGTTTGTGCAGATGAGAAGACCCCACCACAGTTCTGTGGAGTTACAGTGGAGGCCGCATTTTCCCCAGAAGGAGATAGGTGTTTTGCCTTTAGTACCTGCAGGGTTAGTGGAGACTAGAAGGAGCAAGAGTGAGAACTGTGGGGTGGGCTCTCCAAATCCCTGGCTCATGCATCTTCTACGACATAGATCTGTCTAATTTGATTGTATTCTACCATCTGTTAGAGGTGCATCTCATGCAAAGCACAGAGCAGCTAGCACCATGCTCAGAGGAGGGCCCCGAGGAATAAGAAAACTCCCATGTGTGTCCAGGAAGGACAAGTGCCCTCGTGACTCACCTGAATGCTCCCCTCCCACAGGGCCCTGCAGGCCAGGTCAGGACACAGGCTAGTGAAGGCCAGAGGGAGCCAGAGGTATGCAGGGAAGGTCAGGAAGCCTGGCTCTGGATCTCCGGGTTTGTTTGACTTAAGCATTTTCTTTCTAACAGCAGGCATGGGGGGCAGAGGGTCAGGTTGTGGAGTCACTATAGCTAGGAAACGTAATTTTGTGCTCTGGTATCCTCCATTAAGAGGCAATTAAGATACTCTTTCCAAGCTAGTACTCAAAGATTTAGCAACTGACATTGCCCAGACACTGTCCCATCAGAGCAACCATGAGCTGGGACACAATGCTGGTTGACATCCCCGCATGGCAGCCCTACTTCTCTTGCTAGAAGCTATGAAGGGTGAAAGAGCCAGGACACAGAACGACATTAGAGCCCTGCCTGATCCACAGGTCAAGCACTGCTCATCTTTTGGTCTTATTAACTTAGTATTTCCTTTATAACATGATGGGGTGCACTACACTGTTGATATACAAGGGCTTTTTTTTTTCCAGCCTAGAAACCTTTTATTCAACTGCAATTAGGTGTGGAAGCCCAACATAGAAAGAAGAAGAAAGTAAAAGCCACTTGGAAGAAGGTGGAGGAGGCCTGGAACCCCTCTCTCTAGGACCTCCACACAATTCCTTGCACATTCTCCAAAGGAGCTCCATGAAATCCCTAGTGTCCCACAGAGCACAGTTTGGGAACCTCTCCATGCCATTCTTGCTTTAACATACTGTTTTGTGTTCCTCTCCACGTAGGACAGGTCACTGGTAGAACTTTAGGACTGTTAGTCTGGCTGGGGAAGCTGTGAGTCCAAAGCTTTGCTTTCTTTGGAGCCCTATGGAAGGAGGTGTCCAGCCCTCGCAGGCAGAAAGTTGCTTGCACTCTAGGGATCCTCTTCTGGCTTCATGGCATGGAGCTTCCTGGAGCTTTACTTCTTGGTTGTCTAATCTTTCCATCCACTCTTACACCTAGGAAAGCAGAGTAGGTAGATGAAATCATGTGTGATGCTTCTATTCCATCTACTAAATGATTTTAAGGACTGCTTTGAGCAAAACAATCTGTTGCTCATTAGATATAAAAGGATCAAAATTAATAAAATTCTTGGACTCAATCCCTGCCCTCCAGGAGTGTGTAGTCTAGTGCACTTATGGAAGAGCTAGATAACTAATAGTGAGGTATAATACAAGATGCCAGGACTGTCCCATACACATCAGCATTGAGGTTCATGGGAGAAAGACCCAAAACAGCTAATTATACCTTAGCCAAGGAGCTGGTGCCTGTCTTGTGTTTGAGGGTGGTTTCTTTGAATATTCATATTTTAGTAGGCCCAGTGCTTGGGGTCCACCCAGTTCTGTGATCTGTGCCTCTCTTCCTCTGTGCCCAGGTGCCTGTCCTGCGTGGAGAGCCCATACCGCTGCCACTGGTGTAAATACCGGCACGTATGCACCCACGACCCCAAGACGTGCTCCTTCCAGGAGGGCCGTGTGAAGCTACCTGCGGTAGGTCCCCAATGTGCAGATAGTGGCACCCCTTGCTGTGAGCTTGGGGCACAAAGGCAGGCCCTCTCCCAAGAAGAGAAGACAAAGGAAATCCCAGGACCAAGCTTTCCTTCCCAGGGGACCCTGAGGGCACTTCATGAAAGCAGTGAAGAGTCTAAACTTTCTACTGGGTCACGGGTTCTGGGTCACCCCTGGTGGTTCAGCTATAGATGAACAGGCAACTGGGCCACTCAGCCAGCTGGAGCTTTCTCATACCAGGTAAGTTCCAGAACTATTCCAGAGAGCTGGAGAAAGTGTCCTAGAGATAACTGTAAGTACACAATAAAACTATATGCAGGCTCCTCTTCTGTTACCCAGAGCAAAGATCGCAGTGATGAATGGAGACCAAAAAGGAGAAGTTAGTAAAGGAAAGAGAGGCATAAGAGTGAATGATAGAAATATCAGCCAGAGTGGCAGCTCTTCAAATATGGCTCCCAAAGCAACAGCATCCCAAGTGCATAAGTAGAGGTGCCTACTCCATTCAACCAAACTACAGGAGGAGCTTGGCTAGTACGGGCGTCACAAGCCCTCCTGGAGAATGTGATGTTCAATCCTTTGCTCCCTAGTTGCAAATCTCCAATGGAGAGGTGGATTCCATGGTTAAAGTGTTGCCATTCTTTTCTCTCATCATTCTTATTTTTCGCCTTGAAACTCTTCATCACCAACATGCAAATGCTGTCTGCCCAAGCTGTGACCTCTGTTAGAATATCAGTGTGTAGGCAAAGACTTTAAAGTCACTCACTGAACTGGGTGTGGTGGCTCATGCCTGGTAATCCCAGCACTCAGGAGGCTGAGGTAGGAGGATCGTTGTGAGTTCAAGACCAGCCTGGGTTACAAAGTGAGCTCAAGGCCAGCCTGAACTGCATAGTGAGACCCTGTCTCAAATAAATAAATAAATAAATTGGGGCCTGAGATATAGCTCAGTGGCACAAGCACCTGCCTGGCAAGTGCAAGGTCCTGAGTTCAATTCCTGGTACCAAAAAAAAAAAAAAGTAAAAAAATAAAGTCACTCACTGGGCAGAAGCACACTTTGTAATATCACACTTTGGAAAACACCATGCATTATGGTTTCTTATGAGCTTATGTGGCCCTACTGCTGCATGAGTTGTGAGTTGTTCTAAACAAGGGAGTGCTTTAGAATGCTGTTGTTTGGAATAGAAAGATAGATACCCAAAGTGTAATTATGAATATATTCAGCATTGGTTGGAGTCCAATAAGTTCTCTGGTAACATCATGCAACTTTCCCAACTAGAAGAGCTGCAGCCAGCCTGGCCTGCACCCTATCAACCAACATCAGACTCAAACAGGCCTAGCACCTTTGCCCCCTCACCCCAAGTCCTGGATGTACCCTGCAGCCCCTTCACATACTTGCACAGGTAGAAATCAGGGGACTGTCCTGGTGCAGAGATCTGGAGACTGGGTGGGCAAGAAGAAAATAGAGGGGCTCATGACAACCCTCTCCCTATCACCCAGACTTGTAGTCCACTAGGAGCCCCAACTTTGACCAGACCCTGAATGGCAGGAGGGAGGCTATTATATGTCTGAGGCTGAAAGGGGAGATGGATCCATATCCATCCCCACACCTGCTGTGCTGGGCTCCCCTACTGCAGAGGAACAGGAGAACTATATGTAGCTCACAGAAACTCCAAGCCCAAATCCCACTTGGTTTGGGCCTGGATGGCGAAGGAATCTCATGCGGGGAGAGGGCAGAGACTTAGACAGAAGCAGGAAGTGGTGAGGGCATCAGAGGGGGAGAATGACACTGACTGAGTGGGGAACAAAGGGAACAATCAAGGAAGAAAAAAACAAAAATCTGAAAATCTCCATCAAGACAAATAACTTAAGGCCTTTGAAATCTAGTAGATAGCTCAATGACATTTTTTTTTTACCTTTGGGCCTTTGCACACATAAATCCTTGCCTGATACAGCAGTCTGAAAAACTGAGAGACTAAAAGTCACTTTGTCTTGACTTCTAGCAAGATCCTGGCAGGTTTCAGATGGAAAAAAGAAGAGATTATGGAAAACACAGACATAAGACCCTCTTCCCCGGCAAGGAATCTGCCTGGCTAGAAGTGGCTGCTCTGATTCATAAGCAGGAAAAGAGAAGAAAGCAGTTACATCTTGGTTGTAGCAGGAGTGAGTCTCCTGTGTATGTGTCACCTCTACTTTTCTCTAACAAAGACAAGATGGATCTAAAGGTAATAGGAGAGATGTGAGTCAGACAGCCATCAGGCACACCTCTGACATGAGGAGCTGGTACAAGGCTACATGATCTCATCCACCCAGCCAGACCTTTATCTTGGGTAGAGGAGCAGAAGCAGAGGTAGACTCCCCTTCACCTAAGACCAGGTGACATAGTCCAAGGAAGCATCCTGCCTGGTTTCCTTCTGAAATCTGCACATAACCTCATGGGAATCAGGACGTGTAGCTTCCAGACTCTCTCTAGCTTTCTGGGTGGGTATATCTGCCAGAGGTTTGATGCATAGAGAGGCCGAAGACTAAAATGAATGCAGAACAATTGAGCTATCTGATGGATTTCAAAGCCCCTAATCACTTAATTACCTGAAGTAGGTTTGTCATTTCAGCTCTTTCTTTTATTTGTTCCACTCTTCCCAAGTTTCTTTCTCTTAAATATAAAAAAGGAACTTATATCTGCTGTTGAGAAAAAGAACAAGAAGAGAACAAAAACAAGAGCCTACCATATTTCCAAGTGCAATGCAGGGATCTCTATGGTAAAAGGTAGCTTCAAGTACCCAGACTGGGAGCTAACTCAAGACTTCTTCAATGTCTGGCACAGGCAAAATCTGCTGGGACACACAGCCTCACAGAGGATTTGATGCCAGGGCCCCCGTATTAGTTTTCATCTTCACTGTGGCCAAATACCTGATATGCACAACTTAAAGGAAGAAATGTTTCCTCTGGCTCACAGTTTCACTCGATGGTCAGTGGTGCCAAGGCAGAAAGCTCCTGACAAAAGGACATAATGGCAAGCTGCTCCAGCTACAGCAGCCAGGAAGCAGAGAGAAGGGGAAGAAGCAGACAGGAAGGACACAAGGACCAGATATAGTCCTCAAGGTCATCTTCCCATCATCTACTCAGAAACACCCTTTACTAATCTCCTAGGCATCACTCAAGTCAATCAAGTTGACAATCAAGATTAACCACCACAGCACCCACCTAGGAAGGAACAGGCCTGGAGCAACACAGCCAAAGGAATGACATGGAACGGGACCCATCTACCGCTGCTGCCCTCCAGTTCTTTCCTTTTCCCCAGAGTATCATGATGGTAGCCTCAAGGCCAATGAAAGTTACTCCAGAGTAACTTGGCATTGCCCATGTTTCCTTTGTCATATGTTGTTGGAATGAACTGGGCTCTTCTTCATCAGGGATATTTATTTACTCTAAGAGAAAGAAGTTCTAAGGATATTTTTCTGGTCCAAGCTTGGAGGTTACACTCTGCCCAGGGCTATTTTGAATATGAAAATGGTGATACCAGAATTGATCACCTCATGTGGCTGTTGTAGCAACATCTTCCTGGTGAATGGACCAGAGGAGAAATAAATAATTTAAATCTTTGGAAAGTGCTGATTAATTCTAGCCATTTTGGGTTTGTGGAAGGAGGTGGCTGTCTTCAGAACTCAGAGTCCCTGGCTCCTAATGGAAAATAGAAATCTTTCCTCTTGGATTTTTTGTTTTGTGCTCTTTGTTGCTGGGCAGAGGCAGTATCAGGAGGAAAAGAAAACAAAGAAAAATACAGGACTGAAAGGTAACTTTATGGAAACCCTTAGACATAAGTGTCCTCTCTTGGTTCCAAGGGAAGAACTTATTCACAACATTATACTCTGGAGTTTTACTATTATGTTAATCAGGTTGCTGCTACCGTAACAAATTCCTGAGATAAATCAACCTAAACAGAAGCAAGGTTTATTTTGGCTCACAGTTTTGGACTTTCAGTCCGTGGTCAGGTGCCCTCATCCCTTTTGAGCTAATGGGAAAGAAGTTCATCATGGTGAGAAACACGTGGTAGAGAAAATTGTTCACTACGTGGCAACCAGGAGGTAAAAAAGAGTAGAGACCATTGTCCCACAGTCCCCTTCAAGGGCAGCCCCCGCAAAGGCCTAACACTATCCATACAGTTCACCTCTTAAGGTTTCCACAAATATTTTTCAATAGCCTCACACCGAGGAGCAAGCCTTTAACACATGGGAGAGAGAGAGATCTAGATCCAAAGTTTATCAGTTCTGATGTAACTGTTCATCCTTCATTACCCCATGCATTTCCTATAAGCAAGCTGCTATGAGAGATTAAAAGATGTGTGAAACATCTGTATTTAGAGATCCATAAAACAAGGTTATGAGTCTACATGATCTTTGACATTCTGTAATTGTAAATAGAAACAAACTAGAAAGCACCTAAGAGAAATCCATGCCTAAGAAATGTTCTTATTGGGAGAGAGTGATGCCAAGGCTAAGGGCTATCAGTTGGACCTAGCAGAGTGCCTATTGGCCTCGGGGCCAGCAGCTGCTGTGGACCTCAGGCCCAGAGCTACCTTCCTGGAATGCAGGTGAGACACAGGCCTCAATGACTTTTCTGAAAGTCCCAGGGGTGTCCTTTTCCTTTACCCTTTGAGGGGAGATACAGGCAGGGTCCTTTGGTCTACCAGGAGTGAGGCTGCCAGATGGTTTTTCACCTGTCCAGCACCATCTTGTATCCTTTGGAATGCTTTCATCTGTGTCTTCGAGTTTCAACACTGGATTTGTTGAATGTCACCAGAAATGTTGAATTACCTCTTTTTTTTTTTCCCTGAACAAAGAGCGCATTCAGGCAAAGTTATTGGTCTGGAATGAAGAACTGGTAGATGATTGTTGCAGTTATAAGAGCAGCAAGTATTCCAGCATAATTATAATTATTAGAAATAGAATGCCCAGTAACATGTGTCCTTCATGGTAACTGTATTCCAGTTACAAGGCATAATTTTGTTTCAGCAAATGACAGCATTGTGATAACAACTGTGGATACTCAGATCAGCTGCCAGAGCCTGAGCACCACAAAGAAAAGGGAGAAGAGAAATGAGGTGAAACAAAGTGAGGTGACAGTGTCTCCTGCTCTCAGTCCTATTCTCCCAGTATCCCCAGAGACTTTGTGCCGCCCCCCAGACTGGCCTTTTGCTGGGTAGCCGTTAACAGAGCTGGCAGAGCCACTGGTCCCCTTGTGGCTTTAGAGTGCCTCTGCAGGGCCACCTCAATCTCATCAGGCCCACACACTTAAATCACTGTGATTCTTGGGGGTGAAGGATGAGTTTCTGTGGAAAAACTAATCCACTGGCATGAATTAGTCCTCAGTGGACTATTTTGCTATTATTTCTCATCTAAACTGAAGAGCAAAGTGAACTGGCAATGAAGCTATATTATCCAGGCACTCTGCTGGAGGGTCTCTGCTAAAAGGCCATGCACATCTGGCCCATGAGTACGTGGACGGCTCAGAGAGGAGCTTTCCAGCAGCACATTTCCTCTTGAAGTTCGATCACCATGCTTACTCCAGAGAACAGTTGTAAGATCGGAGGAGGTAAAATGAACTCTATTTGATTTACAAAGCTGTGTTTACAAGAGTCCCCCAATGTCCCCCACTAGCCCCACATCCCTGAGAAGATACGTGGAGCCATGAACTCTGGTATCCTAAAGTATCAAGTTTGTTTCAAGAGTGAAGAGCAGGCAGGGAAGGCCTCTGGGCTGCTGTTTGCCCCTGGTGCTGAAAGAAACCTCATGTCCTGAGGCAAGGCAGACCAAGGGCATTTAACCCTGGCTAGCCTCTAGAGGAAAACTAGACCAATACCTGGTCATTCTACTTCCCTTCCTGGAGGCGGCCATCCCTGGGGTCCAACCCAAGGGAACAAAACTACCCTTGCCATACCCTTCAATTTCCTTTGAGGAAACAAGCCAAAGCCAGCTGAAGAACTTATTTCCAACCCATGCACCACCCCCTACTTCAGGTATTCAATTACTGGGTTGCCATTTCTCCAGACAACTGCACTTTCCATCAGTCTCTTCTGCCCCTCCCCCATTAGGGTTATGGGTATTTCCTTTCTGTATTACCACTTTGCTCTCTCCATAAACCAGCCCATCGTAGATCACACTAATGGCATTATAAACTTGGGGAACAGCAAGAAAATATATGGTGCATTACATTTTTGTATTGGGAACCCTGGACCTGAGAAGGTGAGTATAAATTTGGGGGTTTGGTTAGGCTCAGGCCTGGCATGTCTTTGAAATTGATGGAGGCTGAGGTGACGTAGGGGGAGGAGAAGTACCCTGCAAATCACTTGTCCCTTAGCTTCCTGCAGGTCCTGCTGCTCTCCAGAGCTTTACATTTCCCCCACTTTTGCAGTAACAACTAGGAGAATTAGAGCTCTCATTTTGTAAACACACGGGGGCGGGGAGGGGGGCTGTAAATCCACAGACCTACTGCCCCCCTTCCCCAGGCAGCACAAGTCCCAAAGGCAGCCTTTTGTCTCCCAGCTAGGCAGCATTCTTTATGTCCTTGTTCGGTTATTTAAATATGCAATGAAACCTCTATATAAAGCAGCTGCTGACCTGCCAGACATGGTGGATGGAAAAGCACCTCCCTCACTTTCAGTTTTTGCCTTTGTAGTCTTTCTCCCTACAATTAGCAGTACCATCTTCACATTTGTTAATTTAAATGGGGACCAAAATACGCAAGAGGCTGGACAGTTGACTTGGAGTCCACGCCATCTTCAGTGCAAAGCCAGTAAAGGTTTGCTAGTGCCTCAAGCCACTGTCCCTCCTTATCTCCAGCCTTTCCTTACAACTGCAGAACATAGCCACAGGCAAAACAGCCTCCAAGGGAGATTGATTCTTATTGCATGCATTCAGCTACAAATAATCTTGTTAAACACAGGTGTTTTCCATCCTCCAAGAGCTGGCCCTTTCAAATGAGAGTTCAGAGAAATACCTTTTTGAAAATAGAAGAGGATGGTGTTTTGGAAGCAATCTGTATGGGGCTAGATAATCATCTCTGGATAAAAGTGAGATTATCAGATGAAAATATTGTGCTCATCAGCATGGGTAGTGAATGAGGTAACTGCTTCTAATTTTCTTCTCTGAAACATGGAGTGATCATATATGCTGTTCTGAGAAACGGGGTAACATATGGGAAAATGTGTGTAAGAGGTTGGGGGTGGTGGAATGTGCACCCAATTGAATGAATCCCTGAACGACATTCACCATCTTAGTTAGAATCATAACAGTAATGCGTGCTGCCTACCAGAGCCAGTACTCATGATAGGACCAAGCCTAGCTGGAAAATCATAATATTAAAATATTTAAATACTTACTGGCAAGTAAACAGCCACTTCCAAGAGGCCACCCCCTTTGCAAAGTCCCCTACCACCCCAACTGCTCCTACATTCATTCAATTGATCAGTATTTTGAATACCACACTTTGGGCTAATTGATCAGGTATTAATATTTCCATTTTAGAGGTGGGAAAATGGGGCTTCAGAAAAGCTTATAGTATGACGTAGCCTAGGCCATCTGTTGGGCTAGTAGTAGAAGTTGGAGTAAAAGAAAAAACAAGCTATTCACTATATTTAGCATTTTGATGCCAAATGTGTGAGCATTTTCCCCCACACCAAGTTATCCCACAATCCTCTGCAGATACCACCTGTGTAGCCTACTACTTAGTTCCATTCTGACACTGTCTACCTAGAGTTAGTGTCAGATCCCACAAGGTAAAGGACTCTGTCCCATAAGTCTGCCCCCACTTCAGGTGCCAGTCACAGGTCTGCTAATGTCCCCTGCACTTCTGACCAACCAACTCTTAATCAGGGGTTCCCGCATCAAGTTTGTTCATTTTTTTAAATGGGTCAGAAAACTCAGGGAAACATCTACTTACATTTCCCAGTGTATCATAAAAAATATTACAAAGGGTACAAATGAATCAGTATATAGAATAAGGTATGCAGGAAGGGGAACAGCCTCCTTGCTCACTCTGGCAAAGCCCTTCCCAGCACCTTCATCTGTTTACCAAAAAGGAAACTCTCCAAACCCCTTCATTTAGGTTTTTACGGAGGTTCTTATCATAACTCCAATTGATTAAAGTATTGTACATTTTGATTAAAGTATTGTACATTTGACTGATTTCAATCTCCAGCCCCTCTCTCTTCCCCAGAGGCTAGGAAGGGGCACTGAAAACTTCAACCATCTAATCACAAAGTTAGTTTCTCTAGCAAACAGCCCCATCCTTCAAGAGCCACCTTATCTTCAACTCAAATGTGACTGAAATGAGCTCATAAACAGCAAAAAATGCTCCTCTCACCTCAACCACTCAAGAAATTCCAAGGGTTTTAGGAGTTCTGTCTCAGGAACCAGGGACAAAGAAAAAAGATAGATAGATAGATAGATAGATAGATAGATAGATAGATAGATAGATATAGATTCCTTATTATGTCACAGTATCCCTGTACCATAAACATCATTGAATCCAAACCAACCTCTTCATTTTATGAGTGAAGAGATCCACACAGTTTGAGGGATATGCCTTAGGCTGGCTGCTGGTAGGTCTCCTATTCCAGAGCACATGGAGCATGCAGCTTCAGGATGTCACCTTCTAGAAGAGGGGACTGTCACTAGGGGACAGTAGAAAGAATGGGAAACTCCATACCTGCCCTCATTGTGTTTGGCCACTTGGAAGTGCTGAAATTAGTCAGGCTCCATATAAGATACAAATCCTAGAAAGTTGGAATAAGTTGACAGTGAGAACTGATGGAATCATTATGGAAAAGAAATAGAGACAGGAACAGGGAAGATGGGTCCTTTGCACTTGAAGTAGGACCAGAGAGCAGATGAGGGACAGAAATGCAGCCTGAGCTGGATGAAAGATGAGAAAAGAACAGACATTTGCTGAATCCTTGCTCACTCAGTGCCAGACACTTGTGTATGTTCATTCATGGGATGCCCCTAATGCACTTTTGAGGGAGGACTTTTAATCTTTTCTTACAGTTAATAATGATTAAGAGCACTTGTCAAAATTGTGAATCAAGTAGTAATGTGCTAGTCAGCTTTCCATTGCCGTGACAAAAATACCTGAGAATAATAATTTAAAGCAGGAAAAGTTTATATTGGTTCATGGTTTCAGGGCCTTCAGTAAATTGTCTACTGGTTCCGTTGCTTTCAGGCCTGTGAAGAGTCAGAAATATCATAACAGAATGGCATGGCAGAGGAAAGTCACTCATTCCAAGGTAGCCAGTAATCAAGGAGGAGGAGGAGGTCCAGATATACCCTTCCAGGGCACACCCCTAATGACCTACTTCCTCCAAGTAGTTCCCATCTTCTAATGTTCCCACCATCTCCCAATTAACTCATTAAACCATGAATCTATCAGTGGATTAATCCATTAATGAGGCCAGAACCCTCATGATCCAATCATTTCCCAAAAGCCCCATATCTGAACATTGTCACACTGGGGACCATTGTCACACTGAGAAACATTCAACAGTACGTTAGCCTTTGGGGCATGTTCCAGATTCAACCATAACAAGGAGGAAGATAGACTTACTTTCATAGTTGCATAATTCTCCAGCCAGTATCTCTCTAGTTTAGAAAACTCAAATATTGAGGACCTAGATCAGGAAGGACTAAGTCCCTGACCATGAATCAGGCCCTTAGGCAGGAATCGTGGAGAAGCATGGATGTTTCTCTGAAATTTCCCATGAGTTTCAGACCTGTAGGTGGTTTTGCATTTAGACTCTCAGTAGGAGGCAGGTCAGAATCTGGGATGATGGGGTGGGAAGAAGGGGCAGGGTGGTGGAAATGGTCCCTTCATGCCTTGTTGCCTAGGGGAAAATTGCCATTTTACATTTCAATTAGGAGGGGCACTGAGGTCAATCAGCAGTACCACTAGAGGAAAATGTGCCCAGCCCAGCCCTGGGCCTCTCCAATTATTATTAATGAACTTACTTGCAGAGCCGTCAACCCTTTTATATGCAAACTAGGCCTTTATGAGGCCACTGCTAATCAGGACTCATTAGAGAACTCCTCACAAGCCTCAGCATCAAACAGGGAATAACTGAGAGGGGCTTCTGCTCCTGCCCTAATCCTGGACAGGAAGAGTCCAGCCTCCAGGCAGGGTTCCAGCCCAGCTCAGGAGGGTTTCACAGCTCTGGACTCAGAGATCCCTACTGACCAACCACTCTGTTCTGAAATATTTCTGCCCACTAGTGGGAACCTGCTCTTTCATGAAGAGGAGAAAAGTTATTGGTATCTGAGTTGTTCAGCTGCCACCTCATCTGTGGACTCTGAGCCATTAGTTTTTCCTCTGCCTCTCTCAGTTTCTCCTTTGCAAAGTAGAAGGGGTCCATTAGGTTGGTCAGAGGACTCTCGGATTCCAGGTACCTTTAACACATGATCATGGGTAGTACCACGTTTGTGTAGGAGGTGAAGGTGAGAGGTACCAGAGCTTCCTGAGTCTCACTCCACCTGCCACTATAGACCTGGATGCCTGGGGGCAAGACTGCCTGGAGCTTGGGTGAGGGAGGGATGGGTCACCACTATGAACCTGGGCCTTTTGGCTAACAGCTTTCCTCCTCTCACAGATTGGCTGTCCCCAGTTCTCCAGCATCACACACCTCCCTTTTCAGCCCAAAATTTCACCCATTTCACATTATCCCCTTCTCATCTACATGTCCCACATCTCTATCTTGGTGGAACATGGAGTTCAGATAGCAGCCAAGGGGGCACAGGATGGAGCCACTAGTCTTACCATGCGATAACTCCCGGTCTCCAGAGACCTGCTTGTCTTAGAGCTTTGACATGCAAGGTCAAGGCCAATGCTGCTGCTGCTGCTGGGTGTGTGCGTGTGTGTGTGTGTGTGTGTGTGTGTGTGTGTGTGTGTGTGTGTGTGTTAGTGGCCCCTGCTCCCTCTGCTGTGTCCCTGCTGCTCCTCTTTGTTTAGTGTCTATTTTTAATTGTGGTAAAATACATATATGATAAAAATTTTCCCTTTTAACCAGCTTTAAGGTACAGTTCAGTGGTATTAAGTACCTTCACAATGTTGTACAACCATCCCCAACACTCCCAACTAAAACTCCATCCCTCACCGACTTGAAAATTCCCCTCCTTTCAGACACGACCAGTCTCTTTTCTGTGTGAGTCTGACTGTTCCAGGTGTCTCATGTGGCATTGTCACACAGTATGATGTATATGCTTTTTTTTGTGACTGGCTTAATGCATTTAATATAATCTCCTCAGTGTTTATTCATGTGGTACATTGTATGTGTCAGAATTTCTTTCTTTTTAAAGGCTAGGTAATATTCCGGTGTATGGATATAACATATTTTGTTTATTCATTTGTCCATCCATGGAGCTGTGGGTGGCTTCCACCTTTAGCTACTGTGAATATGCTATTGGGAATGATGTTCAGTATGTGCTCAAATTCCTGCTTTCAGTTTTTTGGGGGCAATCTGAGGAGTGAAATTGCTGGATCCGATGCTCCCCTTGGAGGGGAAGAGTGGAGGGGCTGGTGTGATGGTTCCAGGGATCTCCCCAAACGAGACCCATTACTATCCACCTGTGCCCTGTGGTCTCACCTCTCTGGTTCCCTCCCCTTCTCCTCGCTTCCTTCATAGCTTCCTACTTCTCTGCCTATCCTGTTTCCATGTCCCTTGCCCCTCTTTCCCTCATCTGTTTGTTTGGGGTGACCGGGAAGGACAGAGAGATGACCACCGCAAGTTATGGAATCATGACTGGTTGGGATGGACAGGGCCGTGGAGTCCCATCTGACTGACAGCTAGTAAAGCTGAGTCTTAGACTGGGGGTGTGGTCAGGGCTTCACAGACTGTCAGAACTTGGCCTTCTGTTCCCAGTCCAGTCTTGTCACAAAGCAGCTCTTGGTGACATGGCAGCCCTTGGGACCCAACAGGGACAGTTGGCACTGGCCTGATTGCCTGGGACCCCTCCAGTCTGCATCTGCCCATGCTTTCCTTTCTGTTTCACTCTGCTGGGGACCAGTGCTGGGTTAGGGGTGAGCAACCTCTCCTGAGGGTTAGCAGTGGGCCCTGACAAAGCATGGATATAGGTGCCGTACTTCTGATGGTCAGCCTGCCCAGAATCCTTCGGTCCTGGCATGCCCCGGACAGTGCCATGGAGGGCGGAGCCTAGGGGATGGAGGGCCCATGCTAGACCCTGCATATGTCACAGAGACCCCCCTCCTGCCCACACCTATCAGGCCAGGAGCACTGACTCTCTCCTACCAGCAACACTCCAGCTCCGTCCTACCATGGCCCTCTTTCCTCTGACCCCATTCTTCCCCAGCCCTCCCTGGACAGAGCTAACTATCTCAGGAAAAGGGGGACCTGTGATTCACTTCCTCCAAACCCAAAGGCTCTCTGGGTCCCACACAGCTCCAGAGCTAAGTATCCCCACTGCTGGCATCTAGGAGCAATCCAGTGTTTTTCTGCTCCAAGGGGTATTTCCTCAGGATTGGGCCATCCTCAGAGCTCAGCCAGAAATTTTTGCATTAAAAAGGCTACTGGAGCCTCTTCCAGAGCATTCACAAATGCCAGGCTCAGCGCATATACAGGAGGCCCTCGTGGACCCTCCAGCCGTGGCCCAGACTCCCGCTCCAGAGGCCAAGTCACATCCAGGCTTTGCTCCCTGTGGATCTCCTCACATGGCCCATCTGTCCCAACTCCTGCGGCCTGGAGCTTGGCAGGCAGAGAGGCCATCAGTCCCTGTGGGGCAGTAGGCCCAAGCAGCAGGGTCAGTCTCTGCAGGGAAGGAGTGGTAGGGAAGGGAACGATAGAAGTGTGGAGCATCTGGAGCAGAGGGGAGATACTAAAATGAAGCTGAAGAGGCCGGGGACAGCCTCTACGAGAAGCAGCCTCAAGACTGACATGAGGACCTGGGGTTTATCACCCACACTCCCTTCTGTGTCAGGGCGGGAATCAGATGGCCATGTGAGGCTGCATCTGGGCAGCAGGGCAACGTCTAGGGAATGTCTGCAGCCTGCCCCCATGGCTTCCCAACTGCCCAGTCTGAGCCATGCCCTCTGTCCCCAGGACTGCCCCCAGCTGCTGCGAGTGGACAAGATCCTGGTGCCTGTGGAGGTGATCAAGCCCATCACACTGAAGGCCAAGAACCTCCCCCAGCCGCAGTCAGGGCAGCGTGGCTACGAATGCATCCTGAACATCCAGGGCAGTGAGCAGCGAGTGCCTGCCCTACGCTTCAACAGCTCCAGTGTGCAGTGCCAGAACACCTCTGTGAGTCACCTGCTGTGCCACCATTGCCTCCTAGAGCCAGTCCCCTCCACTGTTCAGGTCCCCCAGCACCCACTAATCTGCTCAGTTGCCTGCTTCCCTTACCATGCTTGTGTACCCCAACCCCTTCCCCTTGATCCCAGCAGCAGGCTGGCTATGAGGCCACCAAAGAGGGCACCAAGTACCTCACTCTACCTGTAGCCATATTGTGAAAGGGTAATCTGACAAGACAGGGTAAGAGGGGATGTTGGGCCAGCCATGGGGTCCCAGAGCCCTGTATGTGGGCAGATGTTTTTTCAGGATGCCAGATCCAGGAGGATTCCTGTCTGTCCTCTTCCCTGCGAGTCCCTCTAGAAGCCCTGGGCCTTGCATTCCCTGTGTCAGCCCTAAGCAGTGCATTTGAGCCTGTAAAGGCCCCGTGGCTCTCAAACCTCCACAGAGTCTGTGTCCGTAGCACAGCCTCAGGACAAAACAGGTGGCAGCTAAAGGAAGCATTGAAAGTGAACAAGAGGGAGCTGGCCAGGTAGGGGCCACTTAGATAAGCTCGAGCCCTGCCCAGTGCTTACAAATCCACAGTGAGTCCAAGCTTCACCATGAGTGACCTACCTACTGCCTACCCAGTCCCTAAGAAGCACACCTGTCCCCAACTCTGTGTCCTGCAGCCTTGTGCCTCCTCACCCAGTATTTTCCAGCCAGTGCTCTGATCTCTCTCGCTCTCTTTCTGGGTCACTTCTATGCACCCAGATGCTCAAAGACCAGCACTGGGCTTCTGGACTCACAACCTTTCCAAGCTGTGAGAAACCTTATAGTTCTCCACCATGCAAAGGGAAGATAGAGGCTCACAAGCTGGCGCAAATACAGGTCTGGGGGCTCAGACCTACAGAATCTGGAGACCTTTTTAAGATTCAAATATAGTAAGTGCACAATAAGATTTGCAGACAAACCTTAGCAGGTATCCTGAAAACAAGGGCAGGAACTACAGCTAAGGCTCCATTTGCTTTGGGGTAACCTTCTCTTTGCAGAGGTGAGAGGCCTGCTCAAGGTCACATAGCTAATGGCAGGGCTGGCTGGGTTTGAGCTGCCCTCTTATGTCATGCCACCTGTCATTCAACCCCTAGTCGCTCCTGAGTACTTACATGAAGTGACTGTGTTTGGGGGCGTGATGTGGGACCGGGACAGTCCCCAGGGAAAGACTTCATAGGAATACCCTCCCTTTCCCACAGAAAGTGTTTGAGGGGGAAAATGGAGCTCAAGAGGTCTACATGCTTGCTCAAATTCACCCAGCATTATAGACACTGAACTGGCCCCTAATCTTCCAACCTCCCAAATCCCAGATGTGTCCCCATAGCATCTCATGTGTATCTCCCCCGCCTTAGAACCAGGCTGTTTTTCAGGTTTCTGCAGTGTTCTAGATTTAATCTGCAAGCAAGGGGAATATTAAACACCTCCTGTTTCCTCATAAATCCTGAGGCCAAGCAGACTAGGCCCAAGAGTTTGGCTCAAGTAATTCTCCCCTAAACAAGAAGATTCTGGTGGAGACAGAAAGCCTGGACCCCACATTTGACTCTGTGGATGCAGGTGGAGATTTCAGACCAGGAGAAAAGATTTCAGACCTTGTTTCCTGGGAGATGCTGTGCAGGATATAGGGGCATCTGGAGGGAAGTCTGTGGCCTCAGTACCCAGCGAGGGCCACCAATGTCACAAACACCATGAAGGCCCCATGCTCAGGCAGATTTGATTAAACAGACAGAGCACACCAGTATGGTTAGCCACATCAGCCCCTGGGTCAGAATTCCCTTGGTGCCCTGGAGACTAACTCAGCTTCCAAATTTCTGGTTGAGACCTGCCACCATTACTTACTGTGGAATTGGAGGCTGTGCATTATAGTGTCCCAGGGATTCCTTAGGCTGAGAGCCACCTGACACACTGAGCTCCCAGCTGTCACTGGGGACTCCCTGGACATGGGGTTGACAGCAGAGCCTCCTGAGGAGCAGTGCACAAAGGGGACCTCAGCAACGCCAGGCAGGCAAGTGCTGCCTCCTCCTCTGTGGTATCCCCAGGGGACCATAGGGATGGCGCCCAGTCAGCACCTATGGAAAAAAGATGGAACGGTATTGACATCTGCCTATCCAATATTGAATTCTGGGGATTTCAGAACTCTGCAGGTCACCAGGTTCCTCACTGGGAAGTTGACATCTGGAGACCAGATATGCCAGGACACGACTCGTGCTTCTGCCTCTAGCTTTTGGCCCAGGCCTTCATGCCGCTGAGTGCCCAAGCTCAGGCACTTCCAGATCTGCTTCCAGGAGTGCTGGGCACAGCATTGTCCTGTAGGTCTGGAGCCCAAGGCTCTATCAGCGAGGGTAGTACCCGTAGTCCAAGCTTAGGGCCTCCCTTCGTCTTCCCTGAGAGCTAGGGGAGGGGTGTCCCCCTGCACTCCGGCCTCCATAGCTGGGAGCCACTCTATAGCTCTAACCAGTACTGGGATCTAGGTTAAGGCTCCCAAAATACCTCCGCCAACTTCACCTGAGTGACATTTTTACCCCCAGTAATGAGAAAGTTTCTTTCTCTCCATTTTAAGTCTGAGGCACTGAGACAACAGAAGGGCTGTGCCAAAATGAGCCCCCCCTCCCCACTGGGACCCACTGGGGTCTCACAAGAGGGCCCAGCTCTCACTTTTCCCAGGACCCTGCCTTTTCTTTGCGGTAAGTAGGATCCCAGTGTAACACTAGCCTCTGCCAGGATGCCACTTGCTGCCAAGTGAATTTCTTAAAAAATATTCTTGAAGCAGAGGCAAGCCCTTTCCCCCTTAGTTATAGAACACTAGGTACCGTCAGGTACCATCAGACACTAGGTACCTAGGTACCATCAGACAGTGTCTTCTAGGTGTTGTCGACAGAGGGAGGTGCAGAGGGCAAGTACCCATCCCCAGATCACACAGCAAGTCAGGTGCAAATTCAGAGTTTGAACAGTTTCCTAGCTCGCCACCTAATTCAAGGTTGGGCAAAAACCGGCTGCAGAGTGCTGTATTCCCAGCTTTGGTGTTATCCCTGAGAGCGGGCTCTGATCAGCATCAGAGGATTGTGTGGAACAGATTGTTTTGTTTTCTAAATCCATGAGCAATCTGGAGTTGGAGGAGGAGTGTGGATCTAACAGCGAAACCCCTGGGCTTATGATGGCAGCAGAGGTTGGTCACAGAGGCCTCAGAGGAAAGCAGAGAAAAAAGGGACACAGAGGCAAGAGTGAACATGGCACGAGGCAGGATGGGCAGGGGGAATCCTTCTGGCCCCACTATTTAGGGACAACCCCTGGGCCAATGACTACAGCCCCTGGGACAGTGGGAGGAGAAGAGGCAGCCCAGCCACAGAGGGGGAGCCACCGTGGGGATGCATGACCTACTTTAGACCAAGGCTCCAGGAAAATGTCAAGTGCTGCTAATAATAGAGCCCACAACCTCCTCTCAGACACTGCAGTCACGCGAGCAGAGGGCCGCAAAGGGCATCTGCAGGCTGGAGTGCTGGTTGTGTGGGCCTGGTACCCCTTGCCCAGCTCCACGGCCTCAGGCTGGCCCACGTTTTACCCAGACTCTTTACAGTGTGCAGAACAGAGGAGGGGAAGGATCTGGGCACAGAAATTGTCCCTGATGCACAACTAAGAGCAGAAAACCCTAGAGGTAGACACAGCACACGGTGGTGTCTTGTTTCTTAGACCTATTGTCCATGTGGCAGAAATTTCCAGCACAGCATGTCAGAGCTCAAGAAAGGGACTGCCTGGAGGCAAGATTGTCTCAGTTTTGCAGAGATCTTCTCTGCTTTAGAAGGAGGAAAGTCAGAAGGTCACACTTTCCTGAGGTGATGGGTAGTCATCCATTAGCCAGGCAGTGGTGTGCTGGGCCTTGATTGAGATACTTAACCTCCTGGCCTCCAGGAGCCTGTAAGCATCCAGCACAGGCCAAGCTTCACGCAGATTAACTGCTGGCTGATTACAGAGAGCTATATAAATGCTAAGTGGGGCAGAGGTGGGGGAGGCCTGGGGGATGGGAATCTGGTGGCCCAAGCTCCTCAGAAGAGGCACAGCGTTCCAGCCATGCCCATGCAGGGGACAGGTCACCACCACCTGGGAGAAGGGGCTTCCCCATTGCCAGTGGCTTCCCTGGAGACCAAGGAGGTAGTGGGGAGCATCTGGGGTTAATGGTTTCTACAACATTTCATCACTGTGGTCTCAGGAGCTGGGGTGAGAAAAAAAGCACCATGCCCAGCATATTTGACTTTTAAAGTCTTTTCTATTTTCAATTTTCTTCAAAAGGAAAAAGCACATGAGCACATGCATGCAGGCACGCACACCACAACACATGAGTTTCTCATATGCAGCACACATCCCCATATGTACCAAATGTCTGGCACATAAACACTCCGTACATGGCTGCTATGATTGTTCCACATAAACATAAACACCAGCAGCACAAATAAAATTTTGCAGAGCATCCCCAGGTGTATACACATAGATTAAAATACACAGCAATACTGGAGAGCTTAGACTATGTGACAAGCACAGAGCTCAGGGCATTGTATACATTATCCTAAATCCTTACCATCCTAAGGGAGATATACACTGGTTCTTAATTCCCACTTAACAAATGGAAACCTGAGGCTTGGATCATTTTGCTTATGTTCAAGCATCTGGCCACTACAGGATCACTTTGTGGCTGTGTGTGTGTGTGTGTGTGTGTGTGTGTGTGTGTGTGTATGTATACATGTGCATTTATGGACATACAGATAGTATGTGTACTAACTGATCTTCAGATCAGCATATGTGTAAACACATTTGTGCACACACATACTCACACAGGCAGAATTTCTTGCTTCCATCTCTGGGGAATCTCAAGACCTTCCTGAGAGGGCCCTGAAGGTTCTATTGATCTTCGGCTCACTGGTGCCCAGTCAGCAGCTGCTACTTCCACTTTGGGCACTGGATATAACCAGCCGGAGGGAAAGAAGCTGGCCTCCCATCCTGACTTACCACTAACAGCCTCTAAAGGCTGAGCGCCATGGCTCCCAGCTCTGCCTCCAGGTGACCAGATGGTGCTCATTCTGAAGCAGAGCAGACAGCCCTTTCCAGAGTGCTCTAGCTGGAAGCCTAAGGCCCTGGCCACCCCTTCCCACTGGAGCCTTGGGGTGGGGACAGATGGGGAAAGTGGGAAGAGGTGGAGCCCAGCCAAGGAAAGAAGATGGGAAGGGAGCCTGCAAGAGAGACCTGACTCTCTCTCACCTTAGAGAGGTCACCTGCTCCTACTCGCCTCTCCCTCCACCGGGCTGGCCCTGCTTCTTGCACACTGTGGGGGCCCTCAAATTTTAGTCTACGCCAGAACCACAGAGAAGCTCTTTTGCAATGTTCCCCATCTCCAGAAAGTCAAATTCAGCAGGTCTGGAGTGGGCCCTGGAATCTGCACCTCCATCCTGCTTCTGATGAAGGGGTCTTTAGTCTGCTCTAAGTGGTCACAGTGGCAGAAGTCTGTGAGAAAACCAAGGACAGACTGGGATGCTGCAGCCTGGCCCAGCGCAGAGTCTTAACCTCTGAGGATATGGGGAGGAGTCTCCCCTTATTCAGTTTCCCTTCTCAGGGTTTCAGTCACCTGTGCTCAGCCACAGTCTACAGATCTTACATAGAAAATTCCAGAAATAAAAAGTTCATAACTTTTGAATTGCACCCCTTTTTATGTAGCATGCTAGAATCTCCAGTTGTTTCTTTCCATCTTACTAGGGTGTGAATCATCCCTCAGGTTTGGTGCTTCCGCACTACACATGTTACCTGCCTGTTAGTCACTGGTTGACTGATAGTCAAGTTATCAGTTATATTATTGAGAAACAGACAGAGACCACATTCACAATATTTGTTATGATATGCTGTTATAGTTGTTCTGTTTCATTAGTTATTATTTTTAATCTCTCATTGTGTCTAATAGATGAATTAAACTTTGTCATAGATATGTACATACAGGAAAAAAGAAAGCATATACAGGGTTTGGCACTATCTAGAGTTTTGGGTATGTATTTGGAGTTTTGGAAAATATCCTGGTAAAGGATGACTACTGTCCTGGGTCGTGAGATGATCAATGTCTCTGATGTTTTTTCTGCAAGGACAGGGGATTTGGCTATATTCATTGGACCCAGGCGGTATCAGTCAGGAGAGGGATTCCTTGAGGGTGTGGATGGTGGCTTGCAAACCACCCCTATCATGGGAAAAACACCAAACATGGCTCCCCAGCCTGGGAATATGGGTGCAGGGAGTTAAAATTTGAACACTAGGGTAGAAACCGAAGAAACCTGAACATGTCATTTGGAACAACATCATGACATGTTTACACTAGAGTTTATTTGGTGACTCAGGGAGTCAGGGAGATTTGTTGGATTGAAGATTGTATCATACCCTTTAGAAGTGTCTACCAATGGGCTACAGACCTATTCCTGCCCATAGCGAAAGGCATAGATCCTGGACCCTGAGAGTTTCCCTAGGCAGACATTCCCAATGCCTGGATTGCACCCCTGTTCCCCTTGGGAAGATGCTGTGGCCTCTTGAAGAAGGAAAAGCATCAGTCACCTCCCACTTGGCCACCAACATCCTCACAGCCCAGCTCCTCCAAACTTTAGCTGCATTAGAAGAGTTCATTGGTTTTGTAAACACAATTTCAAACCAAGTCCCCTTTCAACAAATTCCCAGATCTCAGCTGCTTCTGTACAGAAAATCTGTCTCAATTCCATTCCTCTGTCCTACCTCCTGTGGGGGCAAAGTCTGGTGGAATAATGAGAAAATCACCAGGTAGGGATTGAAAATGCTGCCCAGGGCAGGGTCTGCATTCCCTCTGCTTACCTCCTTTCCTTGAGCATTGAGAAGCATCTGCTGTCACAGGCAGAACAGAGGCTGCCACGCTGGGGCTCTGCCCCCTGCACCTGCTCCTTCTCCTCAGCCTCCACCCCCATGTCTTAGCCAGGACCTGCCCAGGTGGGATAGGTGAGGCTGGGAGGGTGGGGTGGGATGAGGAACCCTGTGCAGGCCCAGAGGCAGCCTGCATACTTGGGGACAGCAGCACAAGAGGAAGCTAGGGTGTGCCTAGCTTTGAGCCAGTGAGTGCCTTTAGAACTTCACCGTGCAGGATTTCACACTGCTCCTGTGAGCACTCCCTTGGTCTTCTGTACTTTAATCTCCAGCCTCATGTCCCCCTAAAGGCTGTAGCTCCTTCATTCTTACCATCTGTACCCACTCTCCCCGCTGGGGAGTAGAAAGTTCCCTGGTGTAAATGTAGGCCTGGCAGTGCCTCATGGCAAGCTTCCCTGGGAGGAGGAGGGCTCCTCGGTTAGGCTTCCTAGGGAAAACCCAGCTGGGCAGAAACAGGCCACCTGTCTGCAGCCACCTCCTAAGGATCCACAGTGATGAACAGTGGCTCCTCACTCTCTCCAAACTGCTCTTGAACTGGTCTCCCCACAGGTGTGCCTTCACACAGGTGCACTAGGGATCCAGGCCCCACCTCACCCACCTCCACCAGATATATACATGTATGTGTGTGTAGTGCAGTGCACACACCACACATGCACACCATAAGATCTTAGCCAGTCCTTAACCCCATGTGTTTTTGAGTACCTGAGGCTGAACATCCAGACTTCAGAATTCTCTGTGACCAGCTTCCTTCTCTGCTCCCCACCTGGCTGCAGTATTCTTATGAAGGGATGGAGATCAACAACCTACCTGTGGAGCTGACAGTCGTGTGGAATGGGCACTTTAACATCGACAACCCTGCTCAGAATAAAGGTGTGGATGGGTGGGCATGGTGGGATAGGCAGGGGGAGGGATTGAGGGTGGGCACCCCTACTTGCTAACCCTTGATATCGCCCTCCTGCTCTGAGTCCCTCCCTCCAGCCTCTCCACCATGCATACTTCCCCGTCACTTCCTGGATATGGGCCCCTGGCTGGTGGCTTGCAGGAGGGGAGCAGAACAAGGGACTTGCTGGGGAGAGTTGCTGAGAATGGAGACCCATGACTTGCTTCTCTGTGTGGCTCTCTCCTCAGTCCTGGGGTTCCTTTTCTATTTTCTCTGCATCAGAATGGCTAAGGGGCAAAGCTGCCTTAGGGATGCACTCCTGGTCCTTCTCGCTGGCCCCTTCTGGCCCACCTCATCTCAAAGCATCTTTTGCCTTTGCCTGCTGCAGTTTACCTCTACAAGTGTGGGGCCATGCGTGAGAGCTGTGGGCTGTGTCTCAAAGCTGACCCAGACTTTGAGTGTGGCTGGTGCCAGAACCCAGGCCAGTGCACCTTGCGCCAGCACTGTCCTGCCCATGAGAGTCGGTGGCTGGAGCTGTCGGGTGCCAATAGCAAGTGCACAAATCCCCGAATCACGGAGGTAAGCCGCATGAGCTATGTTGAAAGGATACAGTCTCCAAATGTGTCTATGACAAGGTTGAAGCTCTAGCAGTGGCAGAGGCTTCATAAAGGGCCCAGAGTGCAGAGCCCAGTGCAGGGGATAGGGTGAAGGTCACAGGGAAAGCCCTCAGGATTCACTCAGACCAAGACCTAAGCTATAGGAGCAGAAATGGATTTGCACATAGGGGTACGAGATTAAGAGGGGTCAAGGCAAGGCTAAACATGCAGGTATGCTGGACACAGAGAAAGCTCTCAGTCCAGGTTGCACTAGCTCACTGGGGGCACCCCGGGCTAATTCATTGCTGTCTCCATGCCTCACCGTCCTCACCTGTATGGGAGAGTTACAAGGATGAGAGGAGAGTGGACTGTATGTGCATATTGCTGATTTACCATGCCTCCTCCTCATTAATGAACATTAAAATCATGACCAAAGATGCCTAAGCCAATGAAATCACTGCCCCTGGGGTTCGTTTAAGTAGCTCATGATCTTCACCTCCCCACTGCACTCTGGCAGAACAGCTAAGATATCCCTTTCCACTGTAGCTGGAGCTCCTTGCTCCCCTCTTAAAGTAAGGAAAAGAAGTGCATGTGTCTCTCTACATACTCCTCAGCAGTGGGGCCGTGTTTCACACCTGGCACAGGAGGAAGTGTGTGGCAGGTGCTCGGTACCTCTTTGCCATTGTGGTTGCTGGTTATGAATGAGCCAGTTGAGGGAGAGGCAAAAGAAGAGGAGGAAAGTAGCTCAGACTCCTTCTGTAAATGATGAGAGCAAACTGGTACCTGTAAATGCGTGCATTATCCAATAGTCTCCCAGTGGCAGTCACAGTCCTAGGCTGTGTACATGTGCAGTGCCTTAGAGTTTACACGGTGCCTTTATGTCTCTCACCAGTCTTCACAGTAGCCCTCTTATGTTAGGGTCCTAGAGTTGCTGTAGCAAAGTACCACAACCTACGTGGCTTAATCAATAAATCTCTAATTTTTCACAGTTTTGGAGATAGAAATCCAAGACCAGATGTTGGTGGGGTTTATTCCTTCTGAGCATCATCAGGAAGGAGCTTGTCCAGCTTCACTGCTGGGCTTCTAGGTGACCCTCTTCTTCCTGAATGTCGCCTCATTTCTTCCCGCTACACACGATCCTCTGTGTCCCATGTGCCCCTTTATATGAGGACACGGTGATATTGGACTAAAGCCTACACTACTGAATCCGATTAAACTCCATTGCCTCTGTAAAGACCCTACTAGTGTTAGTTAGGATCTCCACAAATGTGCTGTGGGGAGAACACATTTAATCCAACACACTGACTGAGATTAGGGCTATTATTACCCTTTCCCATATAAAGAGACCAATGCTTAGCATTGTATATCTCCTGACCAGCATGTAAAGAACGTGGCCCCGCTCCCAAGTCTCCTGAGTCCGGGGTTACTGTTCTCCACTGCAGCGGTAGGACTTTACATACCCACTCACAAATTGTGCACACACCAGGGTTGTGTTACAGGCAAAAGGGTCTTCACTTTTGTGGGTAAATAGCTTCACCTTGTAAAGAGGCCCCACCAGGCAGCCCTTAAAATATGCCCCCCACCTCAGCCCTTTTACTGTCCACATTCTTGGTTATCTAGACACGATGAGGTCCAGTGTGCCCTGTTCAGTCCTCTGCATGCAGAGGAGCCAAACAGGGCACTGGGGGCAAACACTGGCATGTTTAATCTACAGAACTGCAGCAAGATGACAAGGTGAGTGCCCCTCCTGCTGCCCCTGGTCCCCTTCTCTCCTTCCCAGCCCCAGTCCACCCTGTACATCCTCTGTGGAACTGCTGCCCCCACACCATTAATGAGAAGCCAGCCCTGGGGATACAGCACATGGCAGCTCGTGGTGTGCTGGGCACAGTAGTCAGAGTGACTTGCTTTCTTCTTGGCCAGGGCCCAAGAAAATCACAGGAAGGAGGCAACAAATTAAACAGATCTCCCTGCAGTGGAGGCTATTTACCACCTCCATCCTTGCATCGGCCCTCCAGGGAACCTGGACTGGGCCAGAGATAAAATTTCTTTTATAGGATGACAAGCCAGAGCTGGAATTTGATGTAGACACAGCTGCCAGGTGCCAGGGGCACCTTGGGGACTCACTGTCTGGGCGGGCACTGGGGACAAACCCAGACACCTTCTCCCTGCCTTCTTTACTGCTGCCTGCCTCCCACATGCGATATAGGCCTGTGCTTCCAAGGAAGCTGTTTTTCCGCTACAGTGGGAACACAAGAGTACAAAGTCTCACACCCATGTGCACATCCATTTGCAAACATACATGCGCACATGTGGCCAAAGGTGGCTGGCCTGTTGTAGGTGAACAGTTCCCAGAGGAAAGCTGCTGCTCAGGGGCAGCCAAATCTAGTGCCTTCACTTCCCTAACTTTCAGCCTAACCCAGGATGGAACTGCAATTGTGACCCTTGCTGGGTAGGACAGTAGCACATGCTGAAAAGGGCTGGAGGCTCCTGCCATTCCGATCCCCCTGGACATGAGTCAGGATCCAGGTGCAGGTGCAGAGGCACCAGCTTCGGGTGGGTGAAGTGTAAAGGTCACGATGGGATCTTGTTGACCATCCATAGCCATCCCTCAAAGCTCCCCATGGCTGTTGAGTCCTAACTTTCCCATCATGAGTTTTAGCACAATGGTGGTATCTTAGCAGGAAAAGCCAGACATCGGTGTGCCAGGGTAAAGTCTAAATTAAACCTATCCCCAGGGGAAACCAAGCAATGAATACAAAGTGTGTGATCAGTGCTCCTAGAAGTCCAGAAAGATGCTCAGAAAGGTGTGGTTTTCCATACTGTTACAACTCATGATGTGAATACGATGTTGCCCTGACAAGACCACAGGAGCAAAGAGACCTGGTCCCAGCCCTCAGTGGCTCAGCGTCTGAAGAGGTGAGGCTGGAAGTAGGAAAGATGAGGAAGCAGACATAAATAATATTTGTCATCAAACATAGTAGAAAAAGAATGGGGCTGGGGATTTAGCTCAGCGGCACAGCTCCTGCCTGGGAAGTGCAACGTCGTGAGTTCGATTCCTGTTACCAGAAAAAAAAAAAAAAAAAAACCATAGTAGAAAAAGAAGGTGACTTGGAGTTTCAGTGGAAAATGAAAACATCTGGTTATGGAAAGTGACCTTCAGGAAGGATCTGAAAAGCTTCCCAGGATGATGCTGGGTGGGTTGATAAGATGATTTTTTTTTCCTTAAAAGTAGATCTAACATTGGCCAATGCCAAAAGAATTTAATCCCAATTTCCTGCTAGTTACCCAGTAATATTGCAGGTATATTTCATTGCATCCTCTCTTCTTCTGTGAGATTGGAAGGTACACCAGAGATTTTGAACACAGCTTCTAAGACCGTACACAGATGGACTACTTTACCCAAGGCCATAGCCCATTAATAGCCCCAGACAGTGGGTGCTATGAACTTGGAACCACTCAAAGGATTAGCACAACTGGAAGAAGAATGGACAGGCTCTTGGTCCCATCACAGATGAGCAAAGGTACATCTGAGCCTCTACGATTTCTTCTCCTCCTCCCTGCAGATAATTCCAGTGACAGGCCCCCGGGAAGGGGGCACCAAGGTGACCATCCGGGGAGAGAACCTGGGCCTGGAATTCCGGGACATCGCCTCTCATGTCAAGGTGGCCGGTGTGGAGTGCAGTCCTTTGGTGGATGGCTATATCCCTGCAGAACAGTAAGTGGAGGCCACCTGAAATGTGGAAAAGGGTAAAGGTGGTGGGGAGAATTTGGTATGATGTGAGTGTCCTTTAGTCCAAATGCTTGGGACCACGGGTGTTTCAGAATTTCAAATATTTGCCTACATATAAGGAGATGTCCTCGTGATGGATCCCAAGTCTACACATGACATTCATTTGTTCATGTTTCATGTATACCTTATATACATGGCCTGGCAACAATTTGATACAATTGTTTTAATAATCTTGTGCATGAAATTAAGTTTCTTGGTGTGGAATGTTTCACTTGTGATATCAAGTTGACACAAAAAACAGAGATTAGAGCCTTTCAGAGTTTGGATTTGGAGATGTTCAACCTATATAAGGAATATCCTTGTCAACAACAGAGTCTCAGATCTGCACTGTGGGAAAAGAGGATGCCCCTGACATTTTAGAGGGTTGGAAGTACCCCCCGCTCCACAACTTGCCACACCCCCAGCTGCCACACTGGAAAAGTACAGAGGGGAAGGGTGATCACAGGGAGAGAAGAAAAAATGGTGCTACCTACTTGGGTCCTGGGGTAGAGGTGAGATAAAGCAAAATCAAAGCCTGCCGGAGAACTGTGCATTCAGTTCTGCTACGTCTCAGTCTCAACTCACAGATGTATAAAAACTTAGTATATGAGGGAGGTGACATTTCAAATCAGCAAAGAAAGACAAGACCATTCAAGAAATAGTGCTGGTTAACATCCTGGAGAAAGTACAATATCAGATCCTTATTTCACGTTAGACACCAAAATAAATTCCAGATGGATTAAAGAGTTAAGGATAAAAAATGAAACTGTAAAAGGATTAGAAAAAAACCAGGTGAGAATTTATTTGATTTCAGGAAGAAGGTATTATAACTGCAAAAAGGACATTATAAAGGAAAAGATTAGGGAATTTGAGTACATAAAATTTACACATCAAAAATCACTGTAGGCAAATAAAATTGTAAGTGATAAATCAGGAATATGATCAGACCCTATCACAGTTAGTAGATACTTTCCTTAACAAATTAAAAGACCTTATAAATAAAAGAAAAATGTCACAAAATGGGAAAAGAGCACAAATGTACAGTATACAAAAGATGTACAAAGGGCCAACAGTCACAAACATGCAAATTGAAACAACAGCAAATTTTAGAAATAAGTACCCAGGGTAGACAAGAGGCATGGGAAGTTACAGATTCATTAAATCATGATGAGGATAAATTGGGACAAACTTTCTAGAAGATATTTGGAAGTATAGATCAAAAGTCTTTAGTCTAGCCACCACACTTCTAAATTGTTCCTTAAATAACCAGATTGCACAAATGTTTATTTGCAAGAATGCGTATTTCAGCTTTATTTATAATAAAAATTCATAAGTAATTTGTATGTCTAAATATAGGAAATTTGTCAGTGCAATAGTTTACTGTTCCATAACTTACAATGGGATGTTTGCTGATAAGCCCATTATAAATTGAAAATATAATAAATTCAAAACGCATTTAACACACCTAATGCACCAATCATCCCAGTTTAGCAATACAATGCACAATAGAGGTTCAGCTATTTCCTGCATGATGGTAGCTCTCTGAATCTGTGTATCATTGCCACTGTCAAGCACCACAACAGAGTATCATAGGACACATTGTGAGCCCAGGAAAAGATCAAAGCTCACAATTCTCAGTGAACTTCTATGGAAGTCCTAGGGAAGGGGTATCACTTTCACATTACTGTAGAGTGGAAATACTATAAATCACACGATCGTAAGTTGGGGACCATCTGTACAGTAGACAGTAAATTACAAAGCCACTAAATCTGATATTAGCAAAGAATCATGACCAGGCATATATTGAAGGTGTTTGAAGCAAAACCATAGATTACCAAGCAGAATACAGAATTTCTAATTAATTCTGTAAAAGAAAAAACAAGATTGGAAACATAAACCAAAATGTTGACAAAGGAAATCTCTGGATGCTCCCTTTGCAGGTTGTGTATGACCACTGCTTTTATGTCCTTTCTATACGTTTTTCATGAAACATGCACTAATTGTGTTATCTGGGCAGAAATATATATATATATATTGCAGAACTTCTCTTCAGAAATTCTTTCTAAGAGAAACACAAAAGGTAGATACTGTAAAGTAAAACAACCAATTTAACCACACATTTTTTTAACCTTTCATGTGGTAAAAGATATCGAAAACAAAGTTGAAAGAGATGACACACTGGCAGAAAATAATTGTGATATTTATAACAGACAAAAGTTAATACTCCTGGTTCAGAAGATCCTGCATAAAGACAATCCACCAGAAAAATAGAGAGGGCTTCAACAGAAAAGTTGAAGGAGAAGCTACAGAGCAAAACACATGCACACAAACATGTGCAGCCTCACTAGTAACAAGAGAAATGAAAATTAAAATGAGATGTTTTTACCTAGACTATTGGAAAAACTTTCAAAGTCTTGCTAATATTAAGCGTTGGCCCAAACAGTGGAACATTGAGAGAAGTGCAAATTTGGGGCAGGCTTTCAGGAGCATTATTTGGCTCTATCTATCAATCAATACACAAGCCACTCAACCCAGCAAGTTCCCACCTTAGAATTAGATTCTAATAAATATCCATAGCTTAAGGATGTTGGTATAATTTGGTTCATTTTTTTTGTTTTTTTTTTTTTTAGTTTTTTCCGGTACCGGGAACCGAACTCATGACCCTGCACTTGCCACGCAGGCGCTTTGCCGCTGAGCTAAATCCCCAGCCCCTAATTTGGTTCATTTTGTAGGAGCAATTGAAGGAGGAAAAAAAATCAGGATAATTAAATGTCCACCAATAGGAAGGTGGTTGCATAAATGATCATGCAGTCACAGCAAAAACCATATATATATATATACTATATATATATATCATATATATGAAGGAAAGTCCATGCTATGTAGTTATAGAACATTGGACATATTATCTTTATATATGTATATCAGTATGTGATTTGGACATGTGTGTGCATATAAAGCATGTGTGTGTGTGTGTGTGTGTGTGTGTGTGTATACACTAATATAGTTGTCTCTCAGTATCCTGGGGGAATTAGTTTCAAAACCCCCAATGGATACTAAAGTCTAAGAATGCTCACATCCCTTCCATAAAGTAACACAGTACTTGTATACAACATGCACACATCCTATACTTTAAGCCATTTCTATTATTTATAACACTAAATACAATGGGAATATTATGTAAATAATTATTGTAGTGTATTGTTTAGGGAATAATGACAGGGAAAAGAGCCTACACATATTCAGTACTGATGTAGTTTTTGATCCATGGTTGGCTCAATACAGATGTAGATCCCATGGACATGGAAGATGGGCTGTATACATATGTGGGCAAGTTGTTTAATGTTTCTGTGCCCCAGTTTCTTCATTTGTAAAATATTATATTATTATAATTTATCCTATATGTTCTTTTCTATATATTCATATATGTGCAAATCTGCAGCACTATGTATCCCAAACATCTCCCCACATATACGTACATAAATATTTCTTTGCCCAGCCTAGAAGCTGGGCTGCTTCGAACAGAAAATATGTCACTGAGGTAGCCCAAGAACTGGGAGCAAGGAGTTTCCAAGTGAGGACCTCAGAACTTTAGATCAGCTCCATGTTCTGGGTCTGAAGGCTGT
Source organism: Chinchilla lanigera (assembly GCF_000276665.1). Taxonomy (NCBI): domain Eukaryota; kingdom Metazoa; phylum Chordata; class Mammalia; order Rodentia; family Chinchillidae; genus Chinchilla; species Chinchilla lanigera. Next base: position 35,659,590 of record NW_004955410.1, read on the forward strand.
CAGCCCTTGGATAGGGCACACTGTCTCTCTGCCAGCTCTATTTCCTAAGATGATTGGCTAAAACCTTCCCTCCACTCTCACTAATAATTGCGTGGACAATCATGAACTAGGGACCAAATGTCTGGGGTCAGGAGACTCAGACCTCTTCTAGTCTCCCTCAAAATTTTCCCTTTTCATAGCACCTGGGAAGACACTGCTGGAAAAAATCAGAAGGCTAATAGTCAATTTCTTGTTGCTGGGACAGTAGACCTGATATACACAACTCAAAGGAGAAGCAGTTTATTTTGACTTATAGTTTCAGAGGTTTCAGTCCATGGTCAACTGGCTCCATTGGGTTAGGCCCATGGCAAAGATTAACCCATTGATAAGGTTAACACCAATCACCTGGATAAGGTTAACCCAATCACCTGTCTAGGCCCCATCCTTGAACGTTGCTATATTAGGGATCAAGATCTTCGATACAGAAGTTGTTGGGGGACACTTCATATTTAAACCATAATAAGAGGTATCTTTTACTACCTCCTCCACTGCCATTCTTGAGAATGTATTGCATAGCAAGAGGATGTGGGAGGTGCTGTGGGGCCCAGGGTCCTAGTCACAGCTGGGACCCTGGACTCACGGATCTCTCTCTCTTCCTGCAGGATTGTGTGTGAAATGGGGGAGGCCAAGCCCAGTCAGCATGCGGGCTTTGTGGAGATCTGTGTGGCTGTGTGTCGGCCAGAGTTCATGGCTCGCTCCTCGCAGCTCTACTACTTCATGGTGAGTACTGAGCACAACAAACCTCATGACTATTACTGCTAGGTCCTGCAGCTAGGACCTGTTACTGCAGGCCTACAAGCCCGTGCCCTTCCTATCCTGAGAGTTCTGTCCTGTGTTGAGAAGAAAGACTTTGACATCTGCAAGATCCAGACTCAAATCCAGCTGTGCCTGGTTTTATGGCTCCAGGTAAGATGTTCTAGCCCTTGATTCCCTGTGGCTCACATGGCTAAGTGGAGGGGTAGTACCAGTGAGTGCATGGTCTACGCCTAAAGACTCCTGGAATTTGTTACCTGGGTTCCACCACTTACTAACCAGCTGGACTTTTGCAAGTTACTTAATTTTTTTGTGCTTCATTTTCTTTATTTATAAAATGGAGACAATAATAGAACGTATAACAAGATATGAAAATTACATGAAGTGTACTTTGGAAATTTTTCCTAGTATCATTTCCTATGTTATCTATAATTACTACTATCATTGCCAAACCCTTGCCTTTCCCTGTACACTCATGCCCATCCTCCCGGCCCATCGCCTTCTCTCTTTCCATCCACTCACTCATCATCAGCCGGCTGTCTTTAATGCTTCCTTTGCTTGTCCTGCGTCTCATGGGCCCACATTTTACCGATATATACCACCGTTTCCCCCATTACCTCACCTCCCATCCACCACCCTTTTCCTCCTCCATGACCTCTCTGCAGATCACCCCATCCTGCCAGGTCTTGACTTCCAGCCAGCCTGAACAGTCCTGTCAAATTATTCTGGAGGACAGAACCTTCAGAATCTCTTGGCCTTGCGACTGTGGGGATGGTGGAGACAGCACATTCCCTGCCGCACACATCCAAAACTGACTTCTCAGTTGAATGACTCTATGATGGTATTGTTTCCTCAGGGTTCTGAGCTGCTCTTGAAAGCTGGAGGCCTTAGGCAATGGATTTTATGCGTGGGCATCAAATGCCCTGAAAATTGTCATGGGAAATTCTTCCCCCTTCCTCCTCCTTCCCTTCCCTCCTTTCTTCCTTCCTTTCTTTCTTTCTTTCCTCTTTCTTTTGGGTTCTTTTTCTCCCTTCAGCAGACTTTGCATAGTACTCCTCACCAGATTTTTGATAAATATTTCTTTACTTATGTTGAATGCTATAATGTAATTTGATGGCCCTGACTGTGGGGTGGTGGTGATAACTAACACCCAGCACAGCCCCTCTCGCAGTAGAGCCACAGTCTCCAAGGTGGGTGAGATCAGCTGCAGCAAAATACTTGAACCTAGTAGGATGAACCTCAGGGAAATGCAGGTCAGATGCCCCTCCCCCACTCTGTTCTTGGGAAACCAACCTGCCTTTAGATGTCACCGACTGTTACTGCACACACACTTGTGGCATTCCTGCTCGCCAGGTACTGGGCGTGGAATCTGGCTCTGGATCACCTGGCAGCCAAGAGAAAGGAGGAGAAAACCACTGCACGGCCAAAGCAAGTGCTGGGTTCCCACAGCCAGTCAGCCAGCCAGATGGTTTCCCTCCTGTGTCCTTGGCAGTGACCCCGGATGACAGAGTAGATGGGACTAGAGGAGCCTCTACCTTGCATTTTGTTTGGGCCACAGGTCCCTCTACCGTGTTCCTCTGTGAACTCCAACCTCTGTGCCCAAGCCTGACCTATCCAGGATTTCAGCCCCTAAGTACAGTGCATCCCCTCTTCCCCTGTCTGCCTGTGGCCTGTCCCCAATCCAGCAGTCTGAGTGGATTGTGCCTTAACTTCCATTAATTCCTGAGAGCCATCATCACCAAGTCCTGGAGTCTCACTTTTCCTATTCTCTTTGTTTCCACCATGGCCCTCTAAAATCCGCATTTGGTCTGTGCCCATTGTAACCCCTCTACTTCCATGGAAAAATCATTTGCATCATAAAAATGCAGTCAGGCTCCTGCTGCCTGAGATGCTGCCTGGGCTCTCTAGTGTGCCCACCCTCCCTGCCCAATCCTATCTCCAGCCTCCACCCTTCCCACCCGCTTCCCCTCTGTCTCCTTCCCCTGGCTGCACTAAGCTGCATCTGCCCCTTCAGCAGCACACATGCCCCGTCCTCTGTCTTCTCTGAGTACCCAGAGATGAGCTGGGGTGCCACAGTGCTTGCAGTCCACGCTTTGGGGCCAGAGCATCTACCTGCACCACCCTCCATGGGTCATCTTCAGCTGGGCTTCTCTTCTCATACACACTAGGTTCTCCTAGAAAAGTAGCATTTGTAGAGACCAGACTAGGATTTCCGTGAAGACTTTCGGGAATAGGCTGCCATTTGTGGAATTTGGTTGACACTGATGTACACAGAGAGATGGGAACAGAGGAAGAGAGAAGAGGGTGAGGAGGCAGAGCAGAGTCAGATCAGAAGCACGGAGAGATGCCCCAAAGCAAACAAGCCATGAGCCAATGGTCAAAGCTGATGTCAAGGCTAGTGTCACTTTTGTGTTTGAGGAGCACCTCCAAGGAACTACCTGCTGCTTCACATCCACTCACTGGGGAAGACTCTGAGGGAGAAGGACCAGGGCTAGTGACCCTGGCTTTGTCCTCTGGTCCAGTTTACACTGAAGGATTCAGCCAAAGAGCCACCCGCCACACACAGAGCCCCAAATGTGTCCTCCTGGCAATAAGGGTCAGAGGTCCCCATGAGTCTCTGGGGTCATAGGTCCTGCCTCATGGAAACGACAAAATTCTCTCGATAATATTTCCAAGCAGCCAGAGCCCACGGCCTTCTGCACAGCCAGGTGGCTGGTGGGGGGACACTTTTCCTAGATCCCACACAAAAGCCTCTTTCTTCTGGAGTGCCAGGACACTGGGGCACCCCTTCCTCTGGTTCCTCCGGGGCACACTGGGTCCTTTTTCGGAGGTGCTTCTCAGGACCTGGGGTATCCCTTCCCAATGCCAAAGTTGGGAGAAAGAATTAATCCAGGCACTGATCTGTGGTTTATTTACCCAGAGCCCAATCGCCAAGGCCAAGGGGCCCAGATCCAGGCTCCTGCAGACAGTACTTTTCCTTCCCTGTCTACCTCCATCCGAGGAGCCAAGTGAAGAGCTGGCAAATAATGTGGAATTTGATTTCCCGTGCAAACCCATCGTGAAATATTTATGAAGCATGACTTGAATAATTAATAGTTTCTCACAACTCTAAAACATGTCTCCATAACACCCTCTCCCCATCTCTGGAATAATTCCCCCTCCAGAGACCCCCTGATAGCAGCACCACTGCAAACCCAGGGGTTTGCCCACCTCTGCCTTTCTAGGACCCGCCCACAGGCTGGTGGGAGGGAGTGCTCACCCCTACGCAGGCTGGGTTGGGCTCTGCCTCTAGGACCACACTGCCTCTAAGACATGTGCACAAATGGGCAGCTCTTTCGCGCTCTCGCTCTCTCTCTCTCTCTCTCTCTCTCTCACACACACACACACACACACACACACACACACACACACGCAGCACCACCACCACCACACTTTTCCTTACTTCTCTGGGGAGGTCAGCAGGCCCTTTGTAGTGGTGCAATTATGGAATCAGACAACTGTCACAGCCTTGGGGATAACCACATTTTGGCTCAGTGCCCTTCCTCCCCACTACACCCCCGCCCCTGATTTTGTTACCAAAGAGGTGGAATCTTGTCCTGAGCCACAGAGCTTGATCCAGGCAGAGCTGAGAAAGGAGGGCTCTTTCCACCCGGGCAGCCTGGGTCACCGTGCCCTACCAGTGTCTCTCCATGTGCCCTGCGCCTACACCTGGGCACAGCCCAGGTGGTGGGTGTCAGGCTCTGCTCGGGTTCCCCTTCGCTCTCTGAGTTGCCACCAAAGGAGGCTTCCCGAGGGGAGGTTGCCAGCCTCTCTTTGGAGGCCAGTTCTTTAAGGGGACCTAGCTGGGGAAGGGAGAGGGCAATCTTCATTTAAATGCAGATACAGGCTCCTCACCTGGGACTGAGGAAAGTTTTTCCATTAAAATGCTAATGAAAGAATGAACTGCAACTCCAAATCCCCAGCTGTTGCGGGCTTCTTCCCTGCCCCCACCCAGCCCAGCTCTTCACGTCCCAGTCTGATGGGGCCCGGGCCCTGGAAAGAAATCACTCTTCTTTGTGTCTCTCTCACAGCCCATGGCTCTGGCCTATGGGTGCTTTGGACAGCTCTCTGGAGAGCCTGCAGAAGGGACAAGTCACCTTCCCCAAAGCAATGAGACTGCATGGCAGAGGTAGTCGGGAACTAGAGCTCTGGAGTCAGACCTCAATTATTCTATTTTTTGACTGTCTGTCCTTGGAAAACTTACTTAACATCTCTGAATCTCATCTGTAAAATAGATAATAATACCTTTGTTATAGAGTTAATTGGGTAGTTATATGTATGTGTGTATATGCATGTATATTGCTATAGATAAAGACCTAAAGCCTGAGGCTTACAAAATCAGTACGCGGCACCCGTCTTCATTGCTATTGCAAATACAGTGATGCAAACTCCTAGGGTCCCAGACATTGCTTATTCACCCTGCCACCTTGACTGAAATTTCCAGAAGGCAGCTTGGGCAAGGAGCACCCCAGTGCCACCTCTGCCTTCCTAGACATCATGCCTCAGGCTTGTCCTTTCCTGCACAGACCCTGACGCTCTCAGATCTGAAGCCCAGCAGGGGACCCATGTCTGGGGGCACCCAAGTGACCATCACAGGCACCAACCTGAATGCAGGCAGTGACGTGGTGGTGATGTTTGGGAAGCAGCCCTGCCTCTTCCACAGGTAACCCCAGGGGCCTTGGAGAGGGTCACTGCCGGGGGCAGGCAGGGAGGGGCAACCAAAGGCAGGAACTTCCTGGCTAACTTGAAAGCCCTTGCTGCTCCCAAAGAAAGTGGGTGTTGTCAGGGGCAGAGCACTGTGGCTCACCTGGACCCCGCCAGGCACACTTCCTTGGCAGAGTGCAGCTTGAAGTCTGCTCTAGAGCTTATTCCTAGGACAGGACCTCTATAGCTGCCACAGACTGGGACTCAAAGCTGGTAGGAGCAGGCCCAAGTCTGAGCCTGCTGGCAGGTGGCTTTTCCTCCCTGTGCCACCATCCAGCCCAGCAGGGCACGCCTGGCCTCCCATGAGCTCCAGAAGATGCCCAGCCTGAAGGTCTCTAGAGAGAGGAGTTCCTGGAGGGGACTGTGCTAAGGGCTGTCACGGGTCTGAAGTAGGGCTAGCCCAGAGGGTGCTTTAGTAGTGTTAGAGAACAAGCAACTCTGACACCTGTTAAAACAGCAAGGAAGGCTTGGCCAGCACAGCCACGGCAAAGTGGAGAGCGGGAGAGAGACAGCTCAACTCCAAGTGCTGTGAGCTGAGCCAACCAGCAGCATGAGGATCGGGAGAACTGGGAACAGGAGTTGGCAAGGGGGCATCCTGGCGGAGCTGACTTGGGATTTGTGCCAAGAGAAGACCAGGGTCATCAGAAATAAAGGGCTTGGAATCCTCATCAGACTGATTTCACAGGATTCTTGGTAAAAAAAAAAAAAACAAAACAAAAACGGGGCTAGGTAGACCAAAGGCCCAGGACCAGGCCTGTGTGAATGGTGGGCTCAGGGAGCCTGTGTAGAGCTCAGTCCAGGAGAGTCTCTCTTCCCCGTTCTTAGCTTTGCATCCAAGCCAGTGCTCGCCCTTTACCTCTGAGGAGCCTGACTCATATGGGGAGTGGGGTATAATACCCAGGAGCACCATCCTGTCAACATCCAGGGCCCCAGTGCTCTGCCTTCTCTCCTGCAGGCGATCTCCTTCCTTCATCGTCTGCAACACCACGTCCTCAGATGAGATTCTGGAGATGAAGGTGACAGTGCAGGTGGACAGAGCCAAGATCCGCCAGGACCTGGTCTTCCAGTACGTGGAGGACCCCACCATTGTGCGCATTGAGCCAGAGTGGAGTATCGTCAGGTAGGAGCTGCCCTAACAGTACTTTCATGGCTCTGGGCCTCAGTTTCCCTTCCATAGCTCTCAAAAGCCAAGGAAAGTCCTGGTGGCCCAGTCTTGCTTTGGAGACAGATGGACTGGGTTTGGTTCTGAACACCCCCAAATTAGATCACCCTCCCGCAATGTCTCCCTCCTTCCACCTCCATGCAGGACCCAATCTGGAGGCTGGGCCCTGATTTCAAGGCTGTGTCTCCCCTACTCACAGTGGGTGCCGGGTTCCTCACTATGGCAGATAGAAGCATTCTGGTTCTGCCTCAGGCTGAGGTATGTGGGAAGAGTGAGATCGGAGCCAACTTTCCTGAAGGACAGGGTTTGGGCCTGGTACCTTGCTTCCCTTAATGTCCACCAGGAGGGCACTGAATGTCCCAGATGGCTGGAACAGTGTTGGATGCTGGTATAGAAAGACCCTGGTGAAGAGTCAGGGCCCTTCAGTCATTCACCAGGGGCAAGTTACAAAGTAGAAAACTTTTCTGCAAGTCACCTGGGGATTTGGAAACCTAGGGTCTGTGAAAGGACTTATCTCACATCAGAGGTGGAGCTGCAGGCACACAGCATGTGTCTGCTTTTCCAGATCCTGGAGGATGCATGAAGCGGTGCAGGCTCAGCTCCCTCCCCTGCTCCCTGACCAGGCCTCAGTCTTGTCCTTTCTGTCCCTGCCAGAGCTCAGTCCTCCGCATACCAACACTGTCTGCTTCTGCCCTGAGTAAGGCTGGGGCTGGGGCAGTGTAGGGACAGCATGAAGGAGTGTTCTCCATGGCTAAAGCAGGGACCAGTCCAGTCAAGGGAACAGTCTTAATACCAGTGATGCCTGGGTCAAATCTGGCTGATCACTCGCTTTTATAAATAAAGCTTTATTAACACCCATCCATGCCGTTCTATCTGTATAGTCTCTAGCTGCTTTCTTACCACCACAGCAGAGTTGAGTAATTGCGACAGGAACCATAAGGCCTGTAGAGCCTAAAATACTTACTGTGTAGTATTTTAGAAGGGGTATGCCACCCTCTGCCTTAGCCCAGAGGAAAGGCAGTATAGCTGCTGGGGTGAAATGTAGCTGTCCTCAGGAGTCACTGGGTCAGGCCACCCCTAGGAGCTTTAGACGTGATCTTTTTGCAGATGAAAAGGATTAGGCACAGAGAAGAAAACAGCCTGTGAAAAGGCACATCAACCCTTGACCCCAGGGCTGGCTGGTGAATCAAGGGAATGAATGTAGCCCCTCATGCTTTACTCACTGAGCTCTGGGACTCTGAAAAATTCACAGCCTGGGATCATGCCATCATCACAGAAAGAGATGTGTCATCCTTCCCGGTACTCATCAGCCATCCCTGTGTCATATTCACATCAAGAAGGAGGCTGAAGACTTTTCTAGGACTGCCACTCAGCTCCAGTGCTCCTGGTTAGGTTAAGGAAGTCTGAGGATGGGTGGGACTCAGCAAAACTCTGCACAAAGTATGGTTCTGCACTGCTTAACAAGCTGCCCTATTGGCTGGGGGAGAGGATAAGGGCACTGTACCTGCATATGCAACTGATGATTGAAAAGACCAGGGAGATGGCTGGACATCTCAAGCCTATCTTGACCATTGTTGGGACAAAAGAGCCTCTGTGGGTGCCACAGGAATCTATGTGTGCTCAAGGACCAAAGGAAGGAAGGAACTGGGAGCCTGAAGCTGGGCAGGTGGGTAGATGGGTAGAAATCAGTATGTGTGGTAAGAATACTCTTAGTTAACTTGCTAAGCCCTTTTATAACATAGGAATCTTCTCAAAGATGCTCCTTTGCCTAGAAAACATGTCAATCCTTGCTCTCCTTTGAGAAGCTCCCAAGGAAGATTTAGCCCAGCAGAGTGCTACCCACTCCTTTCTGCCAGCTCATCAGCCTCCTTGGGGACATGGCAGTCGCGTCCTTTGAAGGTCTATAGCAAGCCCCATCTCCTGAACCTCTCCATCAGTGTCCTGTGCACCACAAGGTGCAGAGGCCTGAGTTTGGAGCCCCCCCACACTCACCTCCTGGAGAAGTTTTCTGAGTGCCTGGACCACTGCTTTTCCCAGATCCCAACCTGTTGAAGCATCCTAGGGCAAAGGTGTTAGTCTGATTGCCAGGGAGCTGGAGGAAGGTGTGCTTGGACCCTGGAGGGTGTGATGGGACATCTGGAGCAAGGCTTCCATTAGACCAAGGCCAAGGTGACAAAAGTGCCAAGAGTAGGAAGACTAGGAGTTGAAAGAGGTGGCTGGCTTAGTCAGGCTCAGGTCAGGGGCCTTAAAGACCCAAGGGGCTGTGCTGTCACCTGGGTCTCCCCACACTGTCCTCACTTCAAGTCAGCTCAATGAAGAATGCCACAGACTTCTGGACATCACTGTCTTCCCCTTGGCTGCTGAGATGCTCATTTTTATTACATGCAATTGGCTTGTCATCCTTGTCCCCAAGAACATTATTGTGCTGTCTGGTTATCATTGTTCTTGTCAGAGCTCATCTTGATTATCATCACTGTCGCCATTGGGTGCCATTGTTACTACACTGTGATTCACGTGCCCCATTCTTTCCTTCCTGGCAGTGGTAACACACCCATCGCTGTCTGGGGTACTCACCTGGATCTCATTCAAAACCCCCAGATCCGTGCCAAGCATGGAGGGAAGGAGCACATCAATGTGAGTCCAACATGTTGCTTTCTCAAAGGGTTGGGTGACCCAGGCACCCCTACCCACAGAGGGACCCACAGTCTGCGATCCCCCTCAGTGCTAGGATGGTGGGCATTTTCAGCTCTTAGGGGTACAGGCCTGGAGGACCTATCACTTCCAGAGTTTCTGGGGTTTCACATCCCTACTCCTCCATCGTTCCAGCCCTCTACTGCTCCCTAGCTTAGAAACTACCCTAGTCACTCCTAGCCCAACTTTGGGCAAAACCAGAGTGAGGTGACAGCCACAGAATATAGCTCTGAGAATCCAAGTGCAGCTCCTTCATCCATAGTCCTGTGTTAACTCTGATGCATTGATAGTTTCAGGGGAGACCAAGCACATATGGGGTGTGCAGATACACTATGTCTTCTCCCTCTCTGTCTCCTCCCACAGATCTGTGAGGTTCTAAACGCTACTGAGATGACCTGCCAGGCTCCAGCCCTGGCCCTGGATCCTGACCACCAGTCAGACCTCACTGAGAGACCTGAGGAATTTGGCTTCATCCTGGACAATGTCCAATCCCTGCTCATCCTCAATAAGACCAACTTCACCTACTATCCCAACCCTGTGTTTGAAGCCTTTGCACCCTCAGGAATCCTGGAGCTAAAGCCTGGCACTCCCATCATCTTGAAGGTATAGTGAGGGCAGGATAAAAGGCCACTGCATGGAGTGGGAGGGTGTTTAGGCATGGGAAGAAGACAGATAAAGGCTCCTGCCAGATTTCATGACTGATGTCCTTTGCAGAGCTTGTGTGTAGAGTCTAGCACTCAACAGGCTGGATCTATCCAGGACAGGTAGATCCACCTAGGCTATTGGAAGCCCGAACTTTGGTCTTCAGAGACCAGGAACTGGGTGGTCAGAGAGTCATGCTGTGTCCTCCCATGTACCCATTTGCAAAACACACCTTAGGTTTTCTTTGGAGTGTGGATTACAAGTTAACTTTATCTTATATGACAATTTGAATCAAATGATAGTGACTGACCACAACTCTGTTCTGCATTGAGAAGGATTCTGAGACTGCACTAAGGATAAGCTAAAAAATACTTCAATTGTTTATTTCCCACTGGGAGGAAGGGAGGATGGTTGTATACATGCTATATTGGTCTGTTTTCTGTAACTATCACAAAATACTTGAGGCTGGATATTTACAAAGAAAATAGGTTTAATGAGCTCACAGTTTTAGAGGTTGAAAGTCCAAATAGTGTGGTATTGACTCTTAGTGATGGGAGAATCACATGGTGAGATAGGAAGCCAGAAGGCAAGGAGGGGATAGTAATGACCCCCCACTGGGCCCCACCTCCTAAATGTTCCATTGCCTCTTACTATCACTGACCCAAGAACCAAGTTTCTAACATGTGAACTCTGGGGGTCAAACCACATCCATGCCATAGCACATGCCTTTGACATATTACTGTAGGTGGTCCCTCCATCACCTCACCAGCTAGATGAGATATCTGCTGTGAAGACATGGCAGCCACTAGGAACTGTGGTTATGACTCTGGTGGGAATGGGAGTTTTTCTGTGTGTCCAGGGTAAGAACCTGATCCCACCTGTGGCTGGGGGCAACGTGAAGCTCAACTACACCGTGCTGGTCGGGGAGAAGCCGTGCACTGTGACAGTGTCAGATGTGCAGCTGCTCTGCGAGTCCCCCAACCTCATCGGCAGGCACAAAGTGATGGTGAGGCTGGCAGGACCCCTGTCAGAGGAGCAAGTGGGAGTGATGCTGGGTGAGAGTGGTCCAGCCATATCCAGGCCTCTGGGGCTTTCCAGGAGAGATCCCAGTCCATTACCAGCTACCCTGCACCCATGCCACATCCCAGCTTCTGCTCTCCACCTCATCATTTTTTCTGTACCTTCTGGTGTGACAACAAGGGCACTGTAGGAGAGCCTTCGAGGAGAGAGGCATCTCTGGCCTAGGGAGATCCATAGTGTCCTGTTCTGTGCCTCAGCGTCCACCCCGACAAGGAGATGAGTCTTGGGGAAGCTTGTCATGGATGTTCTGTGGCTGCATAGGCACCAGCTGTGGGCTGTCTCCTGATGAAGACGACATGGGTTCCCGAATAAAAGGATGTTCAGATTCTCTTGTCGAGGGGTTACCTCTGCCATCTCGCCCCTCTCCCAGCCCCATGGGCTCTCTCCTTTATTTTTACAACCTGATGGGTTTCCTCCCTGCCAGTCACATCCTCCCTCCTCCTGACTCTGTCCCCACACATACCTCCCTCTCACCCCGTGTGTCCTCAGGCCCGTGTGGGCGGCATGGAGTACTCCCCAGGGATGGTGTACATCGCCCCGGACAGCCCTCTGAGCCTGCCTGCCATCATCAGCATCGCTGTGGCTGGTGGCCTCCTCATCATCTTCATCGTGGCTGTGCTCATCGCCTACAAACGCAAGTCCCGCGAAAGCGACCTCACGCTGAAGCGGCTGCAGATGCAGATGGACAACCTGGAGTCCCGTGTGGCACTGGAGTGCAAGGAAGGTACTAGTAACGGTGCTGTGTCCTTGCCAGAGGCTGTGTGTATACTTCTGTGAGCTTCTGTATAACAACAGGCAGTCTGGGCAACACTGGGTAGTTTTGGAGGTTGTGTCTGTGTTTGTATGCATACATTTATGCATGTGTTCATGTGTGTGTACTCATGTACATGTGTGTGTTCCTATTCACCAAGCCACAGGCTGGGCAACCATGAGCAGTGCCACAGGTTGTATGTATATATGTATGTATGCACATACACAGCATATACATATGTACATGTATGTGTTTCTCACTATGCAAGCAGTCTGAGCAGCCGTGGATAAACACCTCTGGAGGTTGTGTGTGTACACACATATGCATGTGCACATGTGTGTGCATATGTATGTGCATGTATTTCTCATTCACAAGCCTCAGGCTGAGTAGCCATGGGCAGTGCTGCAGGCTGGGTGTCGGATTCAGAGAATTAATGCCAGTCTCTGAGCTTGTGTCCCAGATCAAAGCCCTACCTATCTGTCCACGATGGTGAGGAGGAAGTAAGACCTTCCAGGGGTAATGCTGAATCACCACCACCCAGCAATCTCCAGACCCAGAACCTAGCTGAATGAACCTTAATTCATTCTGTCCTCAAGGGGAGATGTGGGGAGATCTCATCATGACACAGTCAAGCAATCATCCCTCTACCTTCAGCAGCAAGGAAAGACCGTAGGGCTGATCTGTGATTTTGAAGAAAGAGTGTTTCACATCTGGTATCTAACAAAAATACAAACACCACCATGAAGTGATATCAGCTACACTACACCCGAGAAGGAAACTCAGGAACCAGACTCACGTAACCCCAGGACATCATTGCCTGAGTCACCCTAGGAGGAGGACTGAGCCAGTTCTCTGCAGTCAGAGTGTACGCGGAGCTAATCCAGCCCTATACCTGGGCTCTCGAATCACACCAGTTCCCACCAGGGAAGCTGCGGCCAGTTTTGATGGGGAAGTGGATCCATTCCATCCCCTCTTTGCATCCTTCAGCTGTCAACACAACATCCGCCTTGTGGGACTGTTAATTACTGCTTTTATTATATTTACGCTGCTTAATTTTTTTCTCTGCAATGTACTCTTCCATCTAATTAGGTGTAGTGATTAGAATCTCTTTTATGTGTGGCAGGCGTGAGGCTTTGAATGTTGGAGGCGCTTGGTGACTTAAAGGAAAACTGCAGAGGGATCAAAAGCTGGTTTCATCCCTCTCCTCCCAGCCAGCTGAGCACCCCAACTGGGGAGGGGCAGCCAGGGGCAGTGCACAGCGCCGCACAGCTCCAAGGATCTGATAGAAGGTCTTCTGGGAAGGCGGGCTGAGTAGGCAGGCAGGACTCCAGCCTAAAAGTTGGTACAGGCCCACAGGGAGCCTGGGCTGAGGGCTTGAGGGGACAGCCTTGCACAAGGACTAGAAGGAATCTTCCAGCAAAGGACACACAGGACTCTTACCATGGAGGCACTTTCCAAGGCCTAGCGCTGCTGTTTAGCATTTGTAGGGTGTGGGTCAGGGCAGGATCTTCTTGGAAACTTCACAGTGAGCCAGGATGTCACCCATATCCAAATTCAGAGGATGCCCTGCTCCTCCCTACAGGGTTCTGAGCCTTGAATATGGAAGCACATGCATGAGCAGATACACAGTCCTGGTTCTCACTCACTGATACACTCACACACCCATGCACTCACTCTCTCATACCCCCACACTCTCACACTGACACACTAGCCTGCACATACATACACATGCTCACACTCAGCCAGTCCCACTCACAACATGCACACTCACAACTGACACACTGATGTATACAAAGACACACTCTTACGCCTGCTCATGCACTTTCCCATACAGGCAGGTACACACACATAGGTGTGTGCGCCTCACCCAGGACATACGTGAGTGTCTAGTGGGCTTTTGATGACAGCACATGCCAAAAACGACCACTGACTCCTTTGTGCGCCTGCACTCATGTGCGCAGGCATACTCCCACACACGGGAGTAAGCTCTGCTTCACTATATTAGGGCTCCCTGCCTCCAGGTCACTCTGCATGACAAGAGCCCATGTGGACAAAGCAGAGTTGGGAAGTGGGAGAGGAGAGGAACAGGCTGCAGGACTTCCGGTGTCCGGGCCTAAGCTCTGTCCTCTCCAGCAAGGCATGGAATTTGCTTCATACCAAGACCCATGGTGACCCATGGCCTCGACATCAGCACTGCAGGGCGGAGCTGCACCAAAATCACTAGGACAGATGGGACAGGGCCCTACCACAATTCCTGGGGCACCTAAGTCATGTTCATATGTCAGAACAGCCCACTGGGTGCTACGCCTGCTTTTTGAGGGCCCTAGACTCATCCTGGGCTTGTGAAGCCCTTCCTAGCCTACCAAGTATTTTTCCCTATTCTTACATCCATATAAATAGATAGAAACATTGATTGGTCAACATCTCAAGCCTATTCTTTGCCAACATGTGTTCATCCATCCTGGTTGATGTGTATGTGTGTATGCATGCATGTGTGTGTACATGTATGTATGCATATGTATACTAGTGTGCATGAGCATGTGTACATGTATGTGCACATTCCAAAGAGAAAGGCAGAGCAAGGCCTGGCTGCCTGCCTCACCTTTGAGTACCTTGAGTGGCAGAGGGTGGCACCAGGGGAGGATGTGTCTATGACAGTGGGCAATGAGAACTTTGGCACTGTGTAGCAACCCCAGGCTGCACTGTGCCAGATTTTCTCAGGGGCCAGCTGGAATCTCATCACTCTGTCCATCTGGATGTCTGAGCGGCCCCCACCGACAGAAGTGCCCATGTGCAGATCATAATTCAGCACCAGGCAGCATCACCTTGAGTAGGGAGGACAAAGACACACCCTGTGTATCTATGTAGAAGGAAGATGTTGATCTCAGTCCCTCTACCCCAGCCCCATTTGGAGGTTTGAGGGTCCCAGTGAACTGCACACTCCAAAACTGGGCCCTCAAACTTTCTCCCTTTATCAAAAGAAATTGTTCTTAAATGCCATAAGGAAACCACAGCAACAAGTATAGATGCACCCTCTAGCCTCTCTCTTTCCTCCTGTTCCACCATGTCCTCCTCCCAACCCTGCTTGCAAACCAAAGCCTTTCTTCTTCGGGCGGGGAGTTCCTCCTGGCCTCAGCCACAGCATAGGGCTGTGGACAGCCTCACCAGCCCTCTGCCACTGGAAAGGCAGACAGCCCCAGACAGGCTTTCTCACACTACACATTCCTGCCAGCACGGATGCTTTTCATCCCAGTCATTCTTGAACATCTCTCCCCTCTCCAGCAGTCTCACGGGCTTCTCTCTGTGCTAGCTTTTGCTGAGCTGCAGACAGACATCCATGAGCTGACCAGTGACTTGGATGGAGCCGGGATTCCCTTCCTGGACTACAGGACCTATACCATGCGGGTGCTGTTCCCGGGAATTGAAGACCACCCTGTGCTCCGGGACCTGGAGGTAAGAAACGGTGGCCCCTGCTGGTGTCGGAGAAGGGCAGCATGTTGGAAGCCTGCAGGTCTGGCCTCTCATTTGGAGGTGAGAAAGCTGAGGCCAGGGAGAGGACACATCATGGCTGAGGCCCCCTAGCTTATGGGTACAACCCAGTTCTTTTGAAGACAGGGCCCAGCCAGGGAACATCGGAGCAGACATGTGAGTAGTAGCACTTCAGGTCTTTGGGCTCACAGTTTTCTCTGAGAGTTGAATGGGATTTAAGGACTCCTTCCGGTAAAATTTTACCTGTACACAGAAACAAGAAATGTAGTGAGTTTGTAGACCCTTGTTTAAGAAACCATGTTATAAAGGATCCTACCATTTAGTTGGTGCTTAATAAATATATATAAGGGATTTTACCACTTGGTGCCTAGTTGGAAAAGATAAGCAATCTGCAGGGAGTGGAGGTGGAAATGTGAATGATAAAACCTGACAGTTTTTCTAGCAGCAGGGACCTGATCTTCTCAGCATTTTATCCCACTTGCTGTCTAGCATGGTATCTGGCTTATGCATATATTCATATTATGCCTTGTTCTGAAAGGGCTTTAGAACTGCTTATAAAGATAAATACCAGAGAGAAGTGAAAAATATAAATGAGGAAGCCAGAGCACATGATAATCCTAAGGACTGATGAGTATTAGTTGACTGTTAGCCATTCCCATGTGGCTTTAAGCACTTTGCATGAACTTGTTCAGGGACTTTCTGAGTTGCTAAACCCATTTTACAGGTGACAAAACTAAGGGGACAGAGAAGTTCAGTATCTGCTGGGGACAGAACAAAGTGCTGAGCCCAGGCAGTGGAACTCCAGCATGCTTGCTGTTAGCCACAAACCTTGGCACCAGACCTCTGGGGTGCTGTAGCAGTGGCCAACCTAATAGTCCTGACTTTTGTTATAGTGCATAAGAAATCTACAGCCAAAGTCATACAGAAAAGGAAATGAACTTCAAGATGGCCTTAGTCCATAAAATAAAAAGAGACTCATTGCTCAGGAGTCACGTGGTATTGCAAGTGCTGATGCCCAAGGGAGTGTGCACATGTGCTTTCTGAGGGATGCAGCAGGCTAGGCACCTCAGCAGCACACCTGGATGTCTACAGCATGTGGGGGCACACACCTGTCTCCATGCCTACTTGTTGAAGGGAGTGTATACTTTTCTATAGTGAGGCATGAGCTAGAGAGTTTCCCTTTAGCTCCTCAGCTGACAGATACCACTTCCAGAGGCTGTGGGCAGTGGTCTCTATGTTTGCGCTGGTCATGCACCTTTTCTGTCTGTCTACACATGTGTATGCAGGTGTTTATACATGTATCACATGAGTATAAAAATGCAAGGCGTCTCACGACACTTCAATCCACCCATTGCCTTGGTCCAACTCTAGATTTGTGTTTTTTTCCCTCCCCCAACCATTTTCTTCTGCCTTCCACCTTCCCCAGCCTCATTTTTGTATATATCAAAATACTGGCCTTCTGAGTGCACTGAAGGGTCTGTAGGTTCCTGGTTAAAGTGACACTTGGCAGTGACAAAAAGACAGTACTGTGTGTGTGTGTCTGTGTGTGATTAGATGCACAGACACTGCTCCTTCCTTATTTACCTTTGTACTTCCAGCTTCCTATAGAGTAGAGTACCTGGCAGAGTGTAGGTGTGCAGAAAATGAGTGATTGAATAGGCAAATGTCTGTGTGTCTGTGTGCATCAGGATGGAAATAGCAGTTCTAAGAAGGGGAATTATGCCCCCTTGGGGGACAGGATAGAGAATAATATAAGATTCTACTAGGATGGATACATAAAGTTGGTCTCCTTTTTCAGTAGTTCAAAACTCTAAGTTGTAGTAGGTTTCCCTTAAAGATGTAACTTCTAAATTGGATTTTCTAAGACCTTGTCAAAGCTGGGCAAGCCTAAATATTTTGGAGCAGTCAGGGACAGTCACTTCTCATATCCTGGTATGACCATGGACACACACACACACACAGAGTTCATCCAGACAATTCCTATGGTCCACAGTATACATCCTACCATGTCCTATCTCTTCGTCTCATTTAGCTTCTTGCTTTCATATGTATACTTGCCTCCCATAGGTTCCCAGCTCTCAAATGTGGCTTGGCACACCCCCACAGGCTGATGGCAGCGAGGTTAGTGGGGCTCACTCTCCCACAGGACCTCATGGGTGGTTGTGCAGGTGGACACTGAGCTGATCCAATGGACCCACTCATATGCAGCCCACCTCCAGTAGTTCAGTGTGCAATCTGCCTCGCTGTGCACGGCAGCCCTGATCATCCAGGACCAGAATTCAAGTGATTCCTTCTCATTGCCATTCTGCACTGGAACAAGCCCCTGGCTGGAAGCTGCCTGGATTTCTATCTCATTGTGCCTCTCCAGGCCTTCCCTCCAAGACCAGTTTTCCAAGAGGAGCAAGATGCAGAGGACTGCTGCACAATGCCTAGCTGTTACTTAAGACACATAACCCAGTGAGAAAGAAATTTGGCCATCCTTCAAGTCCCCCTCAGGACCCTGAATGCAGCTGGCACTATCCCACTCTTCCTGCTCTGGGCCCTCTTACTTTATTCTCCAGCAACTGAGGCTCCCCAAGCAGGGGTGTCTAGAACTTCAGTATGAATGATTCACACTCCTCTCTCTGCCCAGAAAGTTCCAGAGGGCATGGTCAGGACAGTCTCTGATTTGTTGGATTCATTGTGTCCTCACTGCATGGAGACACTGCCCACCCCAAAGAGTTAGAAGCACTGTCAAGGGTGCACCCCCCACTTGGAATCCCCCGCCCACCACCACCAGGACAGGGTGTTGGGTGAGCAGCCCTCTGAGGACTATGGAGGGACTCTGAGATGCAGGGCTGTTGGTCCTGCTGATTACCTGGCTGTGTACTCCTCCTCAGGTGCTCTTTTAGGGGACAGGCCCTCCCCCAGCCCCAACCCTAGAACATTCCTACTACCCACCATATAAACAACATCATGTCCTATTGTGGCCTTATTCCTCAGCTAGCAAGTTCAAATCTCCCCTCAAACAGGAGGAGCCTCTAGTTTCTTTGCCTTTGTTAACAAGAGGAAACTCTGATTCCAGCCTCCTGTTCTTGAGGGTACACCTGACTCGTTCCTCTCAACACAGGGCCCGTAGATGGCTTATTGTTGGGCACAGGCTCTCAGTCAAGCCGGCCAAGTGGCTTTTAAAATAAATGGTGGTAAAATATACATACCGTAAAAGATTCCCATTTCAACCATTTTAAACGTATAGTTCAGTGGAGTTAAGTACACTCATTTTGTCATGCTGCCATGGCTACCATCCACACCCAGAGCTTTTTTATCTTCACCAACAAACAACCTACTTAACAGTAACTCCCCCTTTACTCTTCCACCATTGCTAGTCTCTGCCTCTAGGAATTTGACTACTTGAGGAACTTCATATAAGGAGAAGAACACAGCACTTGTCCTTTTTTGTCTGGCTTATTTTACTTGACATAATATTTTTCAAGATCCATCCCTTGTAGCACCAGTCAGAATTTCCTTCCTTTTTAAAGCTGGAAAGATTGAGCTGCATGGATAGACTGCATTTTGTTTATCCATTCATTTGTGAGTGGATGTTTGATAGGCTTCCAGGGTCTGGCTCTTGTGAGTAGTATTCTTGTGAACATGGGTGTGCAAGTATCTGTTTCAGTCTCTGCTTCTAATCCATTTAGGTGTAAACACAGACCATTGTCTTCATTTCCAACAAACTCACTAGTTAGGGACTTCAGACAGAAATCAACTTCTATTGTCCCACTTTACCTGGGGCTATATAAGATCCTGGGATCTTATGTGGATGTCACTTAAGATCTTGTTTGTTTACAATCTAGTTTTGCCCCCAGAAGTGTTTCTTACTGTCCATGTCCTAAGTGTGGAAACTTTCCAAGGGAAGTCATTGATTAATCTAAAGCAGTGTTTCCCAGCCCTTGCAGCCCCTGAGACTCCTGACCCTTGGAAATGTGAAAGGAGAGACTTCCTCTCACTTCAGGGTGTCCTTACTTCACCAGGGCCCAATTTTTGTGGTCCACTGGGTGAGGCCAGGCACCTGGGGAAGTGGCTTTTCATGGCCTGGTCACACACCAATCCTTTCAAAACAAGAAGCGATCACTCAAATACTCCGAATTGCAATCCATCACCAGCACCTAAACTCTAACCTACTGAATTACAATTAAAATTTACTGTGCAGTTTTATACTCACAGACTTCAGCTGAAGCATAGAACCATCTGGTGATGAAAGAAAGTCTTGTTGCAGCGTGGCGTTGGCCTGGGGGAAGGGGGCAGGCTGCAAAGGCGAATTGTTTCAGACATTCATGACTAAGATGCTTCTCTTCTGTCTCCTCCTTCCATAACACGGGGAGAAAACTTCTGTTTTGTGCACCCCCAGACAAAAGGTTCTGTGCATTAGATATGGTGGGAACTCCTGGGCACAAGGGATCTGTGAAGAGCAGACAGTGGAGTCGGAGAGGCAGGTAATAAACCCGTGCTGTTTAAGTGCGCACCACTTTACATACATTATCTTATTTAATGTTCATAAAACATTATGACATAGGCACTCATATTCTTGCTTTAAAGATGAGGCAGTAGACCCCAGAGGTGATGGCATTTTTCTCTGTGGTGTCTGGCTTGGATGCTCTCTCCTGCAGGTAGCTGTGCTGAAACTCTCCTGTCCAGGGCCCCAGGCCCTTGCTGCTCACCAGGCAAATGTGTGTTGAATAGAGAAAGTGCACAGTGTCCTCATGGCAACTGAGCCTCCTAATTGGCCCTGTGTCCTCTCTTGCTCAGATCCACAGTGTGCCAAACCTACCCATGGATGCTCTCCCTTTGACAGCCAGCCTGAGCTGCTGCAAGGCTTTGATGGAAAGGAAGGCTACAGGAAGAAGCCAGAGTTGACTTAGGTAGCTGCTAAGCCTAGGGATAGCACTGGATGGGTGGCAGGTGGAGAGTATGGCCAGATGTTCAGGGGCCAGATAAGCTTGAGTCTGGAAATCCAGAGATGGCCATTACCAGCTGGGTGGCCTTGGGACAAGTTTGGAAGCTCTCCGAGAGACTATTATCTTGCAAGGTCATGAGAAGACCTTGTTGGAATAATACACATAATGTGTCCAGCACTGTGTGCTACACATGGTAAGTGCCGGTAAATAGCAGTATGTGTTACTATCTGGACAAGTGAGAGATGCGGTTCTGAGTGTGTTAAAGAGCAGAGGAAGTCAAATGTGGCTAAGTGTGTGAAAGGTGACCACAAGCATGGCAGAGAAGTCAATGGGAGTCATACAGTTGGCAGATCAAGGTCTGGACTCTCACCAGGTGAAGGTGCCACATGTGCCATGCTGACCCCTTATCAGCTCCCAAGGGAGCAGAGAACTGATAGCCAGGCAGGAGGCAAGCAGAAGCTAGGTCCAGCTTGGGAAATGCAGGGCCCACAAGTTGGGGAGGGGCTGTGCCGGGGTGTCCCTGGCTGGCACTTGCTGTGCTCTCATAACTGTAGATGAGTTCCCAAAGAACTCGCCTTCCAAGTATGAGCACTGTAACATGAAAAATGAAAACAGCCCTGATCTGATAGATTGCATGTTTCCTACCAGCTTCCAGACCCATGGGAGCTGCTGATGCCAGGCGACCAGGATACTCCGGGAGAGCTCTTCTCTTCAGAGGCAGGGCAGCCATTGGTGCCCACTCCAGGAGGGCCCTGTAATTAGGCAGTGGTCTCCAAGGACAGGGCCTGGGGCTGCCCCACACCTGCCTCCTGCCTGCATGTTGCCCCAAGCCTGGAACATGGCAGGGCTCTGTCATGAGTAGCATGAATGTTTCTGCCACTTCTGTGACCTTAGGTAGACCGGCTTTCTCTGGCCTGCAGAGCGGGATAAAGCAGCTGCCATCGGTGACCTGCCTGTGTGGCAGGCTGTACGTGCAGGCTTTTCACACGTTGTCTCTTCATCCACACAATACTCACACAGGGTGGTAGGGCATGGTGCAACCTCTGAAAGAAGATTCCTGAAAACATCAAATGTCAGAGTCAGAGAGTTCTTCAGAGACTGCTGGCCTCCATCTTCCCCTTTTCTCAAGTTGAACAAATTTGTGGACCCAGACAAGTAAAGGGACTTGCCTGAGGTTATACAGCATAGCGTGGCCAAGACTACGTGGAACCCCAAAATCCTGCCTCAAGCCACCTGCCTGTCCACAGGATCCTCGGGGCCAGAGGTGGGCACTGGATTAGCCTGCTGTGCACAGGCCCCTCATCAGTCCTGTGTCACCATAGGGAGGAGCTCAGGTTCTGGAGTCTGGCAGAGGTGGATTCAAATCCCAGCATCACCATTTATAAACTTTGGCTTTTGCTCTCTTGGGGCCTCAGTTGATTCTTCTCTGTACTGGAGATAATGACCCATTTCACGGAGTATGATAGAGACCAGGCAGATGCTGGGCACAGAACCAGCTCCTGAAAGGGACTCGGTAGCACTGATCAGGTGGCTGGGCTTGTAGCAGTGGGTGAGAGGTGGATTGGGAGGGTCCACAGTGTGGGCACAGCCATTCTGCAGGAGGCTGCTGGGGCACCCAGCAGCTGGCATCAGGACCCCCGATCTCTCCCACAGGTTCCAGGGTACCGGCAGGAGCGCGTGGAGAAAGGTCTGAAGCTCTTTGCCCAGCTCATCAACAACAAGGTGTTCCTGCTGTCCTTCATCCGCACACTCGAGTCCCAGCGCAGCTTCTCCATGCGGGACCGTGGCAATGTGGCTTCGCTCATCATGACGGTGCTGCAGAGCAAGCTGGAGTACGCCACTGATGTGCTGAAGCAGCTGCTAGCCGACCTCATTGATAAGAACCTGGAGAGCAAGAACCACCCCAAGCTGCTGCTCAGGAGGTAAGAGTGTGGCCCCGCAGCTGCCAATAAGGATCAGAGCACTTTCTGTCCCTCCCTGTCTGCAGCCTGGCTCATGGGGCTTTCCAGGGAGACCAGGCAGGCCGCAAGAAGAGCAAGTTTGCTCCCTAAGGGTAAGACACTGACCTGTGAGGCCAGCCTGCAGCACACCCCTCCTAGAAGGTGCGAGTACCTGTTACTCAGCCGTGGTCCTCAGTTCAGCCATTGTTTTCTCCTTGCATTCCATTCTGCCCTCTCTGCCCTTCCACTCCCTGAATGTTGATCCTTTCTATTGGAATTCTTTTCTCGCAAAATTTTCAGAAGTCATTTAGACCATCCCTAGCCTTCTCAAAGTCAGAACTGGAAATAGAGAGACCCCATGGCTTCCTGCTGCCTGTAGACCAGTAGCAGCGGCAGCATCCTGGAGGTGGTTAGAAATACACTGCAGAGAGGTTTGGGTCCCTTCCGTCCCACTGAATCAGAATCTGCATTTTAATGAGGACCCCAGTGACTTGGATGTACCTGTATATTAAAGTTTGAGAAGTCTTGAGAGAAAGCCTTTTTTTTTTAACATCTTACCCAATGCAGCCCAGCAAGTATTTCCTGGCCCTTGCTATAGGCTCTGAGTGGGTGCAGGTTCATAGCTGCACACAGATATTTGCCTTCGACTGTTAGAACCTGCAGGGTCAGGTATGAGTGCCTGACCATACCCTTTAGTTTCCTCTTATGGGAAACAGAGGAGCTCTTTCTGCACCTTGCTCCTATTTGAGGAGGGGTGCTTCTCCTGTTTACTCAGAATTCCAGTATCTCTAGCCTTGGCATATCTGCTGCTAGAAAATTCCAGTGTGAAGCTGTCACATCCAGCCCCCTGCCTGGACCATGCACTGCCTCCCACTCCTGTCTGTCTGCCCTCCTGCCTTCACCCTTGATCTCTGGGTCTGAGGCCCAGCCTCAGTGGCCCCAGTTGGCCCAGTGTGTAGATCTGGCTTTCAGAAGCATTTGCTGCAGGCTGTTTTCTGGTATGGAGGGGGGCATATTTTCCTGCACAGCTGTGAAAGGTTGCTGCGCAGAGATGCCATCATACAGCTTTGGAAACAGCAAGGTAGATCATTTTGATTTTTGTTTTACTTTCACCACGCAGCCACCCACTGGCATAATTCTAGGGTTGCCGCTGCCTGCCAGAGCTCCCACCGACAATTTCCTGGCGTGGTCTCACAGTCTCTGCAGACCCCGTCTTGTTTTCTCTTCTTGCTTCTCCTAATGCTTCTGCTCCTTCTGCCCTCCTCTGCTGCCTTCTCTTCTTCCTCCTGGCTGTCCCTGCCTTTCAACATTCTTTCTTCTCTTTTCTTCCCAGCTTCACTTCGTGCCAGCAACAACCTGAATTACTTGGGATTCTAGTTATTGTTTATCGACAACTGCAATTTTATGCTCTACCCAAACTACGTGGATGGGCTAGTTTGTTTCTGGAGCAAGCCAAGCACTTAGCACAAGCTTGAATGTAATTCACTTTCTTGAAAAGGATGCAACCCAAACTATAACCCTGGGGCTACATCGTCAGTTGAGAGAGAGAGAGAGAGAGAGAGAGAGAGAGAGAGAGAGAGAGAGAGAGAGAGAAGAAAGAAAGAATTGGACTTCTGTCATAGCATAAAAGTTGCAGGTTAGACTTAAGAAGGAACTTCCTGCCATTTCAAATAAAATCCTAGATGGCAGAAGGCTTCTAGGAGAAGTTCCAAAGTATATGGAAGCCTTTGAAATAGGCTTTTGACATCTCTTGGGATGATCTAGGTCTACAGCTCCATGTTGCTGCCAATGTTGGGAGTCTTTAGCTGGGATTACGGAGTCTGTCTAGATGAGATAACCTGGTCTTGACCTCCTGCCCCTGGCATCTTCCTCTGTATTCCCTGCCAAAATAGTATCTCCCTGGGAGTTTGTTTGCTTATGTGTTTCTTTTCTCACTCAAATGAACACATCAGCCTATGAAGTTCACTAAGGCTGTACTGTCCAACAACGGAGCTACCAGCCGTAGGTGACCACTCAAATCCAAATTCATCAAAGTCATTAACATGAAAATTTTCAGCTCTTCAGGCACCCTGGCCTCATTTCAGGTGCTCAGGTAGCCTCGTGTGGATAGCATCTGTGGAGGGCACTGTCATCGTCACAAAGTGCTATGAAACTGTCTGTGCTGTGCTAAGACAGGCCCAGGATAAAGGCCCCTGTGGTGTGAGCCTGACACCTGATGCCTGGCATGTCACCCTCCAGCTTTGTAGGAAAACACCTCTTACCCCCCTGGGCTGTAAGGTCCATAAAATTTTCCTGTGTGTTAGGATCTCAAGATTTGATCTAATAACCATAGCAGCAATGTGGTGGAGGGAATCCCTTGCTCTGCACACCCAACCAGTGAGCCTGACCAACTGCTTCTTTCTCTGTCTTCCTCTGCCCCTTACCTGGGTGACTGTGACAGGACGGAGTCAGTGGCTGAGAAGATGTTGACCAACTGGTTCACGTTCCTCCTCTACAAGTTCCTCAAGGTAGGATAGGATTTGGATGTAGGTCTAGTCCTGCCATGGTCCCCTCATCCTGGGCATGAGCCTTCCTCTGCCTGGCCTGCCCTAACTCACTCCATGCCTCCCACATCCATACTCATGGGGGCGTGGTGCTTCTAACCCCCCAGAAGTGGAGTTATCCCTTGTTATAAACTGTCTCAGAAGGCAGAGCCTATGATCAGTGCTAGTTTCAGAGACACAGTCCCACATAGCATGTAATCTCTTGCGTGAAGGGGACATATGGGCTCTGGCAGCTAGACCCCTATTTTAAGCTGAAAATAATTCAGCCATTGGGCCCTGAGTTCCTCTCCCATCTCCTAGCCTCAGACTTAGAGAAGCTGATAAGGGGCCAGGCAGGTCTGGAAGCTGCCTGTCTTGGCAGATGAGCTGAGGCGCTACTGGACTTCTAACTACTGACTTGTTTCCTAATGGTTTAGTGCCACAGAGAACTGACCTCTGCCTCTTCCTTAGGCCTCAGAAAGCTGGGGAGGAGCAGGTGAAGGGAGCCTCAGAAAAGTAGCAGGAAATGGTAGAACAGGGGAAGACTGTGTCTAAAGAGCCGGGAGCAGGGCACCAATCTGAGCAGTGAGGAGTTGCAGAAAGAGAACCGAAACCCTGCTCAAAGCAGCAAGTGGGGTCAAGGAGAAGGATGGACCAAAGTGGGGGAAGAAGGGATGCAGGGTGGGCTCTGCACATCTGCGGCCCCAGAGCTCTGCTAGCATGTTTCTTCTTGCATCCAGGAGTGCGCTGGGGAGCCCCTCTTCTCCCTGTTCTGTGCCATCAAGCAGCAGATGGAAAAGGGGCCCATCGATGCCATCACGGGCGAGGCCCGCTACTCCCTGAGCGAGGACAAACTTATCCGGCAGCAGATCGAGTACAAGACCCTGGTGAGCCACCCTTGCTGCTTCCTCCTGGACCCTGGCAAGTGGGCTTTGGCCTCAGGGCAGCCCTGCTCTGCAGAAAGGACAGAAGCAATGCCGAAGAGCCACTTGTCTAGCTCTGTCTCCTTCAGGGATCCAGCTGGTGTTACCTGTTCCCTATCCTCAGACCTCCTCTGGACTGCAGTACCAGGGCACCTAGTAGGTCTGCTATGTCTGAGCAGCACTTCAGTGTGTGGGCTGGTATGGCTTTGGGCCAGGTGCTGAATCATGAGGTTGGAGCCCCAGCAGCTGGGCTGACTGTCTAGTGAGCAACATCCCATCCACTCTCCTGACTGGAGAATCAATCAACCTACAGAACAGGTTCATGCAGGCAGGGGTGGGCAGGGGAAGCAACTACAAATAGTTCCTTTGGTTCTGCAGCCCACACTTACCCACCAGGCAAGGTTCACACAGGGCTGTGACCAAGCTGTGTAACTAGGATGGCCTACTGGTGCAAAGTGTTTGTCCAAGGAACATGGGGATGGCCTGGGTCAAGGTCAGGCTTCCTCCTGGGGGCAGCAATTGTCTTAGGAAGCAGCGAAGGTTAACATTTAAGAACCCAGGGTTAGAATCAGACTAGGATTTGAGCCCTGACTCTGCCTCTGACTAGTTGATGAGTTAGGACAGGTCTCTAATCTGTTTGAGTTTGGGTTTCTTTTTCTGCACAATAATAATAATAATTAATAATAATAATAATAATAATAATAATAATAGAGCCTATTGAGATGGAGATCATCATAACTGTCCAGAATGGAGGTGGGAGCCCAGTGTCAATGTTCACTCTGCTTGCTCACAACAACCCCGCCCACCTCCTTCCAGCAAGACTGTCCCTCTGACCGCTGGCTGCCTACTGCCTCTTCAGTCCCAGGGAGCTCACTCTCAGGCTTTTTTTAGCAAGTTTTTTAAACCTCCCATTACACCTTTTTTCAAGAAAGAGGAGAGGAAGTAGAAGGAAGAAGAAAGTAAGATAAAAGCTGAGTGTCAGAGGTAGCTTGCAGGTGGCACTCAAGAATGGAGGCAAGAGAGACAGCAAGGAAATGAAGGGTGCAGGGGATGGGTGAGATTAAAATGCAGTTACCAGCAGGTCAGGGTGGGGCAGAGCTGGGAAGGAGGGTTCTCAAACAAACTCCTACCCAGCTGGGGGTGAGCCCTGGGCCCCTAGGCAGCTGGACAGATGATTCCCACCTCTGAGCTAAGCCATCCCTCCTGGCCGGCGGGCTGTAACCACAATCCACGTACCCTACTCACATCTTTCTGGAGTCCAGGGATCCCAGCAGAATCTGGGCAGATTCACGGGGCTACTTCCCTATAGGGATTCAAAGGCGCCCCAGGTTCCTCATAGTTACTGTCTGCTGTGAAGGAGAGTTAGAGGCTCCCATTAAAATGGCAAATGGAGGAAAAACCCTTCCAAAAATAGAGACCTGAATGGATTTCTTAATGAGAGAGAGTTACCTTTAAATGTCTCCTGCCCCATCCCCCTCCACTCCCTTTCATTGCTTCTCTCAGCTCCCCGATGTTGAATGGAACACAGTGAGTCGTGATAATGCTCTGTCACCGAATTGCAGCAGCCTTTATTCCAAAGGCCAGAGGATTGTTAGTGCCCCAGCTGGCTCCAGGTGACTCACTTAGAGAGAATGCAGTGGAACGAGTGGGTCAGGGCTGCGCAGCCATTAAGGTGCCAACACCGGGCAGGGAGCGAAAGGGGAAGAAGCTGTGATGGCTTTCCTTGGTGATGCACCGTGAGGGATACTGACTAGTCCCCTCCAGACCTGAGTGAGGGGCTCCACCCATTGTGAAGACGGAGGGAAGAAGGTGTGGGCACCACGGCAGGCAAGGTAGTAGAGAGTCCAGGTGAGAGGGTTAGATGCAAAAGTGGACCATGACGGGCTTCTGCCATGACTAGAGAAGCCCAGAGCTCTTCTGGGTTAGCTGATCGTTACCTTGCCCTGGGTAGGAAGGATAACCACAGAGGGGCTCTGAGAGGCTCATGGGCACACTAAGTGCATCTCCTAAGAACTGAGAGATTAATTAGAGCGATGCTAGAATTCGGATGAGCATGGACAAAGGCTCTGCTGAATGGAGTGTGCCAAGACCCTTGTCACCCACACCTGGGAGCCTGGCAGACTGAGATACCCACCCAGGAGGCTGCTGGAGTGCTATATAGTCAGCTAGAAGCCTGTTAGAGGCTAGATGCCCACCTGGCAGGATGCTAGAGTGCAGAATCTTATCCCTGCCGCAGGTGTCCTGGGTCAGAGTCAGTCGTTCCATCCATGTGAGGGGCACTTCCCTAGCAGAGAAAGCAGCAGGCAGTTCGTTCAGAAAGTAGCCAAGAAGCAGGGTAGGGACAGAACTCTTGGGTGAGTTGTGCCATGGCCCCTGGCCAGGGACACTGTCCTCCTGAGGCCACTGCTTCCCCTCTGGTCCCGAAGCACAGTCAAGCTGTTCCTATGAGGCCACCCTGAACTGCTAGGGCAGTAGAAGCGCCAGGAGATCAACCGCAGATTGCAGGTCATGGTCTCAAGGAAGAAATCCCAGACAAATTGCGCTGCTGCCCTGGGAAATCTGAACCACCTGCCACCGGCCCAGAGGACATGACAGCAGGCCACCACAGCAATAGGAAGAAGGGTCAGGCTGTGCGCGGCTACTGAGTGGAAGGAAGGTGCTGGAATGCCCCTGGACAGAGGGCAGTGGCTAGCAGAAGGCACATGTGGAAGCACAGTCCAGAGACCCTGCCATCAGTATTTTCAGTTTAGGGGATTTTGAGGGTGGCACTTGGCTTTATAGCTTTAGGGTAATTGTTTTCTTCTTAATGCAATAAGCATGTGCCCCTTTTGAGCTCTAGCAGTCTACTTGCTAATGAAATCCAGGCGTCCAGGACCAGGTCTTGATTATCACTGCATGGGCTGGGAGGGGGCTGCTGTCTGGCTCTGCAAACCAGATGGGGCCCTGGGGAAATTGTTACGGAGGGGGTGAGAGGGAAGGGGGGAAGGGGAGGCACGCAGAGGCCCCAGGATCCAGAGGAAGAGGCTGGGGCCCAGGATGGCAGGGCCAACCAGCCGCAGTCCCCAGGGTGGGAAGACTTCACTGCCTGCCTCTTGTGCCCCAGCTCATTTCTGAGCCCCTTAGTACCTGTGCTGGTCGCTGGCATCACCCAGGAGCCCCCACAGTGCAGAGCCCAACATGAGAAGGGCAGGAGAGGAAAAGCCTCGACGTTCTTAAAAGAAAAAAAAAATTGATGACCTGGCATTTTAACTAACTTTTCTACTTTGTTCCCAAAAGAGAAATAGAGGCCCCAAGCCAGGCAATGGCCTTGTTCCCTGGACCTCTGACCATGACTTCATGTTCAGAGCCAGGAAGACATGTCAGGTGGCATCAACTTGCAGTTTTTTAAAGGGCATCTTTTTATGTCTAAAGAATATGTAGTTTCTCCAGCCTCCTCTCAGCCCCAACCTCTCCTCACAATCAGAGCTATTAAATCTTTTGAGACAGGAACCGGATTCCCTTTGGCGCTGAGTACTGAGTGTCTGGGGCAGAGTACCGGGAGGGACAGAGTGATGCACAGGGGTGGGGTGGGGATGCCGAGGCGGGTGAGGCTGTGCATGTGCTGTGAAGCTGGTGTCCCCTGCATGTGCACATGCGTGTTTGAGAGAGTCTGTGCTTGCAAACATCAAAGCCAGTCTCTTGCAGATTCCCTCATTGCCTCCCTATGCTCAGACTCTGTTCCCTTTGAAAATCAGGATTTCGTGTTTGTCCTGATGGAAGTTAAGTGTGCAGTTTGGACTCCTGCAGTGACACTGAGGCTGCTGCAGGGTCCTACTTGTCTGAACAGGAGAAGACAGTGGGCCTGGAGGGGACACGGGTGGACTGGAGTCAGCCCACCCATCCTGAGAGGAGGAACCATTCTTGCTCTTCTTGCTGCCTTCACCCATGTGACCTCTCCCCCGAACCCGCAGGTCCTGAGCTGTGTCAGCCCAGACAATGCCAATAGCCCTGAGGTCCCTGTGAAGATCCTGAACTGTGACACCATCACTCAGGTCAAGGAGAAGATTCTGGATGCCATCTTCAAGAATGTGCCCTGCTCCCACCGGCCCAAGGCGGCAGACATGGACCTTGGTTAGTCGGCTGCCCCACAGCTGGTCCTGAGCACCGTTTGCCCTCTCAGGGCCGCAGCAGGTGGAGCTGGGTGCAGGGAGCAGAAGGGGAGGACCCCCAGAATCCCATGGGGTTTACTTTCATGGCCTGCTTGGCATTAGCCAGAGTTGGTTATAAGCAGTGATCAGAAAAGGGGCCGCAGGTCACTTGGCAGTCCAGTGGCCATCTGGCCAGGAGGTGATACCTCTGGGGTCTTCTGAGTGACTAAGGGCTGGGAGTGGATACATCATGTCTGAATGAAGGGACTCAAAGGCAAAATCTGCCAATCTGAGTCCCTGTGGTCAAGGTCCTGCCACCACCTTTGTTGTTCCCCAGGCTCATCCCCTCTCCTCTGTTCCGCACCTATAATTTTTGCTGAATATCTACAGCTAAAGGGATGTAGGTCAGCCACAGAGAATGGAGAGAAAGGATAGAGAAAAATGAGATATGACAGCCTGCTGGGGAGCAGGATGACACTGTATTTGAATGTTCCATGAATAGATCGCACAGCCTATATAAACAAGGGCACGCCACTTAGGGCCAGCTGCGCTTAGATCCAGCTATGGTTCGCCTGAGCATGTGCAGGATGTTATCCAGGGGCAATCCTCCCAGGGAGCCCCAGGCTCTGAAGAGGTAGGTAGAAGAGAGGTAGTTGAAGCATTTTGGGACACCTGGATTTATTCCTGGTGCCACTGAGTCCTAGCTGTGTGACCTCGGCCTAGTTATTTAACCTTCCTGTGCCTTAGTTTCCTTGCCATATAAAGCAGAGGCCATAATAGTACCTCCTTTGTAGTAGAAGTCCAGTGGGGTGATGTGTGTAAAGGTCTTTTTCTGCAGTTTCTGGTCCATAGTACACACTTGGTAAGTATCGCCTGCTGTTACTGGTTCCAAGAGTAAAGCTGGACAGGACACTGCACGTACCTGTTTGTTGATGCTGGATGTGAGAGATGGGCATTGATTCCTGGCAATCAATGGGCGAGTGGGGCTCCAGAGTCCTCAGACCCATCCATCTGGCCCCTAAGCTGGCTTGAGCTAAGCCATCTAAGACAGATGGGCATTTGTGTTCTTTGCTAAAATCCAGAGGGAATTTTCACCCTCTACCCACAGCTGCTTCACTTCCCCCAGATTCCAATGCCTAAAGAGCCTTAGGACCAGGAAGTTCTGCTAACTCCCTTGCATTCTCCCTTCTTCATTTAGCCCTGTTTTCTCTTGCTCTGCTCTGGGCTGGATGTGTGCGGCCCTGTGGAGCAGATGTCCCCCTCCATTGTGATGGTATCCTGAGCATGGTGTTTCTGGGTCATGGAGGAAGCACTGTGAGATGGGTGGATGGGGTGGACGTGTCCATTGGTGCAGGCATTGGGTGGACCTGTGTGTGTGCATGCACTTGACTCACTCCTTCTGCTGTAAAGATCTCACAGGCTAACAAGGTAAGGGGAAGTTACTGGAAAGTTCTGCGTTCCTTTCCCCAGAGGATTCACAAGGTACCCCCTAGCAGGTTGTCCAGGAAGAGCTGAGTAGATTAACCAGGTGGCATCCACATTCCTTCTATTTGCTTCCTTTGTGGGACCCAGGGCCAGAGCACACTCAGCTCCTCAGTGTTCTTATCTGCAAAGTGGGTGGGAGACCTCTCCTGACGAGGGCTAGGAAAAAGAACTGTTAGAAAGCCAAGGATCTACATGTGACAGTGAGTTTGCAGAGGTCATGCTGGTACGAGGAAAGAGCCCCTGAGTGTGCAGGCATGTGGAAAGGGGTACTCTGTACTTAAAATGAGATCACTTCTAATGAGGCAAGTAGTGGGTGGTTCTGTGAGCCTCCTGTTACAGAATCAAGCTCAGTGGTCACTCAGGATGCTCATCTCTTCCATTCAAGGGTGGTGAACAGCTGTGGGAACTTACACACTTGATGGAGCTCAGGAAGGGCTGGGGGCAGCATTCTTCAACATCACCTCAATCCAGAACTAAGAGGGTTCATCCTCTGGAAGCAAACTCAGGGAGAAGCTTTTCTATGCCTGTGGGTCTCCTGAAGAGAGACCATATCATGTCTGCTGGCTGCTGCTCAGGACCAGTCCTCCCCATCCTGGGAACCCCTTGATTGATAATGGGAAGGGAGGAGCTACTTATTAGCTTAGAAAATTGCTTCCTTCATTGATCTGGGGGTGAAAACCCAGCAAAGTGAGGTTTTGATAGGAAGATGCACCTCACCCTGCAGCCATAGTGGCGGCCATCTAGGGGGCCATCTCCACGGATACCACACTCATCCAGCAGCTCATGCTCTAGGTTCCTAGGAACACAGCGAGGCTCCCTCTCCCACTACACATGCTCCTGGGCCACCCGCACGGTGGGCTCCAGTGAAGGGGAGAAGCCAAAGAGGACGGGTCTCAGCAATTTGAGCCCCACAGTGGAAGGACTTCAGGCTCCACTCTCGAGGGGCCTCTTCTCACAAGTTTCCTGCCTATTGCTACAAAAGCCAAAGTTGGGACCTGCCCCTCAAACCTTGGACTTCCTTCTGCCTAAGCCAGTTTGCACAATAAGGAAAACAAAGCCCCCACAGAGAATGCACTGCCCCTTCCACGCACTTCTGCCTCTGCCTCTCCCTGGGAGTAGGGCAAGGGGAGCTATTCCTACCCTGTAGGTGAAAGTGCTTCGAAGGCCGGAAAGCAACTTACAAAGGAAGGTGTGATTATTACCACAAATTAGTGTACACCGCAGGCAACCAGGCACGCAGGCACAGAGAAGACCCACCCACCCAGGCACTGGGCAGAGGCAAGACAGCCCAGCGCCACACATAGCATCTCCCCATTGTGCCTCCTCTTCCCACAGCTGAGGGAGGGCCTTGGGCAGAGGCTGCCACACCTTTCCAGGGGTCCAGACCCTTCAAAGACAGGGTGACCTGTGTCAGATCAGCTCAGAAGGAAGCAGACATGCTAAGCTACCCCTGTCTTTGTCCCAAGGAAATCAAGTCCCAGCCCCCTGCCTGCCTGGCCTGGCTTTGACCTCTCCTGTCAAAGGTCAGGGTACCTCCTCCTTCCTTTTTATTTTTTCTCCTTCCTAGTACTGCATTTATACTCCTGGGTCAGAGCTCACCCATCCCTGCCTTCGCCCCTAACCAGCCTTTTCCAGACAAGGAGGGACCATGAGGGCTCTGCAGGCAAACAGAACCAGGAAGATGCGTACATATCACAGTCCCCAACTTCATGGATGGATTTACTATGTTTTAACTTTACGATGGTAGGAAAGTGTACCCATACAACTATTCTGTCTTGCTTTCCATACAGTATTCAATAAATTACATGAGATAGTGTTTTACTACAAAATAGGCTTTGTGTCAGAAGATTTTGCCCAACTGTTGGCTACCATACGTGTTCTGAGGATGTTTGTGGTATGTTAGGCTAAGCTGTGATGATCCATAGTTTAGCTAAGAAATCTTATATTGTAAATTTACAATGGGTTTATCAGCCTATAACTCCATCCTAAATTGAGCTTTTGTATACACATATACATACACATACATGTAGAGAGAGAGAGAGGAAGGGAGGAATTGCTTTTAAAGAATATTTAAGAATTGGACCGTATAATTATGGAGGATGTCAAGTCCAAAATCTGCAGGGCAACCTGGCAGACTGGACATGCAAGGAAGAGCAGAAGGCTCTGCTGGCAGAATTCCCTCCTGCTCAGGGTGATCCGTCTTTTGTTCTATGCAAGAAGTCACCTGACTTGAGACCCACCCATGTTACGGAGAATAGTCTGCTTTACTTGAATTCTGCTGATTTATATGGTGATCTTATATACAGGCACCCTCAGGGGTAATCAAGAATAATGTTCGACCAAATATTTGGGCACTCTGCCCAGCCAGGTTGACACATAAGTCACCATCGCAGGACCCACAGTGAAGGTCACAGAGCCTGTCTTGGCTGGAATCTGGGGTAGGAAAGGTGTTCACAGGCACAGGGTGAGCAAGGCTGGCGTTCTCACAGCACAGTGCCCAGGGGCACCACGCTGAACAAATGTGCTATCCCCACAGGGTTTCTGTCCCTCTTCACCTGCAGGTATCTGGGCAGGCTAGGTACCTCTTTGCATTGCTGGCATCTCCAACAAGCATATCCTAAGAGCCCCCACCCTCGTGGCAAACTTCGTGCCAGACATTGAGGTACCAATAAGACTTGATGTTTGTCATTTCTGAGCATAGCAGCAAAGGCAGACCGTGTTCTGTCTGAGCTGAGGGACTCTTTCTGTGTCCTCCTTTCACTCCCCAGAGGAAATCACGGGTGCCACTCTCCGTTCTTGCTCAGAAGGAGAATGTGCAGCTGCAAGGCACCGTGCCAGGCCAGGTCACACTGCGGGGAGGTGGAGAGAACTCCCATTCCCTTCACAGGCAGTCTCCCGGCCTCTTGTCTCCCTCTGCTACTGCCAGGACCTCCAGAGATTCCTCCAGTTTAATGCAAATGCTCTATCAATAGCCCGGAACTCCGCCTCTCCACAGAGAACCCCCTCTCTGTCTTGCTGCTCAGGTCACACTGAAAGGATATATTTTTTCAAATAAGTAATTCCTGTATGCAATAAAAAGATACACTATCTTCTGAGTGAAATATAAAGAGTTCACAGCAGCTGTCTCCCCCGTTTGCATTTTCCGCTGCACCTGATGGGAAGGACAGATAAAGATAATGGGATTTTTTTCTCTTTTTTTATTTCACCTCCCTCTCTCCCTGGAAGGTGCAAGTGTAACAAATTGGATCGTGAGTGCGTCTGTCCTTTGTGCCTGGTGCTTGGAGCAGGGCACCAGGCTGCCAGGCAGGAGCTGCTTCTAGAGGTCAGAACTGGCTGTTTTCTCTTGGTGTCCTGCATATGAATACCAGGGTCACCTTTCCTCCTCTACTGCCACCACCTACCTTTTTAACTCTTCTTTGACCCAGCGTGCTGCCTTCAGCCCTGTGCTTCATATTCAAGAATACTCATCCATCGGGCTCTTTCTAGTGTATCTCTCCAGTCAGCTTTGCCTTTTCCTCTCCGGACATCTCTAAAGAGCAACAGCTAGCTAGTGCACTGCAATTTGGATCACAAACCACCTGCTGCCTTACACGCTGATGATGTATTTCTATTTAGGAAGTGTAGTGTCACATGTCTTAATTTTAAGTAGCAAGTGTCATAATTCCATCATTTTATATTTGAGAACTTGCTTTATACTTTTATTCATTTTTTAAAACAAGACTTTTTTGATGGTCAGCTCTCAGTTCCTGGGTCAATCCGCTGACCTTTTTAGCAGCCTATTGGACCCCTGTCATGGCTACCCCCACTTCTTCTCTGGTTCCTGCTCTTCTGGTTGCTGGGAGCTAAAGGTGTCGGGACCAGGCAAGGTGTCTCCTTGGGGCTCACCTGCTGCCAAGTGTGTGGAGCTGCTTGGTTCAGTCTATTGGAACAGTGGGAGCTCCTGGGAGAACCTGTTTGCAGGGCCCAAGGTGAACAAAGGTGGAGATGAGCTGTGAAGTGGGCCCCATGTAGATCTTAAGGCTGCTTTTCTCAGCCCCACCTACCCTGGAGGGCCGTCTTCCTCTCCTGCCACTCTGCTTCCCACCTTCTGAAACCCGTGATGTGTCTGAGCAGAGATGGCCACAGGAAGACTGGAACTGGGGAGAGGCCGTTGCAAAGCCTGCTCGGTCCCCTCTTGGGCAAAATGAAGTATGTGTGCACATATGACTATGCATGCGTGTGCAGGCCCCATGCAGCCACCTGTACACGTCCACCATGAGGGCCACAGCTACTGAGATGGTGTGTTTATCTTTCACTGCAGGGAGGATTTGCATCTCAGTGTGGTACCTGCTGATGGGTAGCCCACCTAGCTCTGAGAGTCCACCTAGCTCTGTCCTCAGAAGTAGCATCCCTTCCAGGGTAGCTTCAAGGGATCCTTTCCATCTGGTGAGCCCCAGCTTCCTTTAGCGAAGCACACACCAGTTTGCCAATTTGTACCCCTCTTCCCGCAGCAGCTCCAAGCACCTATGGCTCCTCTCTCAAGCAACTCCAAGTCTGCCTTTTGTTCCCCTCACTGTCTGCAGCAGGGCTCCCCGCCTCCTGCATCCTCTCCTTCTCCTCTCCTCCCATCTCCTTAGTGCCCAGATAAACCCCATACACCTGGGCCTGGCCTGCAGAGTTTTCCCGAACTCACTTCCCAACTTCCAGCATTTCTTCCAACATTTTCCCACAAGGGCTCATACTCAGACTTCCCTGAAGTGTCATACA
Source organism: Chinchilla lanigera (assembly GCF_000276665.1). Lineage (NCBI taxonomy): Eukaryota > Metazoa > Chordata > Mammalia > Rodentia > Chinchillidae > Chinchilla > Chinchilla lanigera. The sequence continues at coordinate 35,695,617 of NW_004955410.1, forward strand.
AGTACCACCACCTTTGGACCAGAACACTTGTTCCTTTGCCAGTCACGCAAATGCCTGCTCCTCCTTCCCAAGTAGACCTCTGTGTCTATCCCCTCACATTTCTGCCGTCTGGATCCCCTGGCCCTGAGCACAGGGCTCCACACAGCTTCTCTGTGCAGGAAGGTCTCCACAGCAAGGGCTTTGGAACGTTCCATTCCCTGGTGTAACTGTCCTATAGTGCAGTGCCTGAACCACCATGGACCCTCTCAGGAACCTTGATTTCACAAATGAGTGGAGCTGAGATCTTCTGAAGAGGGGTTTTCAACATGCCAACTACAAAACATGCCTCTTAGATGAGACAGTCAGTGTTCTTGTCTGGAAGATGCATTGAGAAATAGTCACCCTGTCTCAGGACTCACACTGGCCACTTCTGATCTTGGTATCTCTCAGTCTGGTGGCTTGGAGGCATTTTTGGTCCCTTTCTGGGCCATAAGGGCAGCCAGATCTTCCCTAGGAGGCTCACCATTCACTCCGAGGATGCTGGCCATAGGCAGAGTTGTCACATTGCTTCTCAGTTGTTTTGGTGTGGTCGCTTCATACAGGTCACCTCTCAGGGATGGCCACTAAGAGAAGTAGTTTTAGTGCTGTTTTATACGCAAGATAAGGGAGTCTAATGAGAAGAATGTAGGATGGGGATTAAGAAACCTGGGTTCAATTTATTGTTATTGTTATTCAGACCCTGGTATTCAGAGGCTCCTGGGAATGAATTAAGCAGTTGTATGCAGTGCACAGGCACAGGATGTTGTCCCTTGTGTCTGAAAGTGTCGGGCCTGCCTCGCCCTCAGCTGTCCCAGCCTTGTAGGGTTGGGGTGAGATTTCATGGCCCAGCCACGCAGCTTTGGAGGGTGGACTGCTACAGCGGCAGGGAAAAGCCTCATGCTTTGGCCTTGACCTTGGCCTCTGGTTCTGTCTGCTTCAGTGAGTAGAGTCCAGTGGCTCATCCTCTGTTCAGACAAAGTCACAAAATCATTCAAGACCAACAAGTGGAGCCCAAGTCTACCCTTGAGCTTCCTTGAGACATTCCATAATGATCCTAGGAAAACAGAGGCCAGAGCTGGCCTGGACGAAGGATGTCAGGAAAGGAGAGAAGGTCAGTCAATGTGGGCATGGGTGTGCGCTCCAGGTGACAGTGTAAAAGTGGGGACTGTGAGCCAAGAAGAGTGAGCGCTGAGGAGTGGGTTTTCTTGTGTGTCACTTAAATCATTCCATTACAGGAATGTGGGGCCACCTTCTAGCTGTACCCCACACTCTCTTCCACTTGGAGTTCAGCAGGGTAAACTGTTGCTGCCAACACCAGCTGCCCATCTCACGGGCTTCCTTTCATCAAGACTGCATTGGGATGGCACAGCACTTCATTTTTTTAAGCCTTTCTGATATTTCAGAAGACAACACATAGCAATTTTTCTGTATACTAGAGAACAAAAATAACAGGCTTAGGAGTTCTAAAAACAAGGCTAAGTGTTTCCCTTGATTCCAGCTCACGATCCTCATACTGGCATTTGAGGAAGCATTCCTAACTGTTTGAGATAAAATGGCAACATTTACTCCCTCTCAGCTGCTGTGGGGATCCCTACCCAAGGCAGGGGCTGGGCTGGGGCCCTGCAGGGCTGGGCAGCCAGGAAGCCTCTGGGTAGCCTGTGGCCCTATGACTACATGTCGGCTTCCATGATGACTGAGGATTCTGCCTGCCTGCTGCACAGCATCCCTGCCTGAAGTGTGAGCACCCCACTGGCAAAACTGGATTTTGTAGAAACAGAAACACATCCTCAAGGAACACTGCTAGTGGCCTCCCAGAGCATCAAGTATGAAGTTGGTGGAGGCAGCTTGCTTTGCCTTCATCACAGTATGCCCATGGCTGACCCATGGCTCAGGTTGAAGGCCAGCCCTCTCCTTCCTGCACACTTGCTCACACATGGTTGATCTTAGGTGGTAAACACCACATTAGGGTGTGTGATCTGCTCCCACATCTTCCCTTCCCCCTGAGAACACTCAGCAGAGGGTTTCCTCTTAGGTACCTTTGTGGCTTGATGACCTGGTCCAGTCCCCAGCCCAGAGGCGCATCCCAAGAAGTGTCTGTGCAACACTGGTCAGTGAGCTGAGCAGCATCCTGGCATGCTGGCCTCTAGGTCTGCCCTTGTCTGCCTTTCATTTTCCCAGGGGTAAAATTAGGGAATGAGTGACAGCCATCTAAGAGCACTCTCACTTCTGCCAATGGAAGTGCCTGGTATTGCTTCTCTGTTCGGATCACTCTTGGTCCCGGGGCACTGAAGCAGCTTGCGGTTTGCCAGACTATAGCCCACTGTCTACCTGCCATATGCATAAGCACACAGGTGTAAGATCTTACTGCTTGGAAAACAGGCCACAGTCATCCAGCCACCAGTCTCTTTCATTCATTTATTCATTCATGTAGTCATTCACTTATTGAATATTTATTAAGTGCTTTCTCAGTCCAGTGCACTGAGCTGGCCCTGTTGGTAGGGGTGTAGCAGCAGCAATTTCGTACTCCAAGGACATTAGCTGCCCTGAAGAGACATGGCCATCCTTTGTCCTACTTCTTTGAATGGGGACATGGAAGCAGACTGACTCTCATTTGCTTACATAATTACTGGACTGACTCAGAGCCAAGGCTGCTGAGTATGGCTGTACAGACTACATACTGCACAACTTTGAGAGTCATTGTGCAACATAGAAATCCTACACTGGGGTCCACAACCAGTTCCCAAGTATCATTGCCCAGGCCACCAGACCATGAAACGTGTTCAAATCCCACGGAGATGTACTAGAACTTCATCAGGAAGCAGCATCAGTGTGGCTGCTATCCTGAGAGACTGATCTTTGTCTGGTATCTTCTCCGTCTAGACCTGGAAGCCCCATGGCCACATCCCTGGAAGAGACTCCCTTGGGGTTCAGTCAGTAGACAGGGGAAATGCAGAATATTGATCACCTTCTGTGAATGCTCTGAAGTTGCCCCTGGGCTGCCACTCCAACCCATGCAGCATGTGACTAAACCATGAACATTCACCTTGTATGCTGCAGAGACACACTGCTGTGTTCTTCAGCCAGCCTGGTCTGCATCAGTGTCTGCTGCACCTCCAGTTGGCAGCTGGACCAGCATGGAGACATCGTTCTTCCTTTGCCCTGCCCGTCAAACATACATGCATGCAAGCTTAAATTGAAAAGGCAAAGCAAGAAATAACACAACACCTTGACAGACAAACACACTGGTACCCAAAGGCTTCAGAGGCTTCAGATTTTCCCCTGGCCATCACCCTCATGGCCCCAAGTCGTAACTGCCATGAGCCATTTCAGCTGGGCCATCAACAGGGCTTAGGAATGGACATTCCCCCAGACTTCCTGCTCCAATGAGCAAGTGTGTCACCTTTGTATCTTGATTCCTTTGACACTAACTTGGAAATCAGGCAGCAGGGAAGCCCTGGGACACTGCGCCTGGGGCATCTCTACTGCTCGTCATGGCCAGCTTCCCCTCTTCTGGACTTTGACTTCCTGTCCAATGGGGATGGCAGTACTGGCCTTAGCATGCACGATGCAGGGAGAGACCAGCGCTTCGTATGCACAAATGCACAGATGTGGTCAACTGAAGACTAGCAGTTGGGTCTTGACAGGAGGGAAACGAGGTAGGGAAACTGAATATGTGTCTCTGTGGAAAACGCCTTAGCCAGTCAGCCTGCGCCTGACCGCACTCTGCACAAGCAAGCACTGCCTGTGTGCCTCAGAAGTGCTAGAAGTTTTCCACAGCCCTGTGAGCAGTGAGCAGGGTCTTCACTGCCTGGAATCCAGATTGCTTGTGTCTTGGCCAGAACACATGTTGGGTTTGAATTTAAGAGGCTATTTTTCCTTTTGGGTGCATGCTCATGAGAACAGTATCTGGGTATGTGCACTTGTGCACATGTGTGTGCATGCATGAGGACTGCCATACACATGGATTTCCACATGTGTCATTTTAAGTTTGACATGTGCATTTCTCCACATGTGATTCGTATTGAGTCAGTGGTGGGATCTGGGTGATGAGAAGCAGCCTCTTATTTCCCTACGTGTGGCCCATCCGCCCATGAGCTGGAGGCGTTTGGGCCCGTGAGGAGTGGGTGCGGATGGATGGAAGCGTATACCAGCAGCATTACAAGACTTAGTTGCCTGGTAGATGACACAGTTGGTATTATCCACATCAGCTGTATGGGTTTAGAGGTACTTCTACGTGAGAATGGTCTACACATTTTTACCTGGGCACTCTTCCAAGGGCAACCCACTCACCCTCCAGCTTTAGAGTACCGGAACTGGAACAGGTGCAAGTGTACAGTAACTGAACCCGCAGTCTTGACTTTCTCAGTGTCAGACTGTGCAGTCAGACATGTATATAATGCTCAGTGAGGACACTGCCTCCTGCATTTGCCTACTGTGTTGTAAGTGCTTAGTGTTAAGTGCCTCCTTCATCTAGCCAATACATACTGAAGGTCTACTTCTTGCAGATATGGCCACTCATAGCAAACAGGTGGCAGAGGGGGACAGGTGGTGTGATCCTCGTATTTGTCACATGGCTTATTGGGATTAGAACCAGAACTGGAACTCTGGACCTCTCTGCATTGTGAGAGTCTGCAGCTACGTTTCTGGGAGCCTGTGCTGGCACTCGTCTGTCTATGGATGTGTCCTCAAGACAGTGTTGTGTAGACACCTACATGGGGCCCTCAGGATCCCCCCAGGAGGGGCCAGAGGGCCTCCCTGAGATGCCACCACTCTCCCTGCAGAGTGGCGACAAGGAAGTGGGGCAAGGATGATCCTGCAAGATGAAGACATCACCACCAAAATTGAAAATGACTGGAAGAGACTAAACACCCTGGCCCATTACCAGGTGAGGTGAATACGGAAGACAGGAGCTGGCCATTTTCCTGAGAGTCTTGGTTCTTGATTATGGGGTCATCACAAGACTAGGCAATAAATCACAACCCACTTCCTCACCAGCAGCTCATGTTCTCTTGGTGACCAAGGGGAAAGTGACATCACCCAACCAGGGACCCCTGGCCTCTTTGGAGATAGGATGCTGACGTGCATAGTTCCCACAGGGCTTCTTGGGTAGAGTCCCCAGGACAAGACGTTCCCTTAGAAGTTCCCTGGGCACTTAAAGCTGGGTGACCTCCCATGGAGCAGAGGGAAGGGAACAGCCTCCAAAGTTCCCAAGCTCTCCAGCAAGGTGTTAACTGCCACTTAAGACGAAGCTCTTGTTTCCTGGGCTGGCAGAGTTTCTGTGCCCACATCCTTAGATGCCTTTTTTTCCCTCTAGGTGCCAGATGGCTCTGTGGTAGCCTTAGTGTCCAAGCAGGTGACAGCGTATAACGCAGTGAACAACTCCACAGTCTCCAGGACCTCAGCAAGCAAATATGGTAAGAGCTTATCAGATGTCCCAGAGAGATGAGGGTATCTTGAGCAGCTGCTACCATGGTGGCAACACACCTGGAAGTCAGTGGACCCATGGGGCCACAGTTGGGGTGAGTAGGGCTGGTTGACTAGCAGGGAGAAGAACCAGGCTGTGACCAAGAACTTAGTTCTAGTCTGTAATTCAAATGCATAAACAGGACCTTCATTCGTGAGCTAGAGAAGGGAATATAACCTTCATCAGTATCTTCCAATCTATACGACACTTTCCATTTTGTGACTCTCAGTTTCTCACATCTTGTTCAGAACAATCCAGTGAATTGAGTAATTATTATTTTCCCCCTATTATGTAGATTAGTAAATTATACCTCAGATGCACAGACGCTAAATGACTATAAAGGTCACACCATTATCATGCAGTTATATGGAGGGGCAGGCCTAGACCTAAGATTGTGCAGCTACAGAGGAAGGGATGGGAACCTGGGGTAGGGACCGCAAAGGTAGCCCTGTCCTGCCACCATTGTTGTGCTTCAGGGCCAACCACACAGGACCGTCATGAGCCTTGATGTTCTTAGTAGGAAAACAGAGATTGAAAAAACAACCAAATGTATAGAACCATTGTGGATCGTAAATGGGTGAATACATAGAAAGGTGCCACACAGTAGGCCCATTATCATCATTTCATTGAGGCAGGACTTTCAGTAATCAGTGGGAAGAATTGTGCCAGGCCAGAGGGGAGGATGCAGGTGAGTGGCATGTAGGCAGGGCCTGAGCTGGTCAACACGGATGAAGGGAGACAGGCTACCTGCTCTTGAGTGCGTACTGAATTGGCTACACAGAGCACATCCTGAGACGGGACTTGAGAACTCATGCAAGGACACATGTAAGAGAAGTACAAGCTTATATTTTCACAAATTGAGTAATTAAGGTTTGACTTGATGCAAAGTACTGGAGGAGGGCGGGGAAATCTGAGTGGGTGGAATTAGGCGCAGATAGTTTCCTGGAGGTGGTGAGAAAGGCATCTACGTTTCAGGCAATGTACCAAACGGAAGCAAAATGATGGTGCCAGGCAGCAGCAGGAAGGATCAGGCAGTCATTAGCCTGGACAGGGAAGGGGGTGTGCTGCGAGTTACCCAGTACAGGGCCGTGTGGCCTCACACCCGTTTTGGGATGCTCCTTGTATTGGCAGAAAACATGATCCGGTACACAGGCAGCCCAGACAGCCTCCGCTCGCGAACTCCCATGATCACCCCTGACCTGGAGAGTGGAGTCAAGATGTGGCACCTGGTGAAGAACCACGAGCATGGGGACCAGAAAGAGGGTGACCGGGGAAGCAAGATGGTGTCTGAGATCTATCTGACTCGGCTACTGGCCACTAAGGTATTGGGCATAACAGCAGGTGCCAGGAGTCTGGGGGACACAGGAATGGCTGTCATCTGCGCCCAGAAATGTTTGTGCTGGCAAGACTCTTATCCACCCACAGCAGGAGTGCTGGTCAGCCCAGGACTGTTCCCCAGGACTGAGCCTCAGAACTCTGCTCAATCCTGGGCACAGGCAAACCCCACTAAGATATCAGTGTTGGCACACAGTCCTCCCTTCTCTGCACCATGTCTCAAATACAGAGATGCCCCCTGCACCTGCCATTGTCTCCCGCATGCCACATCACAAAATCACTTTTTCCCGGGGGCATCTTATACCATCACAAGGGAAGGTAGTTGAGGCTCCTTTGGTGACTTTCCAGGCACCATTTCTAATTCTGGTCCTGGGTACGGCTCCTGCCTGCAGTTTCGCTCCTTCTCTACTGAGACTGGGCCTGCTGGGTCTCTGTAGAGCCGGATGCATAATTGTTCATTAGCCAGTGTGCACGAAGCCCACACAAAACCAGCAGATTGTGTTTGTCGGCTGCCTCTGACCAAGGGCGTGCTCATTAGCGTTTTTGAAAAGTGTTAAAATGACACCACCCGAGAATGCGGAACCAAACCATGTGGCTGGCAGAGGGAGGTTTGCTCAGGCCCAGCCATCACTGAGCTGTCTACTGTACCCGAGCTGAGGAAGTTTAAAGCTGTCAGAGGCAAGTGAAAGGAGAAGATATAACACATGGACTTATACAAGGTCACCCAAGGTCACCCAGGCAGAGGAGGCTGTCCCCATCCCTGGGGCAACTTTACAAACCCCTCATCAGAGCTGCCTGGGTGCAGCCAGGACTGAAAATATCCCCCTCCCCAGGGCACACTGCAGAAGTTTGTCGACGACCTCTTTGAGACCATCTTCAGCACAGCCCACCGCGGCTCCGCCCTGCCACTGGCCATCAAGTACATGTTTGACTTCTTGGATGAGCAGGCTGACAAGCACGGCATTCATGATCCCCACGTCCGCCACACTTGGAAGAGCAACTGGTGAGTGAAGGGAGGTGTTGTGTGTCGTAAGAAGCTGGTGACATGGTACACCCAGCCCCAAGTCAGTATAGGACCCAGGCCTTCCACAGACACTCTGGCCATCCTCCACCTACATCAGCAAGGCCCTCTCCATTCCCTCCTACTCTGTTTTTGTGCTCACTTCCTCCTCCCTTCACCTCTCCTCAGATCTGTGCATCTTTCTTCTCAGTCAGTCAACAAACATTTATTGAACTAGCTCAACAAGCAAAAAGATATTATGCCTATGTCACAGCAAGGCCACTCTTATATCCAGGTACCTCTGGGTACCTGACAGTATGCTAGATATTGAAGATCCTAGAAGAGTCAGCTTTCTGAACAGAAAGACAAATGCTAGGATAGGAGTTTATTGTGTGCAATGGAACCACGGAGGGCAGAAATCTCATGGTGACTTGTAAGTGGGATTTTGAAGCACACCCTCAAGTGAAGGGCCATTTCTGTTCTATTTAATAAGCTGCTCTCTTCCCTCACCTGTGAATTCCTTTTCCAAGCCCTGGCTGGGCAAGAGACCTGCCTAGAACCACTTTGTGTTCCCTGGAGACCCCAGGAGTCTGTAAGTACCAATGACACTTCTGGGTATCTCCACTATGGTGTCCTCTAACATATAACCCTTTTCCTTCCACACTGCATGGTTGGTATCACAGGCTGAAATTCCAAGGTCACGCATCAGCATTCTGCCTGCAGCATGGAGCCTTGCACACTGGAAATGGGCCCAATCAGATGCAGGGCCAGGATGGCCTCTGTTTGAGAGTTTCATCTTGGGCAAAGCTGGCCAATTCTCTGGTCCATCCATTCCAGAATCGCCTCCCTTTAACCTTCCCCTCGTCCCCATTCTGGGTTGCTTTTCCTTGGATCATTTTTTTAAGGCAGAATGGGCCCAGAGCCTACTGCTTGTTAATTCTGGGACCACCATAGCACCAGGGAACAGACAGGTACCCTACAACCAGCCCTGGGCCCAGACCAGGACACAGCAAACGCTGAAGCCAGGCTAGGCTGTGAAAATTGGATTCCCTGGTGTATTAGCTTTCTTGCTGCTGAGATATACTATCCAACACCTACAGCTTAAAGGAGAACTTTCATTTGCTCATGGTTTTAGTACATGGTCAGCTGACTCTAAGGCAGAGACGTCATGGTGAAAGGGTGTGGCATAGTAAAGCTGCTTAGTTCATGGAGGCCAGGAAGGAGGGTGGGAGACTAGATACAGACCCACCCAGACATACCTAGAAGTGTGCTCTGCCAAACCCCAAAGCCAGTAGATCCCAAAGCCAGTCAAGATGAAACTCCACCCTAAACACCACACCTGGGGTGCACTCTGGTCCCTCCCTCCTTCCCTTGGAGAAGAGTGTGCTCTGCATGGGGATGGGACACCAGAGCCAGATGGATGTCTGACTCTTACAGCTTAGGGGTAAGGTTCTCACCCACTTTAACACTGAGGAGAGAAGATCTCCCATGGCAGAGTTTGTCCCCCTTTCTGAAATAGGACCTTTGGATTCTGGCTTCCTTGATGATCAGTGCAGCAACATGGGGGGAAGCCATTTCTTCCTAGTAATTCTCTGGTCTATCCTCTGCCTGCAGTGAGTAGGATGATATTGAATTCCCCCAGTCTTCTTGGCATGACTGTCACTGATCCAGAACACCAGCAGCTTCAGGAGGTAGGAAGTGGTCTGTCCAGTTGCCTTGTCCTTTCAGATCATCCTATGCACCTTCTGATGCCCACTATAGGAAGAACGACTTCCTCATGTCTACACCCCTTGTCTCCAGCCTGTCACCCTGCTGGGCTTCCTCAAGGGAGCTACACTGTCCCTGGGCTTGAAGGCAGAGCCTCCCTTTCTGCCAGCTCTTCCAAGTATTTGGTGTTGTGCAGAATTCCAAGTCCAGGGGCAAGAAAGCCCAGGAAGTAGGCAGCAGCACCAGGTTCAAGTTGTCCTTCCAATAGACTTCCCTGACTGTCCTTCCCTGACTGATCTGTTGCTGCCCAGGCAAAAAGCAGTCAGGAATTATGAGATCTGTATATTGATTCAGAATTTATTGTCCCTGATTGGGAAGAGATTGTTTAATCCTGGCCCAAGGTGCAGTAGCGCTCCCATCTCCTCTGCCACAGCTCCCTACCTTTTCTTTTAAATAAACCTCCTGCTCATTTAGCCTGAGTGGCTGCAATCAACCAGAGATTAGTGACACCACTAATGTTAATAATATGCTAATATTTCATTAGGCAAGAGCCACAGTAGTGGTGCCCTGACAGCCCTGTTTGATGTGCTTGTCATCACAGCTGGCTTGGGGGGTGGGATGCAACAAGTGCAACAAATGTGGACTGTCTGGGCTCCCAGCATCCCTGGCATCTGGAATGCCAGGAAGCTGGAGTCAGGACACTGAGCTGGGAAGCCGTGAGTCCTTTGAGGAAAGCTCTGAGCTCACTGATCGTGATCTCCCCAGGGAAAGCTGGGCAGCTACAGCGATACTCCTTCACTCATGTGTTGTGACTCTCTCAGCTGTCCCTGGATACCACCCCAGATTTCCTATCCTGGGTCTCCAACAATGAAGCAAATGCTACCACATATTGTCAGATCTCAGTGTACTTTCCGGAATCCTGCCTAGCACTGGCTGTAGGAACTTAACACACACTTGTTATAATACTTGTTAGTTGATTGACAATCTTGAATTTTAGGTCTTACTGTATGTACAGTGCTTGTTGTTTGTACATACTGGTTTCTGGCAGGTACAAGGAGTAGAGAGATATTGCACTTGCCTCATTGAAATAGTGATATTCAAAGAGTTTATATTCTGAGAGAAGCTAAACGTGTGTGCATTATAACTCTCACCTATGGTGAGAATAGCCACCAAAACAACAATAAAGCATCAGGGGACATGGCAGGAGGCATGGAGTGACAGCAGAGGCGGGGGAAATAAATGCTCCTTAGGCAGCACCACCTCTTTCTTCCTGCACTGTGGGAGGTTGGCTAGAAGCCGCAGAGCCAAAGAGGTAGAGGCAGGCTTCTCCCCAAGCCGGGGACCCTCCTTTGCAAGTGAGAGTGGCTTAGACTGCCACACAAAAGGCATTGCTGGCCCTCTTTGTCTGTATTTATGCTGATCCCTATCTGCTGCCCCTCCCTGCCACTTCCTCCAGGCTTTGCCCAACTAAGGAACACCTGTGTGTGTGTTTTTGCTTGCTTTGTTTATTGTAACACTGGGGATTGAACTCAGGACCTTCACACTGAGCTATATCTTCAATCTTTTTTTTATTTTTTATTTTGAAACAGGATCTCAATAAGTTGCTAAATTGCCCAAGCTGGGCTCCAACTTGGGATCCTTTCACCTCAGCCTCCCAGAGTGCTGGGATTATAGGCATGCACCACCACACTTGGCCTATGTATGTTTTAAAACTCAGACCAATATCCCCTCTGTGAAGGCTCTGCAAACCCTGCCTACGGGGTAGCTCAGAGCCTTTCTGGGTCCTACCCTAAACCACACCCTTTTCTACTTCTAGCACTCCTAGCTTGTGAGACTTGTTTGCCTGTCTCCCCCACAAATCCACCAACATGGAGCTTCTTGAAAGCAGAGGATGTGTCTTAATCATTGCATCTCCCGTCACTAGCACAGCTCCCAGCAAACAGTGGTGCCCACTGGCAGAGGGGAGGGGGAGGAGGCACAAGAGGGCAGATGAGGGACCAGATGCCTATTGGTGAAAAAGTGCTAAGCTGCCTCCCATTGTACTTTTACCAGGCAGGAATGAGCCTAAGGAACCAGGCAGGGAGGAAGGGCTGACTTTGGCCTAATCATCCAGTAGGCAGCAGGGGTCAGATGCAAAATCTACAGTCCAGGTGGTTCTTTAAAGCTTGCCAACTGGATGCTCCATGCCCAGCATGGTGGTTAGGGTTGAAGGGACAGAGGAATGGGAAGTGTGAAGTTCTGCCTTATAGCACACATCGTGACTGTGTCTCATGCCAAAGGGAAGAGTCCCTCAGCCCTGCTTTCCAGCTGTGTACCAAGCCCTCTCCAGTCCCTCCCAGCAATGTATTTCAGGGTGAATGAGCCCTCCTTGCTGAGCTGTAGATTCCTGGGAGGGAAAAGTGGCCTAGCACACTCCATCCAGACCTACAGAAGGCCCCCAAGCACTGTGAGTCTCTGCCATCTCTCCTTCCCCAGAGAACTCTGGCAATGCCGCAGCCCTTGCCCCGTCACCCCTGACCGTATGCATTTCCCTCCATGCAGCCTGCCTCTGCGGTTTTGGGTCAACATGATCAAGAACCCACAGTTTGTTTTTGATATCCACAAGAACAGCATCACAGATGCTTGCCTGTCTGTAGTGGCTCAGACCTTCATGGACTCCTGCTCCACATCAGAGCACAGGTTGGGCAAGGATTCGCCTTCTAACAAGCTGCTCTATGCCAAGGACATCCCCAGCTACAAAAGCTGGGTGGAGAGGTGAGTGTGGCTGGAGCTAGAAGGGTGGGATACACATTCTGGGCAGCAGCAATGGTGCCCGGACCAGGGGCCCTCCCCTTCAAAGTGGACTGCCGCCTCGAGACAGCTTACTTAAAGCTCTGGTCCTGCATTGCAACGTCACACACACCCTGCCTCCACTGGCCCCACCAGGCTGTACCTGCGGCTGACACTAGAGAAAGGACAGCTCCAGGAGAGTCCCAGGGGACTCTCAGAGCATGAGCGCCTCCTGAAGAAGGGCTCGCCAGCAGACTGACACCCCAGAGGAACAAGTTCAAGTCCAGGGTCCAGGCTGATCTTTCCTTTCCTCACTGCACTGAAGTCCATTAATGTGGCTTAATTACATTCTTTACAATCGATGAGGCATCGCAGTGGAGGATCCCGGCACAGGGAGTGGGAAGGGAGTAATTGCGCATGTGGTAGAGTTAGCAGCAGTGTCATCAGCAGGCCCAGGCATGGGGACACAGCTGGGGGTGGCCTGGGCAGAGCTCCAGAGGGGAGCAGGAAGCATCAAGACAGCATCAACCACACTCTGCAGAGAGGATGGAGCAACAGGCAGCCAGGGTCCAGAACAGGCCTCAAGGCCAGCCAGCTTTTAGGACCTGTATCCATTAGGGCTCCAAGCTGCTTGTAGCCACCAGGCTCAGCCCATGAAGAACTTACTGAAGATGAGGCCACACTATTGACCCACCTATGGGCTATCATGGAGCCGCAGACCTGCACTGGCCCAACCCAATTGCCTCCAGGCAAAGACGGAAGAGGAGGCAGAGTGCTCAGTGTGGGTGTGGCCTCATGTCAGGGAGAAACCTGCAGGCTGACCCAGGAGAGCGCATCACCCAGCAGCTTCAGAAGAGGTTTGAGGCTGTGCCTCACACACACTACTCTCAGACTCCCGGCCTGCCCTCACACCCCGTCCCTTACTCTCCTTTCCTCACACATGCATATTTCCTCAATATTCTCCTTGGAGAGAAGGGCTGGGCTCTTAGCACCCTGCCATGAGGCAAGCCATGGTGAGAGAGAGAATGCTCAGCATCTCTCCTTTCCAGTGGGAAAGGGCCCCTCCACTGTGGGGCCAGTGGCAGCCCAGGCCCCCATCTACCTCAGGCACCTGGTGCTGTTTGCACAAAGCTGTCAGAAGCATCCATCTCCCTGTACCAGAGTTCATGGGAAGGTAACAAAAGTGGCAGCGGTCTCTACTTCTGATGAGTTATATCTCAGAGGGAGTCTGGGTTTTCATCCTGGTCAGAGGCTCTGGTTGTCCATGGGTGAGGCAGAACTATCTAGATGAGGCCTTGGACCTGGCTGTGTTAGTACAGCCTGGTCGGCGGCTGCTGACCGTAGTACCCAGAGTGAGAGCAGCTTGTTCCTGCTTTCCACCATTCGCCGAGGTGACCTGTGAGGATAATCCTTGCCTTGCAAACCTACCTTGCTTGGTAGGTGTGGGATCTGTGAGAAGACGATAATACAAATCTCTTTTGAATGGCAAGGTTGGGAGCCACTACTACAACCCCTGGTCTCCTGCTGTAAAATGGAACATTGGCATTTATTGTGTTCTAGAAATAGTGATAGTGAATTGAGTCTCTTGCTGAAACTTTTATACCTGGGATGTCATTTCCACCCAAAAGTCCACGAATTGGGGTATGGGAGGAGGTGCTTTGGTGGGGGCCACTTGAAAAAAGAAGGATGTTTGGGGAGTGGGGCAAGGAAGCAAAGGAAGCAGAACAAGGCAGCGATGAGGACAGAGACAGCTGTGAGAGGTGCCTTCCTCCTGAGCCAGGGGCAGCACTTTCTCATCAGGCCCTTGGGCTGTTCTAAGTGCTCATGCTTGTTGCCAGGATGGTCCGTGTGTCATGGGCCAGCCTCTGGGCCAGCCCAAACGCAGCGTGAGGCTGGGTTCCCCAAGGCCACAGGAGTCTCTCAGACCAGCTCCTCCCTTCAGAAACAAGCTCCATCTCCCTATTCTGCCTTCCCCGCAGATGTGAGGACAGATGTCTGGTCTCAGACCAGCAGGGCGATGGCTCAGGTCAGGGTAGCCATCCTGGCCCTTGCCTGCCCAGTAATGTTCTGATGGCAAATTGAGCTGTCATTCTGTTGTGGGTCCCTTGAGCCATTTCTGCCAGTCCATCACTCATCTCCTGGGCACTGCTGGGGACAGGCAGGCATTGGGAAATACATGTGCTGCTAGGGTTGAAAGGCCCAGGGTACAGGGTGGGACTGTCTAAGAGCCTTCTCGCGATGTCTTCTACCTTGTGTCATCTGATAAAGCCTAGAGTCCTAGCAACTGCCAGAAACTGTCACTGTCATCCTGTCACCAGCAGTTCCTCTCTCTGAGTCAGTGCCCTTCCCCAAACTGGGCGCCAAGGTGTCTTCCCCCCACCCCATCCTAGGTTTTCCGGCTGCATTCTCCAGCCAGGCAGCACCAGGACTTTGTGGGCTGGGCTGGCAGCCACAGGCCCCCTGGGCTTGCCAGTGCTCCCTGTCTTTATAATTTCCTCTTCTCTTTTTTTGTCATCCATAAGCTGGAAAACGCGTAGGAGAAGGTGAGAGAGAAGTGGCCATCTTCTGGGCACTGGGGCCTTTCGTTTTCTCATTAGGAAACTGCACAGCTCCCCTCTGGCAGGGGAGTTGGGGTCTGGTGCATAAAATGTCAAATTGCAGAAATTAAAAATGTAAATGCTGGCATCTAATTAACCAGTTGACAGCAGGGCACAGCTGCAAGTGACAGTGACTGATTGCCTTCTGCCAGCCTCTCTCTCCCAGCAGCCCCCAGCCTCCGCCCCTCTCTCGGTTAACCCGGGGAGAGCCCAGGACACCAGGGAAGAGCAGTTGTTGGAGGGGCCCTCTAGGCATGCTGGAGGAGGCCTGGGGCTGTGGGAGGAGCCACTGGAGGGACATAAAGGGAGCTGGACCTCTGTGTAGGAGCTGGGAGCAAAGAAGCCCCCTGAGGCAAGACCCCCCTTCCTCCTGGTCCTACTCTGGCTGCCCTTCAGTAGTGTCTTGCTGCTGGCCTCCTGCCTCCAGAGATACAGAAGGCTCACCCTGGGGCTGATGCAGAGGTCCAGCTGGGAGAGAGGGACTACTGTGCTTCCCAGTGGCCACGGCACAGACTCCCATTACGAGGAGCACAGGTTCCATCTCTTCTCGGTACTCTGTGCACTGTTCCAGTTTCTTTCCCTTTCACCCCTCGGCAGGTATTACTCTGATATTGGGAAGATGCCAGCCATCAGTGACCAGGACATGAATGCATACCTGGCTGAGCAGTCCCGGATGCACATGAATGAGTTCAACACTATGAGCGCGCTCTCAGAGATCTTCTCCTATGTGGGCAAATACAGCGAGGAGGTGAGCCCTTCCCTGCTCAGCCTGTTGGGAGGGAACAGGGCAGAGATGGGGAAGAGGGAGTGGCGCTACAGGAGCAGCCCCATTAGCACCTTTCTCTAGCTCTTCCAAGAAACTCAGCTACTAGGGGCTGTGCTGCAAAGGCTGGGACCCTGGCAATGCTCTGTGTCATGCGTTCTGTACTAATCCCTATTCCTCTTTACACAAGACCGGTGTGTTTCATTTGTCCACTTTTTATTCTTATTACCTTCCCACTACTCCCCTTTTTATTTTTTTTATCATTTTGTGATCTAATTTTCTTTTTTTCAAAAAGCGCTTCCCCACCCGCCAGGCCATGTGGTGTTGTATGATACAGTATGCTGTAGAGTGGATCAGAATAGAACCAGAACAGAAGCAGAATAGAATAGGGTGAGATAGAGTAGAATGGGGTACAACAGAAAAGAATAGAATAAAGTAGAGTAGGATTGACTTGAACAAAAACAAAACAGATGAGAACAGAGTAGAAGAGTAAAAGGGACAGAACAGAATGGGACGGAACAGAATGGAATGTGTTTATAGTTGCTATGTTCCCTGGTTGTAGAATTCCACCTGGAATACTCGTCACTATAGGTTCTGCCTTTTTTCTGGTTGGTACCAAGGTACAGTGGGGAGCTTTCCTGGTGATGCAACTGTGGACCAAGTGAGCTCAGAATCCAGATTCCCTGCCTCTAAGTGGAAGGTAGTCACAGGAATTGAAGCCAGTGCCCCAGGGGCTCTACCTCCTCACAGCTTTGTCACCCAGAGAGAGTCTAGGAACCCTGGTTAAAGATGGCATTGCAGACCCAGAGCCTAGTGTTCCACAGGCCAAGAGCAGCATATTCTGTGACTCTCAATTCAAAGAAAGGTCAGCCGTGTGTCCCTTGTGGAGTGGGCCCATGATACCAGTCTGCAGACCTGTACTGGTCCAAGGAAAGATCTCTCATCTGTGGGAAGGCAAGATAATGATGATGATGATGATGCATATACATCAGTGTAAGATTGCTGCTACTTCATTTTGGAAAGGACTGGCCCTTAGCCTACAAAGCACTTGTCACTCTTGGTGTCAGAATGTCCCATCTTTAAGAAATGATGGTGCCAGTAACTAACAGTTCTTAGCAGCTCAGAAGCAGGCAACTCCAGCTTTGTTTCCCCAACTAAAAATACATTAGCTGGTCATGAAATCCAAAGTTTTGGGAGGCTACCTCCAGCTGTCAGCTTCCTGTTTCCGTCCTCTATCTCTTCCCTATTTCTGCTCCTTAGACCCAACCCCAGGACATCCCACCCTATTTGTGTGATAGAGCAGTTGTCTACCGTGCAGCTGGTGTTGTGCTAAGGAATGCATGTGTGGCACCTGACTTTAGCCTTGACATTGAAGCAGATCGGAGATTGAGTAGTGAGTTCCTACACTTTTATAGACAAGGAAAGAGTTCATTCAGAAAGGTCACATGTTTCACCCCAGATCACTCAGCTAGAGACCCAGTAAGCACTTAGTCACACACCTGCTAAGTCTACAGGAATTCTTAACATGTTTTCTACACACATAACAGTCACTGTCTGTCCTTGTCCTTCACCAACCATCTGAGCTCAGACAGGGCTTTGGTAGGCTTACTGACCAGTAAAGTGTTTTAGGGGTATTTGGTTTTGAATAGGCAGGTAAGCCAGACGAGTTAATAAACGTGGATATTTGGGCCCCAGGAATCTGATCCAGACAATTTTCCCTGTTTTGGAAGGAGGGGTAGGGCTTCTTACTATTGGTAAAGTCACATCCACGTTAAATTCAGCACCACACTGTCACACTGGGTATGGAGTGCTGTGCTGTTGGACCTGTAGGTGGCCTCTGTGCACAGGTATCTTTAGCTAGCTCCTGTGAATGAGGTATGTGTCGGCATCCTATGCTCCTGTGCCCCATGCCCAGTGCCTCCCACACCCACCCACCCAGCCTGCCTACTTACCCAGCACCATCTCATGTGCATCTGCAGGTGCTCCTGTCTTCCCCCTGTGACCATGTCCACGCTGGCTGGCTGTGCCCTAGGAGTGCAAAGGTACACACTCAAACTAGTAACCTTCTTGTTCTTGGCCCTTTCACAGATCCTTGGACCCCTGGACCATGATGACCAGTGTGGGAAGCAGAAACTGGCCTACAAACTAGAACAAGTCATAACCCTCATGAGCTTAGACAGCTGAGAACCATCCTTCCAGGGCCACCCTGGAGGGAGGGACACACCAAGCCGTGCCTCAGTCTAGATTATCATCTTTACCAAGTGCAAGTTCCGACTGGCATCAGCAGCATCCCCTGAGCAGTGCTGTCTCTCTCTCTCTCTCTCCCCACTTCTCTGCCTCTTTCTGTCTCTCCCTCCTTCCTGGTCCTCTTCTCCTTCAGTTTTTCTGCCAACATGATTGGACCAAGCTACCAGCCCTCAGTTACACCTTGGTGGCCATCAGGCCCACAGCGAGGGATCTGACCAGAAGATGTCAGAGTGGGGCCCTCTTCCAGCTGCTTCTCACCCCATGTACCAGCAGCAGGGCCAAATATGGATGAGGAGCTGTGGACAGAGGACATTTTTATGCTGCTACTTCACCTTCTTGGAGAATGGTCCAAAATTTGGCTTAGGGAAGAGACAGAGAGCTCAGTATTATCTTCACTGGGAAGATGTCACCTGACTCTTCCCCCCTCTCCCCCAGTGCTTCTATCTCCAAGGAGCCAGTCAGTGGTCTGGGTGCTTTGTAAATGGTGATAAGAGAGAGCTCCCCTTCCACATACGGCTGGAGTGGGAACTGTGTGAGGAGTTGGGAGACGCTCCTCAGGGCTGCTTCCTACCTGCTGGGTTGGAGTTCAGAGACCTCCTGTCCCCTTGGAGTCTCCCTGGAGCCCTTCCGAGCATCCATACAGGCCTTCCTGCCCAGCCTCTTCCCCCGCCTGTGGAAAAGCAGATAGCAGAAAAACAGCAGTTACATTCCACCACGGAAATGCCCCTGACCTTCTGATCTAGCTCACAGCAGCAGAAATGTAACATGGAGGGGGAGAAAAAGAAAGAGGGCTGCATCTGCCCTAAAATAAGCATTTGTTGTTCACCCCCCAAATTCAAGTGCATCCTGACAAATAGTCATAGGTCTAGTCCATTGCCAGAGCCTCAGCGTTGTCTAGAGAAGGTGTCTCCACCTCCCTGTCACCCTTCATCAGACATCAGCATGAAATGCAGAACGCATCCAGGAGATTCTACCTCCAGCCGTCTCCAAGGCTCCATCCCCAACATCCTTGAGAACTTCATAGAAGGCTGGGGCAGACAGCCTAGTCCCTGTCCCCCACCCCTGCAGAATCTGGTGCCATTGCTATGCAGATGACTTTGTCACTGGGCTGTCCAGAGCTCCTTGGAAACTATCACATCAACATCTGGGCTGTGTTTTTAGTCATTCTTCATCTCTTCAGCATCACTGGAAGAAACATACACAAGCACAGACGTACCAGGGCAAATCAAATGCCAGCCAGCCTTGGCCCCCAGCTTGTCATGGCTGGGAAGGACTGGAGAGCCATGCTGAGAGACTGGCTAGAAATGAAAGGAGGGACATACAACTGACTGTGGCCCTGGCATCCATCTCTCCACCTGTCCTTCCGTCTGTGGGTATGCCATCTTAGCCAGTCAGGCAAATGTGTGCTCAGAAATGGGTCCTGGGTGAGCAGGGGCTATGGCGAGATGTGGTCTAGTGGTGTGCCCTAGGAACCTGTAATCTGGAAGCGACCTTCGGCACTATGTAGTCCAGTCTCCACCATAAGCAGGAATCTCTTCTGGCAGCTCTGATCTTGAGTTGTCCTCTACTTTGGGAGGCAAGGAGAAGACAGAGTCGATAAGGATCCAACCGTTTTGCCTTCACTGCCTGAGCATCAGACATCGTTCCTTGTCATCCACTCAAAATGAGCCCCATGGGAGGAAGGAGACACATATTTCCAACAGAGTCCACACAGCATCCTGCACTTTCAAGAACACTAGGCCCTTTGGATATGAATAAGTGTGTGTGTGTGTGTGTGTGTGTGTGTGTGTGTGTGTGTGCATGTGTGTGTGAGCACGCATGTGCAAGCATGTGTGTATATGTGTGTCTGCCCCAGGAGCAGGCAGAGAGCTCCAAAAGATTTCTTGTCCTATGTAGAAGGATGTTGAAGTGTTTCTCTTCTCTGTCCATTGCCTCCTCATCAACTCATCCTGCAGCTTCAGGACATTTCAACACTTGCTTTCTATGCTGAGTGCTGGAGAAGAGGTCATCTGTTCGTAGGAAAGCAGGGTGGTCACCCGCTGAGGCTGGGACTTTGGTGACCCAGAGTAGAACATCACATGGCATTGCAGAGGACAAATAGAAAAGACACAAGCAACCTGATAAGTAGGAAAAGGACAATGAGAAAGGATTCATTTAAAAGGAGAAAACAAATATAACCAAAGGTTTTGGCAAGTAAGGTGCCAGGTGAAGAAGCGTGGAATTTCTATCGCTGATCAAATTATTTTCTCCCGAAAAGCCACAGGACCTGGAGGCCAGAAAGGGCGCACGTGGGAAGCAGGCTGAGGAAGCACCTTGGCCACTAAAATATTTTTGCACACATGAAAGGGTGGGGGAGGAGAGAGACACAAACCTATTTAACACAGATTTGCTGGATGGAAGCTCTGTGTGAGTGTGTATATGATGAGTGAATGCGTTTTGATTTATTTTTTAAGTTTTGCACAGTTAGAGGAAAAAAATGAACAAGGAGAAAAAAAGACTGTTATCATGGTTTTGCTGAAGCTTTTATTTTTTACCAGATTATTATTGTTATTACATTGTCGGTACAGGACTTTCTCCCCCACATTTTTGTTATAAACAAACTTCAAACATCACAGAGTATCACAAATGTCAGGAAGAAAGAGCAAAGAAGGATAGACAAGCTTCCTGTCTGTCCTCATGGCTACTGGGTGAGGGTTTTGAGCACATTGGGATTTAATTGGCGGTGTAGGTTGTTTCTGGCACTTTGCCCGCAGTCTCTGTGGCCTGCGTCGGGACTGAGAAACTGGTCACCCAGAGCTGCAACCCATCTTGCCTGTAAACATCCTTATTTACTTTTATTGTTTTTATTTTTTCCCATTTCTTCCATTTGACTTGGTGCAAGTGTGATGCATTTAAAAGCGAAGACAGTGGAGCCCCAAAGCTTTCCTTTCCCCCCAAATCTTCTCTCTCAACTCCCCTTGTGATTCCCCAGCTCCTCCTGACAGATCAACAACCCAGGGAGCTCTCAGGGTGGCCCCTGGGGTTCCAGAGGAAAGGAGTTAACTTGGTCCTGTGAATGGAGGAACCCTAACCCCTCCCTCTGCATTGGGGTCAATTTGCAGGGTCCCATTTCTGTTGTAGGTGGAAACTTTATCTCACTGCTTGAGTCTGGGCAGTAGGCAGGGGAGAAAGGCAATCTCCCTCACCTCTCCCTTTACCTCACCCCTACACCTTCCTCCCCTTGAGACCACAGGGTCTAAATGGTACCGGATCACACTGTCAAAAACAACTGAGCTAAGTTAGGTGAGGATTTTTAATGTAGGAGTCAGATGAATTGATTTGTGGTAGTGAGGGGAGCAGGGGAGCTTGAGCTTGATGGGGTCCTGAATGTAAATGAATGGATAGAAGAGGTGGAGAAAGATAGTTGGAGCCTGGCCATCTCTCCATATGTCCCCTAGGTGTGGTCTTGATCTGTCTTTGTCCTTCCCAGTAAGGCAAGACCTTCAGTAACTGTGAATAGTGGCATTAAGTGAAATTGGCTATTGTCAGTTACTTCCTCAGAAAACTACTTCCTTGCCTTCTTTCAATATGGCTTTAAATTTGGGGACAGAGGACACCTGGAGTGTCCCCATGCCAAGGTACATTACAACTTGCATAGTATGCACAGTCAGAAGAGGTGGTCCCTAGCTCCTCTCTCTCACAAGCTCATGGGCCAGTGAGGGGCTCAGGATACTTGAATGGGGCCATGTCCAGAACGAGAAGCCTTTAATGAATTCTGAAGTTTGAAGCTGAGTGTCCAGGATTGCTCCCAGGGAGCCTCTGGAACTGCTGATGGATAAGGTCTCTCTCCTGTCCTGGTCCCCTTGGCTCAGTTCCCACTCCCAGCCCAGGGTCCGTGTTGACGCATCGTCCCAGTACCTCCCCAGCTCTGGCATTACTGGTACTTATATGCCCCACTAAATGTCTGGCCTCCCTGCAGGTGGTGAGTATCCTCTCTGTTCCTTCTTGTCCCTCCTGTACATGGCGCTCCACCAAAAGATCATCTATTGCCTCTAGGACAGGAGAAGCTCAGCCTTCAATTGATCCCTCTGGGTCTGCTCCAGCCCAGTGTGGCCTGCCAACCCACAGCTGTCTCTCTGAATGGAAGGGACTCCCTCATTCAGCCAGGGTCTTGCAGGTCCCCGACTGAGAACCCATGAAACCTTTACAGTAACATCCCATATGACCTCCATTCCAACAAAGGAGCCTCTGTCACTGTTTCTAGGCCCCATGCGATGCTGTAATCCACCTGGAGCTAAGCATCTTTCACTTTGACCTAAAAAGAGAAGTCCTGTTGCCTTTGGTCTTCTTTCACAGAACTGAGGGAACACTGCCTCTGACTTCACAGCATGTTGGTCAGGCAAGACTGAGTGAAGCGTCGGTGTTCCCACCAGCAGGAACAGCCTTCCCGCTTTCTCACAGGGGACCAAGAAAGAGGGAAAGACTGACCTGGGGAGTCACCCTGCAGGCAGAAGACCTGGAGGCACCTGTCTCACATCCCTCCCAGGAACAGTACCCAGGGAGCTGTCCCAGCAAGCTCCTAGAGGCCTCTGAGGGGCATTTCTGAGAGTGAGTGATCTCCAGGGACCCACCAGGCCCAGGTGGCTCACTACCATGGCTCCTCATGGGCCTTCCCTCTTGTTTCTCATCAATATAAAAGGCCTCCTCTGATAAGCCCCTTAGGGCAGGTGGCTGGGGGACTCTTACCCCTTCATTCTTTCCTTTTAGAAATCTGTGGGCTGTTTATTTGGAGTTTTGTTATTTTTTTCTTTGTATATTTTAAGAGTTTGAGAGTAAGGAGGAAGCCTGGGTGTGGGTATGAAGTCCAAAGTACTTCGGAGAAGGACATCTGTGACTTCAGAGAGGATGAGGAAAGCCTCAAGGGCCAGAAGTAACCTCCCCTGTTATTAGAGAAAGGAAACAGGACATTCCCCGATGTAGATCTGCCAAGGGAAGAAGCTTACTGCCTGGCTGCTAAGACTCTCAGTGCTTCCCCTGCTCTTTTGACAGACAGAGCAGCCCCTATGCCCTTTCCCTCCCTCCTCCCCCTACCTCACCGCAAGGTGTTCTGCACAGAGCAGACTAGAGCCTTATCTCACAAGGGAGCACCAACAGAAGACCCTGAATAAGCAGCTCCTAATAGAGCCTGGAACACCACCAGCCTCTTCCCTTATGGTGCTCTGAGTGGGGTGCAGAGCCCTGGCCTGTGTATCTGACCATGCCTCCTGTTGAGAAAGTAATCACTGCAGAAAAAGTATCAGATATTAAGAGAGACTTTTCCTTTTTTTTTTTTTTTACTACCAATCATTGCTCCCTAATAAAACTATTTTTTATTAGGAAAAATACCCAAGTTTTAAAGACACAGAATTTTTGGTTATAAAAGTAATACATACTCATTAGAATCCCAATTCCTTGAGTAGACTGATGACTAGCAGAAAGCAAATCTAAACAAAACCCTTTAGGAACAAAAAGAACTTTCTGTTCATACTGGCAGAGGCAGGGAGGTTGCCCAGGTGGGCTAGGGGAGTCTCACCTGGCCTCTTCTCCCTCGTCCTTGAGCTTGTGTCTAGTCTTGACTTTCTAAGCTGCCCCTGGAGTTGCTGAATCCTTCACGTTTCTTATCAGCTTCCCTCAAACTACAGAGAAGCCCTGTCTAGGGGAACTGAGTTCTCCCTCCCCAAGAATGCAAAATCAAATAGACTCTGCCTATGCAGCTCATTTTCCACTGGTTTCTTTTGTTATTATCTTTGAGCTTCAACTCAAGCACATTTTGGAAGGGCTCCCTTATGAGTAAAATTCAAAACAGGATACAGTTAAACAGTAACCCAAAAACCCCTTAAGAACCCAAGACCACTTTAGCAAACAAGATAGATGAACACTTTCATGCAGAGGGCAGTGAGCATCTGGGCACAGAATAAAGATGGGCTGTGTGTCCTCATCTGTTCTCCTCCCTGCTCCTTTCCTGGATGTTCTTGTCAGCTTGTTGGAATATTAAACCGTTCATTCTTTAACAGAAAAGCTAGTTTACCTCAAAGAATCTTGTTTCCATTTGGAAACTAATGACTTTGTGTTTTGGGGTGGATGACCCTCCCCTCCAGCACCCCCTGCCTGGGCTCAGTGTCCTTGGGCATGAGGTTTTGGCTTAGTCCCATGTTGGCTGCTCTGAGTGAGAACAAGGCTTCCAGGCCCTGCAGTGGGAAAAAGGATTGGATGCAGCTGCCTTCCTCCCTACTTTGGCTTGTAGGGACTAGCCTCTCTCTTCCAACAGGGTCCTCCCAGGTTACCATAGCAACCAGCAACTCCAAGGTACCACAGCAGACAATGGCTCAGTGAGCTGAGGTGTTGGGGGAGAGCAGGGGTTCTGGTGTGGTCACATGACCCAGAAGGAAATCCTACATCCTAGAGGGGAAGAGGAAAAACAGGAATGGGTGCATGGGTGTTTTAAGGAACTGGAAGAGGTCTTTAAGTCTCAGAGAGAGGCTGCTGAAGGAAGTAGAACAGGTCATTTCTGTCCGTTACCCCCCTTCCTACCCCATCCTACTCTGTTCCAAAATAAAGCTCCCACCTTGAACACTGACCCTTTGTTAGAACACAGCAAAACATACCTTTAGAAAACAGTGTTAAACGTGAGCCTCAAAGACAGGTGGATGAGACCTATGTGAAAAAGAAGGTCTTCTGGTTTTGGTTTTTAAAGAAGAGTATCCTAATAAGATTTAAAAAAAAAAAAAGATTTAAACAAAGTTTTTAAAAGAAAACCTATGCTATTTAAATTGGAGCCCAGTTGTAACTTGGTAAAGGCAAGCTTCTGTACCTTTGTTATAATTAATTGTATACCTGTGTATGTAAATATAAGGCATTCCTATTTTGCAGTTCAGAACAAAAAACTTATTTGTAATATAGAATAAAGTTTATTAAAAAATAAAAAATGCACTCTGAGATTTGGGGTCTTTATGTGACTGGCTAGAAAGGGGCAGGGGAGAAGATGGATTGTAAGCAGGTGGCCAATTCACTCTGCAGAGACATAGGGCACCTCCTGCCCCAGTTACATTTGTCCAAATCAACCGGCAGGGGTTTCCTCCTTTTCCCTAAGGCTCTATTCTCAATGACAAGGAAGCCATCTCCATGGTGACTCTTCTAGCTACAGAGAGTCACAGAGACCACTCTCCTGTTGCATCCGCCTGAACACTGCCCTTCAGCACTCCCCAACAGCCCCTTACAGCTGGCTTTGAAGAGGACCCAGGGGTAACTATCTCTGCTAAGTTCTTCTTGGCAGGCTACACCTTGGTGTCAAGGATTTTATTATAACGCATGTGCACCATATTCTAATGGGGTGAGAATTGATCCCAGCTTCTCCTAGAGGTAGTGAGTGGATGGCAGTGCAAGTAGGGAGCACAGAAAGAAACCATATGCTGCCTGCCTCACACGTCTGCCCATGGTCCATACTGCCTGGAGGTGGGGGATGCAGGAGAAGGGAAGTCAGTGTAAATGGCACAGCATAAAGTGCCCTGGCCAAGGCTCCAGGATGTTCAGCTGCTTTCCTATGCATTCAACTGCCCACCATGGGTAGATCTATTCACCTCTGAGCCTCAGGCCAGCAGAAGCAGAAGGTAGGGTGGGATAACTCCACATAATTCCAATGTTCTTATTATTCAGAGTAAAAATGGTGAAACAAGGGAATCAGTAAGGAAGAAGGAACAGAAACATGGAAAGGGAAAGATGAGAGAAGGAGAGGAGGAAAGAGGACTGTGGTGAAGATAGATGTAAAACAGACCCAGGGCACTCAGATGTTGACAAAATTTCAGGTGAATTTTTCATTCCCCTCTCACCCTACCATCTCCCAACCCTGACCCTTAGGTCCCTCCAACCTTCAAAGCAGCACCCCTACTGCTAAAGTAGAAAGTGTTCTCCAGAGATGGGGCCTCTGAAAGCCATGAAGACAGAGTCAGGAAGGAACCTGGTGGGTATTCCATCCTGGCTTGGCCCCTTGGCACTGCCTCACCTCTAGAAGAGAGTCCTCATAGGATACATCAGAGCTGATAAAGACGAAGAGCAATGAGCCCAAGAACCAGCAGCCTCTGGTAGACATAGTATGGCCAAGTGACACAGGAACACCTTAGGAATTGCAAAGTTCCTACATGTTCTCAGAGACATTTGTCTGTATGCTCTCATACTGTATCAGAAGCAACTACTACGACCTTGAGCAGACCATTCTCTGTGCTTTTATTTCCTTATCCATAACATGGAGACAGTTCTAACTGTACTCATAGCTCTAACTGTACTCATACCTGGGGCAGGCCAACTTAGAGAACTAAAGCAAAAAAAGAGATGGTGAACTCTGCAAGGTCATGCCTGTGTGCAATATTTGATTAACCAGTAAAAACAAGAGTAGATCTCTCCTGGAGCCTCAATGACAAATTTAGAATAGATGCTTTATTTACTCATTGCAAGAAAAGTAACACCTTAGGAAGTTTTTGTTGTCACTCTTTTTACTTCTTTTGCAGGTGGAAAGAGTAAATGCTGAAGTAAAAATCTCTCCCTGACTTAGCAGAGCTGCTTCTAGCTGAACAGACTGAAGAAATGCAGAGTAGGTCACTTCTACACTAATCCCCTCCTCTAAACTTGCCCCGCTTTTGGTTTACCCAAATACCCTCCTTGAACACTGAACCAGAAGCTGTAGGACTGCTGAGAGTGCCTGTGAAATCCAAAGGCACAGATATGAGGTTGGAGCCATGCAGAGGGACATCTGGTAGACCATGTCACTGTTCAGCAATATCTACTTCCCCTCCCTGAGTAAACACTAAAGTTTCCCACCTCAATAAAGTCCAGCTGGCCCAGCAATTTGCCTTGGGCCAGTGAAATATGAACATTAGTGATATAAGTCACCTGCAATGGTCCAAAAAATAGTATGCTCTATCGTCCTCTATGACAGAGTAGGGATAATGAAGACATACAATAGAGTCACTAAATGATCCTGATGGTTATGTAGGTAGAGTGAAAAATCAATCTGTCATCTTAAGGCACTGAGATGTGAGGGTTGCATCATAATGGAGATGATCTTGACTGTTACAGGGGATAAGAGCTTTAGCCTGACCAATATAACTGATGTATAAAATCTCAGCTTTTATCTACAGAGAATTCTTTTGAGCTACATGTTTTTAAAAAGATAATATTGACTCTTTGCATGCAATATAAATCAATTTTGGAAGCTCCTAATTTTCATGAGCTGGGTTTGAGACAGATTGGGGATAAAGGAGAAAATTAAGGACAAGTGAGAAAAAGAAGGAAGGAATAAATCTTTACAGGGCGGGAAAGCAGAATGTGGAGGTTAGTAGTATTGGAAGTATTGGAAGCAACAATTTTGTATACTTTGATTTTGATCAATGGTTAGTTTACCAGGAAACCACAGAACTCACCTGCATGCATAAAAAAACATGTTCTCAACCTAGGTCCTAGGTTAAGATGGCAACCCCTTTGGGAGCCCTAGATGATAGCTTCTTTTGATGCCTAGAAAAATGCTGGCTGAGTCTATAGACTTGATGATCCTTTTGAGGTACAAGAAAAGAGGAACTCCTGCTCACCAGCACCCCATCTCATCTTAACCCTGTTCCACACTATACTCCACACCTGGGCTGCCACTCCCCCATCTTCCAGATTCCCCAATAATTCCAGTTAAACTTCTTCCAACTCTGTCAGTGGGTCATGGGGATGTGTGGTCATCCCCAATCACTAGGAACTTGTCCTCCACCATAGGAAACATCTTGTTTCCTCAACCAAAAAGACCTCAGATGTACCTGCACTGCCTCCAACTCCATGCGGCAATTCTCAATCATTCTCCCAGTTCTGTTTGCCTTCTGCTTTGTGAATTCCCACAAACAGCACAGACTGGAGAAAGCACTGCGTCCCAGTGTGAGAACAGCCCATTTATGCAGACAGTTAGGGCTTCCATCCCTGGGAACAACTCCTGGCCTGGTCCAAACTTTGCCCTTTACTGCAACAAGTTCCTAACCTTCTCTAAAATCTTGGCTTTTTCATCTGTAAAAATGAGAACACTGTCTTCACAGAGTTGTGAGAATTGAGTGGGGTAAGGAGTGCAGAATACTTGGCACAAGTCCCAATGCCTCTTAAGTTTTCGATGGATGGTGGCTGCTATTCTTGAGAACATGCTCTTCCAGAAACAACCTCACCATATTACCTCTCTAGCGCTAGCCCATGGGCCTAGTCCCAGCATATACTACTATTTTTCTTAAAAACGTGTTTAAGTGAATGAAGTAAAGCAAGTTCAGGAATTTCTCAATTGCTCAATCCTGCATTTGAAATGTAGATAGCACACAGCTTCTTAATAAAGTGCACAGAAGCAGTGCCTGAGCCAAGGACTTGTGAGCAAGG
Organism: Chinchilla lanigera; assembly: GCF_000276665.1. Lineage (NCBI taxonomy): Eukaryota > Metazoa > Chordata > Mammalia > Rodentia > Chinchillidae > Chinchilla > Chinchilla lanigera. The sequence continues at coordinate 35,723,921 of NW_004955410.1, forward strand.
GGGTTATTTTCAAATGTGGTCCTGAGGAACCAGAGTGGTCAGCAGGGAAGTGAGGGAAGGTCAATCCAAAGTGGGTGCTCAAGCTGTCCCCCTGCATGCAACGGGACTCCACTCCTTTAGGCCTCTAGAAACCGTGTAGTGCTCCTCGGCATGTATCCACTTCTTCCCACTCCCCATTGCCATAGCCTTCCCAGTGGGCCCTTTATTCTCTCGTGCATATAAATAAGCAATGTGTTGGAAGGGCTGAGTGGGTGTCCAATGGTAGCACTGGAGGAATCCTGAGGCAGAAGGCAAGGAAGATCTAGTGTCCCCAAATCAGGCGCTTTCAGATTCCACATACAAGCCACCCAGTTGCTGTGGCAACAGCTGACATAGACAGGCAGGTCAATGGGATAGGAAATGAGGAGCAAAAGAAGTCTATAACACAGTATATAATCCTTTAAAGCCCTTAATTGGTTCTATAAAAGCAAGATTAAAGCCATTTTAAATAATATTTTTTGGTATGAGCCTCCAATTTTCTTCTATCTCCATTTTTTCCATTACTTCCATTACCATCCCCAGCCACAGCTTTTTCTCCTCCTTTCCATCTTTCACAATGAATCAAGACTTATTCCACCTTGAAAGTATTGACATCTGTGAGATAAGGAACATCAAAGTGACACTGAGTCATGGAAGTTGCTGACAGGTGGATGGACCCATTTGCTCTGTGGCTCATCAAATTCACAGAGACTTCTGGAGAGGGTCTTGTTGCTACTTAACCTTCCACAGCCCTTTCTGCTTTTCTCTTCTTCACCACATAATTAGCACCTCATCCTGAAGGGTTGTAGCCTCTGATTGCCTGTAATGCACCACTCGCTACTTTATTTCCTGGTATGTACATAATAATTTTATCTGCTAATAATTTTACCCTTTTATTTCCTGTCTCCCCAACTCAGAGGAGTTCTAAGACTCAGGTCTTCTATTTCTTTATTTGTGAACTCAATACTGGATGCACAATAATAAAATAAATGTTCATTGTTTTCTCCTTTGCGCTGGGCCAGAAGACCACTGAAGAAGATCACTGAATGAAATTAACCTCATATTAGAGGCAAAGTGTGTAAATATTAGCCTCCCAATTATAAAATTTGCTTCCTTATGAAAACAGACATTTTAAGAGGATAAAGAAAATACCAGTGTTAGGTAGAACTGTACATTTGATTTTCAGTGCCCTATGACCCAGGGTCACCATTTTCCATGCCCAAAAGCCCTCAGAGGGACAATTTATTAATGTAAGTACATACAAGTCATTCACATATATTACTTCATTCAGTTCTCAGGATTCAGCTGCATGCAGTAGTTACCATTTCATAGACAGGTACACCATGTCTCAAGGCAATGACAACTTCAGTCCTACAAAAGGCAAATGACAGAGTGATAGAGCTGGGATAAGATCCTGGGTTTCTCAGATTCCAGAGCCTTTACTTTTAAAAATGCACCATACACACCAAACAAAACACTAAACCAGGCTGTTTCTCTCTCACTCTGATGGATGAGTTGATTATTACCATACTATTGGAAATGCAAAGAACGTTACAGAAAATACAATCAATGGTGGGCATGGGGTTGTAACTCCAAGATCAAACAGCAAGAAAAGAAGAATTGAGATGTATTCAGATGATCAAGGAATGGGACACAGGTAGGCTTCCTTGTGGAATGCACCATAGTTAGAGAAGGGTCTGAGTTCAAGTCTCTAATACCATACTTAGTTATATATATATGTAACCTGAAATAGGTTGAGATTTACATCTTATATCTCACTCCCCTCATCTGTGAAATGGAAATATTCTGCAAGAAAGTTGTGGGAATGAAGTGTGATTACGTGCATAGTGCCTCCCACACAGTATCTCAGGAAAGGTAGTTACTTTCAATATTTCACTGATTTACCATTGGAAAACTGCTTTCTGGAAAATTTTATTCATCCTAGTTATGACAGGCCACAGCTCAAGTCAGGAGAAGGTGGGCACATTGGTAGGTACCCCTCCTCCTACCCGGAGCACATATCCCCAAGTGGGAGGAAAGGCAGTGTCAGCTTCCCTAGGAAGCCATCCACTCTCAGGCTGTGAGCTCCTCTGAGGTACTATGAGTCTTAGCTCCCTGACAAGAAGCTAGTGGTCACCATTTTGTAAAGCAGCCAGGTGGAGACATGGCACCAACACAGAGGAAGAAAGACAGCTTTGTGTCACTCCGCAGCCAGAGAGAGGGGTCCAAGAGATCCACTGTGTCCTTTCCAAGTGAGTCCACAATACCCTGTGGAATGTGGATGCCCCTGTAGAACTCCATGGAACCCCTCGAAACCCCTCCCATCTGGTATTTGGGCCTGTAACCCAGCTTGCCTCTTCAGCTTCAGTTTCCTGGATCTTTGACACAGAATCCCTGACACTGAGTCCCAGCTGCCAGCACCCAACTCCTAACAATCCTCTTGCCGTTTTCTCTCCCTCACCCTCTGGAGGAGCCTAGCAGATCTGCCCGAAGCCCCCAACACACAAGGCCTCTCTTTCCTGGCACCCAGACTGGCCTTCCAGGGGGTCCCTGAGTGTGAACTGAGACCAGGCTGGAGGAAAGAGCAGGCCCCAGTGAGTTATGAGGCTATAATTCCATCAAGGGCTTCTGTGGAGATCGTAAACTCACGTCCCAAGTCTCCCCATTCCCCTGGCCCCTTCTCTCCTCAGAGTGATTTACAACCCTATAATTCTGAGGCGGGACTGCTTCTTATTTCACATAATCCAAATATTTTTATAAAGCAACATCACTCTTTCTCTTGGTTTCTAGTTTCTTCCCTCAAAACTAAGGAGCAGCCACAGCGTCGTCTGGTGGCCAAGTCCCAGGCTGGGCCAGGGTATGATTACCAGCCAAGTCCCTTCTGCCTTGAGCAAAGAGGATGACATCTACCCTGAGATGCTGTGTGGAAACTCAAGTCATGGCTGACACAGAGTGATTATGATGGTGCTCTCTAGGGATTCAGGGACATGAATGTGTGGACATGGTGAAGACCAAACTTTATCTCGGAGGCTCCATGCCAGTCAGTGGACAAGCCGTTGTTGGACCCACACTTCTGTGGTGGTCTATGGAGTCTGTGAACAACTTTACCAGTCCAAGTACTTTTTCCTCTGCCCTTATTTCTGCCTTTTACATCCCTTCAAATACTAGAGTTCATGAGTGTGTATTTTCACCCTTGCCATAACCCTCCTTGGCCCAATACTCCACACTGCCATCAGTGGAACAAATCTAATATCCCCTGGCATACTTTATACTTGAATTTTTATAATCGATCTCCCTCATTGGAATGCAAGCTCCATGAAGGCAAGGACTTTGTCTGGTTGAGCTTTGTTATGTTACCTGGCCCCAACCAGAAACATCTGTTAAATAAAGGATGAAGGAAGGAAGGAAGAAATGAATGATCATGTGAGGCAGCTGGAAGGTCGACAGTATCAACACCAGTAGATGATGGAAACAGGGTTGCCTGGGGCATTCCTAGCCCCAAGTTAGAGCATGCGGGGCGGGGGGTGAGGCTGGTAGAGAGGAGATCTTCTTGCCATCTTTCTCTTACTGACAACTTTGCTTTAGATGGAAGCTGTAGCATATGGATTAAATGAATGGAGAAAAGAGGATGGAATTCTTAAAAATGGTGCTGGGGTGGAACCAGAGAGGAACCTCATGAATGGGATTCCATCCTGCCAAGTGTGCTAACAGCCATCTTATCCTCCGGCTTCTGCGTCCTACATAGGAAGCTGCCATAGTGTTGTGTCACCATCCCCACGATAGTGATGTGCCAAAGACAAAAACTAATGACCCAGTTATGAGGACCAATAGCTACCTCCTCCGGCCCAGACCCCACCTGGAGCCGAGCATCCTCCTTTTCTCCTTCTCCATCTTTCTGACTTTGCCTGTGCTTGGCTTTTCCCTTTAAGATCTGCTCATGTTCTTGTCAGTGGTGGCTGGTAACTATGGAAACTACAATTAAGCTGTTTTGCTCAATGTCTCTAAAAATTGCCAAGTGCAGGCAGCAGCAGCCCCTGACTTACCAGAGACCCAGCCTGAGCTCATCCATATGTTCTAAGCCACACCCTTTGCAGGGCCTGAGATGATGCTCCTGAAAACAGCAGGGATAAAGAACCAGTCTCTCTTTAAAAATTTCCAATTCATCACAGTCCAATGTTTTTGTAGCATACAATGAAAACAAATTAGGAATGAAATAGATTTTTTAAAAAGCCATGTGTAACATACAAGCCCCACTCTTATAACAGTAAATGCAATAAATGTAATCAGAGGACTCCTTCAACGGCTATGAGAGTTTCTCAGATGCTGACTCTCCCTTTCTGTTCTATGTCATCATAGGTCAGCACCAGTTTGTAGACAGGTTTTGCCCATGCACGACTCTGAGGAGCTCTGGCCTGGAGCCCCAGGAAGGCAACCTGGAGCACCATTAGCTCTTTACCCAGACACATCCCTGCTAACCTTGCTGTATAAGGCTTGGGCCTGTACCCAAAAATGCCTCTCTGGAGGCCTCTGACAACCCAAAGAAAGGACTACATTTCACTTGACCCTGTATTAGGCAGGGTCCTTACCACTCCTGGGAGTGCTCCCCAGTAGCCAGGAATCTACATAAGAGCTGACGGCACAGGTCTCAGATCACCCAGTGTATATTTCATGGAGTTTGTGCTGCCCTGCAGTTGGCTAAATAACTCCACCCCTTTCTCAAAAAATTACTGTCTGCATAACCCGATGGTCATTCATTATTTATTTCCCATCTGATCTCTGAGTCCCTTCCCATATTATGAAATCAAGGCATGCTCTTTGTACACTAAAGTGCATAAATATTAAGAAGCAGCTCTGAGAGATTTAACCTATGTATGCCACTCAGATCAAGATACAGAATACATCCGCCAGCCCAGAGAGTTCCTTCATTCTCCTTCCTGGTAAATACAGTCACCTTCACTGTATCCATGGATTCTTCATCTGTGGATTCAACTGACTACGGATCAAAAATATTTGAAAAAAATCTCAAAACAAGTGTAGTGACTTTTTTCTGTTCATTCTACCCTAAACAATATAGTATGACCACTTACATAGCATTTATATTGTATTCAGTATTATAAGTAATCCAGAGGTGATTCAAATACGCAGGAGGATGTGCATCAGTTATATGCAAATATTATGCCATTTGATTGAAGGAACTCGAGGACTTGAGCAGCCACGATTTTGGTGTCTGAGGGGATTCCTAGAACCAATCACCCTTGGATAATACAGCAATAGCACAGCTCTAGGTTCTACACATGTATACCACGTACATCAACATATAGAATATACCCAGTTGCCCCTCAAATTCCTCATATACCCCTCCTAGTAAATCCCAGCTTTCTCCTACCCCCACCTCCCAAGATGACTACATTCTTATTTCTATCACCCTAAGTTAGTTTCTCATGTATCATACAAATGGGGCTGGCATGCACTCTCGCTTGTTATTTCTTTCACCCTGCACAGTGCCCAAGTTCCTCCAGTTGTGTCCTGGTATCTTTGGGTTCTTTCTTATTGCCATGTTGTGCTTCATTTCTGCTGTGAATATTCCTGTCCATCTTTTACTTCCTTTGGATAAATATCTGATAAGGGAATCACTCAATCGTAGAGTAGACATATGTTTAGCTTTTCAAGCAGATGCTGACAAATGGTTTTCCAAAGTGATTGAACAAATTTCCACTACCGTCAGCAGCGTATGTGAATTAAGGTTGCTTCCATCTTTGTAACACTTGGTTTCATGCATTTTTCCCTGTTAGCCGTTCTCGTGGATGCATAGTGGCATCTTATTTTGGTTTTCATTTACGTGACTTGGTTGATGTTTAGAACCTGTTCAGTACCTTCTTTAACTCTTTTACTCTTTAAAAAACTGGATTTCTCATCAGATGTGTCATTAATATCTTCTAGTGTGTGGCTTGACTGTTTACTTTCTAAACAATGTTTTTAATGGTAAAAAGCTCTTCTTTTCATGCAAGCCAACATATCACTCTGCCCTTTTATGGCTAGTATTTTTGTGTACTACTTAAGAAATGTTTTCATACCTTCAAGATCATGAAGATGTGCTCTCTATTCTTTTCTAGAAATTTTTGCTGTTTTCATATATAACTCTGGTGTTCCTGAAATTAATTTTTTGTGTGTTGTGAGATATAGGACAAAGCTCATTTTTCTTCCATCTGGATATCAGTTGATCCAGTACCCTATATTGAAAAGACCATCTTTACTGAATTGCAGTAGAATCTTTATCGTAAATCTTGTGACATACACGTGTGGATCTATTTCTGGATTCTCTGTCCTGTTTCATGGATTGGTTCATTTATCACTTCTTATACCAGCACCACCCTATCTTCATTACCATAGCCTCACAGATCTTTCATCCATAATTTTTTTTTTTTTAGTTTTCAAGGAAGAAGTCTTGTTTGTTTATTTATTGGATTTATTCCTAGCCATTTGGATTTTTGATGCTACTATAAGAATTTTTTCTTTTGGTAAGAAACAAAATGTAGCATCTTACACATTTTAAACATATAGTGCAGTAGTATTTATATATCTGCATATTGTAGGGCAATGGATCTCTAGAACTTTTTCATCTTGCAAAACTAAAACACTAAAACCACTAAACAATAACTCCCCATTTCTGTCTCCCCTCAGTACTGGTAACCACTTTCTGCTTTCTGATTCTATGCAATTGACTGCTTTACATATTTAATGTATGTGGACTCATGCAGTATATTTTTTTGTAACTGGATCACTTCATTTAGTATAACCCTTCACTTTCATGCACATTGTTGGATTTCCTTCTTTTTGGAAACTAATATTTCACTGTATTGTATGACTACATCTTCTTTATTCATTTATTTACCTTTAATTTGCTTCCTTTAGTTTGCTTCCACCTCTAGGCCATTGTAAATAATAGTGCAATGAGAATGAGTGGGCAAATATGGCTTTGAGATCCTGTTTCCTATTCTTCCAAATACCCAGAAGTAGAATCTTGAAGCATGCTGTCTTTCTAGTTTTAATTCTTTTGAGGAGCCTCCATACTATTTTCCAATAACAGCAACACTATTTTATATTCCCTGCAAAAACCATTTAAAAATTCTCATTGTCCAATTATGGCTTTTAACCTATAAATACAATTAATATTTTGTATATCAAGGTGACCTACATGATACTTGCTAAATTCAGTTACTAATTTTAATAGTTTGTAGTTTCTTTTGGATCATCTATGTCTACAATCATGACATTTATGAATGAAGATGGTTTTATCTGTTTCTGTCCAAGGTTTACATCTTTTACTTTTCTTTCTTGCCTTATTGAATTAGTGAGGACTTCCAGTGCATGGTATTAATGTACATCTTTGTCCTCTTCGGCTTTTAAGAAATCTCCCACCCATGAACTTTCCTAGGAAGCAGAGTCTGCCCCCCACCTAGAAGCTGAAATGCCAGCTACTTACTTTCCCAGCTTCCTTTGCAGTTGGGGTATTGACTTAGTCAGAATCCCCATGGAAAACAGAAGGCACACCCAGATGGGATTCTGAAGAGAGTTAATAAAGAAACTATCTATAGAGATGTGGGCAGGGTTACAGGAACTAGTAAAGCATGCTGAGGCATTCAGAGAATAACAATAGTAGGAAGCTATTTGCACACGCAGACCTGGAAGGAGTGAGCGAGGAAGGAATGTTATTTCAGTGTGAGTTTTGATCGCTAGAAGAGGGCCACCCTTGGGGAGCTGAAGCCTTGGGAGGATGCACCTACTACCAGAGCTGCTATGCTGCAGTGGGGAGGGAGTAAATACAAGTGGAAACACACCGGCTTTTCTCTCCTCCCACTCTCCCATCTCCTATTAGCGCCTCCAACTGGTCTAACCAAATGGGAGCTAAGGGCAAGGGAGGCTGGGTAGAACAGTCCCTGGGGATCAACCTGGGGCATGAGAAAGTTAGGAAAGGCTGCAGCAATGGATGGGTCAGGAAGAATAATGAAAGCGACTGGCACAGTTAGGAGCATGAGACCAGTGCTTGGTCATTCAAGTGCATCTTTTCCGGCTTTGAATCAGAGCTAGCGGTACAAAGAAGCAGAGATGGGAAGACTTGGGGTTATAGTAATAGGAACAGAGGCCAGGAGTGGGGCCAGGAATGTCACTGGGGCAAGTGAGTCACATGTTGTAGCAATTCTGTGAGCTACCTAATATCGTTCAATAATTTTCTATTCTTTTTAAAATAGCCAGAATTTTACTACCTTGGTCATAGCTAAGAAATTAACTAAAACATTCCCAGTGGTGGGCAACTGTTCCAGTTTATATCTAAAATGACCCCTAAATCCTCCTGAGTTTGGAATTGGATGGGTTATGGGGCGTTATAGTGGGCTAGCTGCTAGGAGGTGACTCTACTTAGAAAAGGCGGGTCACAGTGGGTGCAAACCAAGGATTTATCTCCCTTCCTGGCTTCTTCCTTTGCTCTGCCTCCTGGAGCTGGCAGACTGCGAGAACTGAAAGTTCTAGAAATGTGAGCCAAAATAAACCTCTCCTTTAAGTTTCAGGTGTTGGGTATTTTGTCTGAGCAATAAGGAAAGTGGGTAAGGCATAAATTATTTCCACGCTGAAAATATTTTTTTAAAAGCATCACACTCTACCTCCTGATTAAATCAACAAATATTTGCTGATTATCCCATATGATCCCAGCCTAGGCCAAATCACACAAAGACATTTCCAGTACTCCTAACAATACACCCAGCAGGAGGTTCACAAAGCTGTTATTTTAGGGATAGTTAGGACCCTAGGGATAATTAAGGATTATCTGTTTTAAGCATGAATTTTACTTAGAAATGTTTGAGGAAAATTAAGTAATTTTACTAACAAACAAATTATTTTCTTAAATTGAAGCAATCACATGAATTATGGAGTTCAACACAAAATGTACCAGACTTTTCAGAGCAAAATTTAAGCCTTGGAAGAAATTCCAGGCTTAGAGTCGTCCACAAAGTCACACCAAATGTTAAGATGGAAGAAGCATTCTAGAGTCTCTGTGTCTTATGTCTGTGTTGTGCAAAGTCTCTCCAGAACATCAAATTGCTCTGGCGGCCTGGGCCCCCCTTCAAAATGCTCCTGACAGAAAGCACAGCTGTTAGATCTAGCCATTAGAATATAAAAAAAAGTGGTAAGTTGGAAAGGTAAAAGCATGCTTGACTCCTATTAATATTATCATTTCTATATTTTGAAAGGCTCAGTGAGAGGCTTGTACTGAACAGCCATGCTAGGCTTCCACCAATAGGGTGACACTGTAGGCTACTTCCAAATGGAGCAGTGCTCACCTAGCCCTTCTATTAGACAGTATTCTCCATAGATGCTGTGCTAATAGATTTATTTTAAGGAGTAGGCTCATATGACTATGGAGACACAGCTCCCAAAATCCCAGCTGGCAAGCTGGGGCTCCAGCTGATATACATAAAGTTCCAGTCCAGAATCCAGTAGCCTTGGGACCCAAGAAGAGAAGATGTTTTAGTGTTTTAGTTCCAGTACCCACCAGGAAAAGACCAATATTCCAGCTCAAGCAGGTAGGCAGTGAAGTTCACTCCTACTCAGCTTCTTTATTTCACTCAGGCCTTAGTTGATGGAAGAGGTCCATCCACATCTGGGAGGGCAGGTAATTCACCTTACAGACTCCAGTGTTAATTTCATTAAGAAATAACCTGACAGGCATACTCAGAAGAATTTTTGATCAAATGTCTGAACACTGTGTGGCCCAGGCAAGTTGATAGATGAAATTAGCCATCACAGCCCCCAAAATACAGGAGTCCCCTCCCCCACATAACCTGGGGACACAACATTTTAGGCTGCCTTTGATATACCTGCTATGAACCCGGGGAGACTTCACCTCTCTCCCCTGCCACCATCAGGTCAAAGCTTCCATAAGGGCTGCCAGCAGGCTCATCTCAACCTCACTGCCACCAAGTTGAAGCCTTGAGTGATGGGCTCATCCCAATTTGTCCATGACCTCCCTGGTTTTAGTACTGAAAGCCCCACACCCTGGAAATCCTAGGCAAGCCATGATGTTTGGCTCTTGATCTTGGAGGTGAGAAGATGCCCACATCTGTATACCTCTGGGCTAAAAGTCCTTCCTTTTGTTTTTCTCCCTTGGATCTAGGGAAGGACTGATAATAAACTGTACTTTTCCTTTATATCAGTTTAGACAGTGTTATAAATCTAAAATCCATCAGTTAGAGGAAAAGAAATGTGCTCCAAATCCCACTTTAGGTCCTAGAATTTAGTCTGTAATTGAGAACATTCAATGAGGCAATGTATGCTCTAGCACCGTGCCCCTCTCTCTCAAGGACAAAACTGGGGCAAAGTTTGCTTGGGCTATAGGTGGCATGGACATTGTTCACAGGACCCTCCAAAGGACTGGAGACTCTTAAGAACCCTTTTTATTTCTCAGAAACACTCTCACGTTGGCATCTGCTTGATGGGTTCCTTCCAACCAAATACAGCTCCAAACAGGAGTTTAGTTTTGATATCCTCATCAAAGAGCGTTTATCCTGCGCCAAGGGAGCCTCAGAGCAATCCAGTGCTCATCATAAATTTGGTTCCTGGCCTCCCTGGGAGCCTCTGCCAGCCCCCCTAAGACAACAATACCATGAGAAACATCCTGAGTGGGGCTCTGAACAGAGAAGAGAAGAGGGAGCATGTGAGACGCAGAGAAAATAAGGCATTTCGCCTCTCCTGTCATTCTCTGATAATTTGGGCTGTTAGATTATTGCTCTTGATTTTTATGCTCTCAGCACATGGCGTGTAGCTTGCTCATGCTCAGAAGATCCCAATAAAGAGCAAATAAAAACCTCTGAACACATAAGCAAGACAGAAATGAGTCTGCCTTGTAGATGTCTGGTGGCCCACTGGAATGGAGTTGATTCTGGGCATTAAGGGAGTTGGTGCATGGCAGAAAGGAGATCCTCACCCACCATGTGTCCAGCCTTCTACTGAGACCATGGTAGCATACCTTCCTACTGCCTTTAACCTGCATCACACTTTTGGGGTGATGTAATTGATCATTAATTGTTGGAACAAGCAATACATATACTTGGTACCCAATCCAAGAGGCACAGAAAGGGTCTCTATTCCACCCACATCCCCAGACATCGATTCCCTTTCCAGAGGCAGCCACTGCCATTGTCTTTCCAGAGACATTCCATGGCTTCATGTCTGCTGGAGACACAGACTGAACTCAACAAACAATAGCTGGGGGATCCACAGGCTGTCTAGCTCCATGACAAAGCCCAAGAAGCAGAGTTTTGTTCCTTTGTTTGTTTGGGGTGGGAGGAGGAAATAAGGAGCTTATTTTCTTGAAGAAATGACAGTGGTGTAGAGAAAAAGAGAGGGGAGAGAATATAAGAGAGTGGGAAGAGGGGAGAGGGTGCTCTGTACTAAAGCTGTCTTCTTCCCAGCTGTCTCCAGAGGCTGAACTCCAGATTGTGAACCCTGTTGGTTCTCAGGAACCAAGCTGAACTTGGTTAGTGACATGTGTTAGCCACCCTTCTGTGGATTCAGACCTGGGTCTCCTCTGCTCTGCAGTGGTTTTCTGTCCCAGGCACCTTGTTCATTCACACAGTGCTCCAGGAGGACATGGGATTGTCTGCACATTTTTCCTAATTTTTAAAGCATAATTGTTGTATCAACTGGAACATAATTTTATGGAGCAGCTTATTCAGCCTTCTGTAACCAAGGTTCTAGTCCACACAGGCAGGGAAGAGGTGGAAGGAGGTACAAAGTAAAGCCAGCTTCCCAGTCTAATGTCAGGGCCTCCAGAAGCAAGGCCTCTGGGAGAATACCTACCTGGTCCTATCCTTGGGTAGTGTGAGGGCACAGGACAGGGCAAGTGTTCATGGTGCATTCAGGCCAGTCCTACCCCTGTGGCCAGCCTGAGACTCTGCCAGCAGAAACTATGACCTTAGAGATAGCCACAAAAGAGCATCTTCTACTCTAAATCTACTTCTGGTCAACTTAGTGAGAATAAAGCTTATTTACACCCCGTCTACTCAGATGGGGGTTTTCTGAGGAGACTCTGGAACAAACAGATCCTAAATATGAGTACAGACTAAATATGAGATTGTCACTGTTCTGGGCAGAGAGGGAAATGCTGGAACACAGGCCTGGGCTTTACCTTTGGAGATGACAGTATAGACCACATACAAGGTGAAAGTTAAATAGGTGACTTAACCACACTTCACTGGTGGCAGAAAGAAAAGCTACAAGAGATCTGATAAATGAGCAAGAACGGAGTTGTTGCTATAGGAGCTCTGCGGATGGAGAAAAGCAGACACAAAGACTTTGCAGAGGAGTTGCATTTTGGGTAAGTTTCAGGTAGAAGACAGAGGTGAGTAAGCCACGTCGACAGTCAGTAGTCACCTGGGGCTCAGGACTCATGGTCCCTGCCAGCCATAAATGTTCAGGTTCTGATATCTGGAAGAATCTGGGCATTGCGCTCAGTCAACAGTCAAGGCAGCCTGATATTAAAACTGCTCCCCGTGTTGGTCCAGTTATACCCTCTGGAGCCTTTTCCTTCCTCTTCCATTTGCCTGCTGATACTGTGCCACCTGTCTCCTGCAGGAGCCTGCTGGTGGCCCCCAACAGGATGCCGGGATATCAGCAAAGCCCATATGAGAGTCCCCAAGCTCTTCCCCCAAATTCCTGTCTCCCTCTGGAAGGCCTCAGCTGCCTTTCTTTTCCCTTGGCCTCAGCTAAGTAGCATAAACTGTCTTTGCTGCTCTTTTTTCTTCTCTTGCCCCCTCACTTCCAGGAAAAGAACAAAAGACACACAGAAGGAAATTGCTGCTAATGTTCCCTCCCCTCTCTCCATTAGAGCTGTCACTTATGAATATTGAAGAGCCAAGCGCCGCCAAGCTCCCAAGTCTCGTTGTCTGCGTATCTTCCTCCTGCGTCTCCTAGGGCAACCCACCCTGGGGGTGCAGGGGAAGGCACCCTGCTCCAGAGCCAGCGAGGTAGGCAGACAGGCAGGGCTGCCCAGCCAGCTGCTCACAGCTGGAGCAGAGGGCTACTTCCTTGGGGTAGCTGAGCCCGGGGAGGAGTGATAGGAGGAAGCCATGGAAGGTAGGCCCAGTCAGGGCCATGGAAGGTAGGCACAGTCGGGAAAAGGCACCAAAGTTCTCTACAGGACATTTTAGGAAACAAGTTGCTAAAATCAAAGAGACTTGTGTAAAGAAAACTTGCTCAAACCCACCCCTCTCACCATTCCACGTAAGATCCCAGGGCTCAGAAAGTCCTTGTGAGCTGTGCTATTCTAGAGTCCTAAGAACACCCCAGTCATTAGGGACAAGACATGTGCAGATATTGTCACCCAGCCCTCCCTGACTTACAGACCCAAGCAGAAGAGAGGCCAGAGCAGGAGGGGCCCTGTTAATAACCATGCCTCCGTCTTACAGCTTGCGCTGGGACAGATGAACTCCTGTCAGCTGGACCAAGGCAGCCCTCCCTGGGTTTCCCCATCTTGACATCACTTTCCAGCCCTGATCTGGGGTCAAGATTTCCTGCCTCTCAAACTCAGCACCCTCCTCTAGGGCCCACCCCAGTGGTGCCCCCCCAGCCCGGCATTGGAGCCATACTTTGCCCTACAGAAGGTCCTTTTGATGGAAGGCGTGGTACTCTCAGGGCACATGCTGCTCACCAACAAATCTGTGGTCCCGGTGCAGGCTTGTGCCCATGGTAGCTTGGCATGGATTTCCACGGATTACTGCCGTGTTTTTTCTTCCATCACCAGATTTTTATTGCCATGCTCAGCTTCCCCTTCCTAATTCCTTTTCTACTTCCTAGCTCAGCTGCACCTTAAAATTCTTATTTCCAGAAGGGGAATCCTTTCTCTCTAGACTCTATGTCTGCCCTACTCAGCCACTTTCTTTTTCTCATGCTTTCTGAGACCCAGAACGGCCACCTCTATGTTTGTGTCTCTAGGATTTCTCTGCATTAGCCTTCTCATTTTCAATGTCTTTGAATTTTGTACAGAGGCCCCTCCATGAAACACTGGTATGGTTTCATTAATGCCTGTGGTCTATCTGTGCCTTGCCATTGCACCTGTGTTTCTCTTCTCAGCTTGGATGGTCTGCTGGATGTAAAACATAGTGTGGGTAAACACAGTTGCAGTCCGGGTGCTGTCTATGAACTTGACCACCTGCAGTAGGAAGGATGGGTGAGCATAAGGAGTCTTGCCTCCCCTGGTACCTTCTCCACCCATCTGTGAGCTAACCTGATGCAGCCAACCATTTCTGCTGGGAGAAAAGGACAATGCCTGTGAGCTGCAGATGGGTGGTGGAGGCTGCGCAAAGGAGACAGGAACATAGAACCTAGGTCTCCTGTAACTCCCACTCAATTCCTCATCGTTTTCAAACCAATAGGACTTTCATTTGTATACCAGAAGACTGAAAACTGTCACTCAGATCAAATCCCTCTTCTTGACTCAAAACGAACATAGTAGGGCCTCCTTTCTCATTGCCTACCACCTGCCTCTTTGCTACTCCATCAATCTGGGAATGCTGCATGCTAAACTGGGCAGTTTTTTTTTAAAGTATCTTGATTCAGTGATCTCTCATAATGCCACCTGGAACAGGGTCCACAGAGGGAGTTTCAACCCTGATCAGAAGACTGCCAAGCCCTCAGCTGAGTGGCTTTTTATCTTGCCCTCCAATTGACAGCCAAATCAATTCTTCCTTCTTTGCAACAACTTGTGCTCTCTCTCTCTCTGATCAGCTCAGAGCTGGTGGAAAGAGATACTTTTCCCTTAAGGCCTCCTCTATACACTTGGTTGGGTTTCTTAGGAAAAGGAGCAAAGGCCCGAACTGCTGGTGGTCATATTGGCAGAGGACTTCTAATGGTATGATCTCAGGGAATTCACCAAACACCAAATCCTCCTGAAACTTAACAGTTAATATATTGTAGGAGAAAGAACCATCTCAAAATAAGAGGAGGCTTAAGAAGTGGTGGGAGGAAAGAACACAAATTGAGTATTTTTCACAGGCAAAGCATTGAGAAATGCAACTTCCACATACAATAGGGATAAAATTTATTAACCTATCAATTTTCTACCTCTCTTGACTCTCAGCCGTCTGGCCATATAGACTTCAGACTTGCTTCTATTTAACCCCCTTGCTCTCCTCCATACCAATCCTCCTTCCAACACACACACACACACGCACACACACACACACACACACAAAGAGAGAGAGAAATTCCTAACCAGAACAGATCCTTTTTGATTGATGCAATGGAGGACATCAGGAAGATTTACCCAGAAAAACAAGTATCCTATGCATAATAATAATAACAAAAGAGAGAGAAAGCCAGAGAGAGCAAGAAAAGCTAAAAGGAGAGTGGGGTCAGGGGTTGCTTGCAGGTTGTAGAGGGCTACACAACAGAAGAAACCTGGAGGGTCAGGAAGAGCTCTCCATAGTTATGGAGGGCTTGGGATTGTATTCTCTTTAGTATCCTTAAAAAGATTTGAGGAAAGTTTGGAATTGCTTTTATTTAGCTACTGCCTACCTATATCTCTTTACATGCAGTTCTGTACCAAACTAGAGCTCTAAGCATCCACAATATTGAACTAGCACATAGTAAGTCATTTTGAACCTAAGGTACAAATTATATGTGAAATTTTAAGCTTTACTCTACACTGGCCAAGAAGAAAGAACATGGCTTCACCCTCACTATGCACCTACAAGAGTTGCATCAGTAAAGGGGCAGAGGTGGGCCAGGTGCTAGCCAGGAAGGCAGAGCAATTCCTTTGAACGAATCTGAACTAGCCAGGCTTTGACATTTTCTCACTGCCTAGACAGGATTACAGTTTCTCAGGAAAGTCAATTTTATTGAGGTTGGGATGAAAATGAATTTCTCAACTCCACAAGGGATTTTTTTTAAAGTATCTTGATTCAGTGATCTCTCATAATGCCACCTGGAACAGCCTGTTCCAAACCCTGCATTCTCCTGCAAATTGCGATCCTGGCTTCACAGCATCTCCCTGATCTCTTGAGCTTTGAGGTTGTGCTGAATGAGCCATATGGGTCCTTGGGATTTATTTTGGTTGCAGATACATTTGTCCTGTAATGAGATTAAGAAGCAGTTTTGTCTTCAGAGTTTGTTGTTGAATTTTGGTGCTTTAGCACAAAACTGTAGCATCTGACCTTTTTTAATCCAGTGAAGCTGAAGATAATTACAAATTCTTTTTTTTTTTTTTTTTTTTTGGGTTTTGGTACCAGGAATCAAACTCATAACCTTGTGCTTGCCAGGCAGGCGCTGTGCTGCTGAGCTAAATCCCCAGCCCCTACAAATTCTTAAATTTAAAAACAAAAACCTCTGAAAGGAACTCCTCTCCTACCTCAATTTTCCCTGTCCTATTTTGTTCTAATATTTTATTATTCAAAAGCCACATGTATTATAAAGTTGGTACAATTCTACAGGGAATATACATACATGTACCTACTAAATTCTTCTATTAATATTTTACTAGAATTGCACTGTCATAAATAAATTTCAGATATCAATACACTTCTCCATAAATACCACAACATGGGTGTCACTATTTCAAGACTTGTTACAGATTTCCTTTATTTTGAGGTACACTTTACTTATGTTGAAATTGACATGGCATAAGTATACATTTGCTAAATGTTGATAAATGCATACACATGTTATAACCCATATTCATCTCAAGATAGAGAACTCCCTTCACTACTGTCCTAGAAAATTCTCTAATGCCCCTCCCCATCAATTCCCTTACTCCCACTTCAAGGTAACCACTTTCTGATTTTTTTGGCAATATATTATGTTGGTCTGTTCTAGAGCCTCCCATAAGTGGAATCATGCCCTTTGTGCTATTTTTTTAAAGTGCTGGGTATAGAATCTAGTGCTTTGCCCACTGTAGACAATCTATTCTATTTTAATTGAAAAAAAAACTAACCTCCAACTACCTTCAGTATAGGGAATAGTTGGGTGTTTTCCCTTGCAGGTTCTAGGCAATGGGGTTTGTTCACTCTCTGCAAAGACCGGATTCTTGGGTCCCCAGCCCTCTTTCTAGATAGGTGTACCCTATAGGATGAAATGGTCTTACAAAGCTGTCCAGTACAGAAGAGACCCCCCAAAACATCACAAAGGTGAGCACTGGCTGAGCCTGGCAGTGAGTTCCACAGCCCTTCCTAAATTTGTGGGCAAGATTTCAAGGGGCTTCATTAGCATCTGCATTGTCCAGGGCCTCTGGGGTCTGCTTAGGCTGTGGTTGTGTTCAAGGCTGGAAAGCAAGGTGATAGGGACACCATCAACCTGGCCAGATCAACTCCCAGCCTTGGTCCTTATTTGCTTTATCTATTTGACACAGGACTGTGGGCGTCCTGGCAGAGTCAAAATGTGCAAGCTGCGCAGGACTTGTGACTGGTGAGAAAGGCCTTGTTTTCCTTGAGCACTCTATGGGAGAGATGAGCCAAAGGAAGGAGCTGTCTGCTTTGCCTGTGCTGTGAGACCACCCGCCAGCACAAAATAGGAAGCAGAGAAAAGTAAACAGACCAGATTCTCAGATGCACTCATCAGCTCAATCTGTCCTCTGAACGTTTTGCAGTAAGACAGTGTTGGTATGCAACTGAGCGGAAGGAACTAATCAGCTAGCCCCGATGACAGCATTGAAAAGGGGAGAAAAGGCATCCAGATGGCATTGAGCCCTCACAGACGTGGCAGGGCAGAATGCCCTGCCTCAGACGCAGAGGGCGATCAGTTCAGACAGTCACACTGCTTCCCCATACATGGATTTCTTCTACCAGTCATTACTACTGTGAGTCCTGGACTGTGGAATTCTATGAGGACGATGACCTTGGTGATAGTGAAGATGATGACAATGGTGATGATGATGACTTGTGGATTAAGGAGAATAGAGTATATCTGGACAAGAACATTCTAAGTTTTATTAGTGCAGCCAGTTATAGCTATTCCTTGATTTAAGATGGGAAAGCCTTCATAAATTGAAAATACCTTGAGTACAAAATGCATTTAATACACCTAACCTACCAAGCATCAGAGTTTAGCAACACAACACACCATAGTCAGTTACTTGCTCTCATGATTCCATGGCTGCCTGGGAGCTGTGCCTAGCCAGCATAGCAAGAGAAAATTGGATCACATATCCCTAGCTCAGGAGAAGATTCAGACTCAAATTCAAAGTATGATCACTACTGAATGTGTGTCACTTTCACAACATTTTCAAGATGAAAGATCATAAGTCATAAGTTGAGGCCATCTGTATTTATTGAGAACTTGTTCTCTAGTGAATAGGGTCTGACATTATAGAGTCCAGTCTTAATCACCCTGTCTATAAAGTGAAGATTTTTTAGAAATTCTATGCCTTATCTTAGGGGTGAGTGAGACTGGATAGTCATAGCAGAAACTAACCTAGAAGAGAATCCTGTGAAATCCACAGGGGCAAGAAGGGAGGGAGGAGGGAGGACAGCAGCAGGAGAGAGTGTCTGGCCCTCACAAGGTTAAATGAAATTTGCCTAAGACTCATAAATGTTAACACCCAGACCTTGACAGGTTCACAGATTACTAAAGGGACAAGCCCACAAGTTCAGAGTTTTAGGTTTGGAGCTAATAGGAATGCTAATGGAGGTAATTAGAGACCAACTGATTACTTAGGATGAATTGAGGAGTGTCTCACATAGCTGGTGTACTTCAGAGCTAGAGAACGGTGTGTCCTAGAGGCATGGACCAAGCTGGGAAATCCTTAGACTCTAGGGATAGGGTGTTGAGGCATAGAATCTTGCATGCCCAGCTCATATATGGAACAATCCACAGCAGCTGGGAATTGGGGAAGCACAGGTAATCTTATTCTGAGGCTAAAGTCCAGCCAGTGGGAAAATAGGAAAGACATTTTTGCTCTGTCTTGCTGATCATAATTCCCAGTTCTGACCCTTGGTTCTTCTTGGATGCTTCTTTGTTCACCCGAAATACAATGATTTTGTCCCCAGTCCCAGGAAATGCCCTGTCCTACTCTACTTGAAGGATAGCAGTTTACCTCTTTTCTATGTTCCCACCTGCTTTATTTCCTCCTCCTCCTTGACACAAACACACAGGAAAGAGAAGGGACCAGAAAATTTGAAAACTAAGGCAAGAAGAAAGGAAGAGTCAAGTCTGCCTCCTGTGTAAACCCAAACTGCCTGTGGTCAAGAGCCTTGGAGAACTTACTATCAAGGGTCAGGCTAAGAAACAAACTGGATGAATAAAAAGTGTTTTAGGTGGAGCCCAGTGTGGCCACACACCTATAATCCCAGTTACTTAGGAGCCTGAGGCAAGAGGATCACAAATTTGACATCACCTCAGGCAATTTAGCAAGACATTATCTCAAAATATGTAAATAAAAGAGACTGAGGATGTAGCTCAGTGGTGGAGCACCCCTGGGTTTGATCCCATGTCCTGTGTCAAGAAATGAAAGAAGGAATTAATTAATTAATGTATTCAGATAGAGAATATAAGGTAGGCAGTAATGGACTGCTATAAGCTATAAGAGAAAATGTCAAAGCCAAGAACTCATCCCAGCATCCCATGTTTTGATTATGTTATTCTAAATTTCATGCGTTGGAATTTTAATTTCTCAGTGTGGCCACGTTGGGAGGTGAGGCCTAATGGTAGCATTTGGGTCATGGAGGTGACCCCTCTTGAGTAGATTAGTGCCTTTCTGCAGCAATGAGTTAGTTATTGTGATAATTCAGCCTCCCTTCTTTCTCTCTCTTTCTCTTTCTCTCTTTCTCCCTCTCCCTCCCCGCCCTTCACATCTGATTGTCCTTTTGCTTTCAGACATGACTTGGAGCAGCACAAAACCTTCTCCAGAATTTGAGAAGCATCATGTTGTGGGCTGTCTCAGCCTCCAAAATCATGCTCCAAAATAAACTCTATTATTTATAAATTGTACAGACTCAAGCATTCTGTTATAGCAGCAGAAAATTAATTAAGACACATGACACACATCTAAATTTAAAATGCTCAAGAAAACTTTCTTAATAACTGACCCACCCTCATCCAAAGTATTTCCACCTTTGTCCACCTAAGCCCTAGTCTCACGTCACATGTGCTACTGTCTCCATTGTCCACTGTCACACACCTTCTCTCTCCAGATATGTCTAGACTGTCCTTCCCTAGGGCCACCTCTTTGCCAGCAGGGAAAGACTGGAGAGGTCTCCACACTTGTGCCTCCAGGCAGTTCTTGTTCTGTGGGGCCCCTCCTGACTTCCTGCCACCCTAAACCTGGAAGAGCTGCCCATTCCAAGGAGAGGCCCGAATCATCACCCATGCTTGGGTTACTAGGTAACACTGCCACTTGCTGCAAGGGACAGTGCCATGGGGAAACAGCCTCAGTGGGCTGGGCCCCAACTGTGCCCACACAGAGTCAATCAGCTCATCATGGCTCAGCCTTCTGAAGCAGCCAGCATTGTCTCCCAGGCCTCATGGCCTGACTATAAAAGGGTCTGTTGAGCTTATGCTGGTCAGGCAACCCCATCTACTTGTTTACTCTCTGTCACTATTTCATGCTCTCTGATCATTTGCAGAGGCAGGGGTGACACGAAGCGGGACCCTGCCCTCCCAGCAGCTGCAATTCAAAGCACCTTGCCTTATACGGCAGGTTAAAGGGGAAGAACTGTCATATGGATGCTCAGTGAACCACTGTCAATTAAATCTCCAGGAATAAGACCTCTTTGGGGAGCCACTTGAAGGAGGGCTGCATTTCCAGGAATGAAAACAAAGAACTTCCACTGGGGGAGCCTGAGGGACCAGCTAAAGTAAGGGTGCTGCAATCACTGATGTTTTCTCATGTGGCTTCCTATAGCTGCTGGAACTAATGTAGAAATTCACCTTCCAAGAGACTGAACCCCACCAGCCACATCCTTTCTTACTGCCCTGCCACACACACAACTGCCTCACTGCACAAGCAGGTTCCATTATTCCCAATCCCACTTCTCTACCTGAGACAGTTCACAAGACCATTACCCAATAGAAACCTGCAAAGCAACTTATTTGTAACTGTTCAGTGTGCCACCACATCTGAGTCACACTTTGCTCACCTGCAGGACACTCCCACAAGAGCCTGAAGTCTGTTGCACTGGGAACTTGGTGCCTGCTCAAGGCAACTTGCAGTTATTCTGATGGAGGAAGTAGGGGGTCCAACAGTGAAAAGAACATCCCTTAAAGACTGCTAAGTGGGTTTGAAAGGTGTAATGGGGTTTGGTGGCGGGTGCTCTACCTAATACAAAAATGGTTTCAATGCTTTGAAACCCCATGGTCTTGGGATGCAGTTTAGAGATGGCACGCCTATGTATACATACTGAGTGTGTGCTGAGGGTGTGCTGAGAGGGGTGAAAGAAGTCACATGGGGTGAGGAAGAGCCACGGGGGAGCCATTTCTGAGCACACCCAAGGGTCGATGGTGCTTGCTCCTCTCCCACAGAAGCCAGAGAGGGGCTGTCGCACAGAAAAAAAAGGGATCCAGACTCAAGAGCAAGCCAGGAGGCTGAGTGCTTCCCTTGCATGTGGAGTCATGGTTTCAGCAGGTATGCAGAGTTTGGGGATCCTTGAAAGCAGGTGTAGAAGGTACCTCAGCAATGAGCTCTTCCAGCCACCTTGTGTACAGGTGGGAACAATCTATGCAGACAGGTTAGTACTGACAAAGCTTGCACAGTTGGCAGATGCAAAGGTCAGGACTGGGCCTCAGCCTCTGGGCTCCATTGATCCCCTTTACACACAGAGATGCCACTGTGATTGTGTTGCCCCAGTAACATGCCTGTGGCAGAAACCTTCAAAGTGTGACAGATGCAAAGGCAGTCATCAGTGTTGTGTCTAACCCCAGGATAATGGATGAGTTTCTCTTTTCTCCTTTGGATGCAGGATACTGTGTGGAATATATATTTACCTTATAGGTCCTCAGAAAAGCCCATGTCCATGGCCAGCAAAGCCAGCAGGGGTGTGACAATAATACTATAAAAGAGAAGCTCTGGCTACCTGAAATTAAAAGTATCTGTGCATTTGACTCATCATGTCTGTGACTGATGATTAGGATTGTCACTTGACTGAAATAAAACACACCTAACAGATCTGTAAAGCACAATTCTGAGTGTTTGAGTGTTTCCAGTTAAGTCAAGGGGGTGTGACCTTGGGGACGACATCTGGTTCCTAGGCCTTACCCTGCTGGCACTCTCCAACATGCTGTGCTTCTAGCCATCGTGAACTAAGCAGTTTTGCTCTGCTATGCCCTTCAACCATGATATTTCTGGTTAGAAGTCTACTGACCATGGACTGAAGGCTTTTAAATCGTGAGCCAAATTAATTTCTTCTTCTTTAAATTGTAGATGTCATGTATTTTGTCTGTCCGGATGACTAATAAATCGTCCCACACTCCACCACTATCCCTGACCAGCCTCTAACAGCCTGAGCTCTTCAAGCGCAGGTTTCACATACAACTCCACGACAAGTGCAGGGCCTCACCCAGTGAATCCCAGTGCAGGTGCTGAGCAGACACTGAATCAGCCTGGATTAGACTTGCTGGCCAAACACAGCTGGCTCAGAGGCAGCTTGGGTACATCAAAGGTAATGGCAGCAGTCCCTGGATGTGGGGAGCACACTTCAATGGCTATAAGGAAGAAGAAACCAATTGGAGAGCCACGTCAGTAGCAGAGGAGTGGCTTCCTGTGAGAGACAATGCCAACTCAAAGGAAATGCCATTTAAAATACCTTCAGGCATTGAAAAGATATCCATTTGCCCACATGCACATGGAGGGGCTTCCCAGAACACAGCCCATGGGGGCAAGATGGTGGCACAAGTTATGCAGAGACCCCAGAGGATGGGATTCTTAGCACTGTGTTTCTTAGATGCAGCTCTTGATCTCTACTCTGCTCATCGTGGTTCCATCCAAACCAGGCTGGACTCCAAGGTCACAGGGAGCAGCAGGAGCCTCACCTAGGACCAACAGGTACACATCCTCCCATCTTCCCATGGCTTTCCACATAAGATATCAGGTGGAACTCCAAGATGAGGGCTGATGCAGCAGGCGAGGAGGCCCTGCAGGCTGATGTCAGATGCCTCTCCCCTGTGTGGTTGCAGTCATGGTGAAACAGTGTGCCTGCTGCCTTTGCACCATTTTTCCACCCTCTCCTGGCCTCAGGGGATGTAGCAAAGTGTGGTAGAAAGATCTGGGTTCCTGTTCCAGCTCTAACCTTGAGTTATGTGGCCATGAGCAAGAGTCCCAAACTCTTTAAGCCTCATCTTTTCCATCTGGAAAGAAAATAACACCTTCTCTCTTCAGTATGTGTGAGGATAAAGGGAAACATTTTAACAGATGTGACCTTGGTCTCTGAGAGAAAATCACTGAGAGAGTGCTTTCTGTCCTACGCCTTCCTCTGATGGTCGCTGGAAAGCTTAACTTTGTCCTTGAGAGCCCAACCTATGGCACAATGAGAAAAGATGGGAGGAGGCAGATAACATTTAACAAGAGTTTACAAGACAGATACTACACTATACAAGGTTACAAGGATCTGCTATAGCTCTTTTGACATGGTTTGTGAAAGGGTAGCTATGATTCTGCTCTCAACCTTTAGTAAGGGGAGGAAGATGATGAGGCAAGAAATAGTGCAGAAGTAGAGAAAGACCATGGCACATGGCTCAATCCTGTGCCTGGACCACATGTGTATGGCCGGGGGAGGAGGGGTAGCAAGGTACACTCAGGTCACCTCTGTACCTTCTGTGGTTAAACATGTTTGATGACATATTTGTTATGAAAATTACCTAATGAGCTACAAGATTATAATCTAGCATCAAAACAGTATTATCATAAATATTACAAATTAAATTAGGCCACCCTTGGTAAATCAAACAAATAATAAGAGTAATTGACATTCTAATATACTGATGGGTTCCGGCCCACTTTGTTGTTCAAGATGTTCTTTTTGATTACTGTATTTGCTCTGGACTATGTGGGCTGGAAATGAGAAAACCTATCTGCTCATCTGTCGATCTAACTGCACTAATGAAATATCCCCAGGAGTGAAGTGAATCTACATGGATAATGTGGCATGCAGTCATGTAAACTAGAGGAGTTACTCTATGGTTGTATGCTTCAGAGTGACTCTAGGCTTTGGTTCTTTGGCAAAATTACATAATTCTCTATTTTTAACTTGGAGACAGAGATGGGTTTTCACTTTTGACATTTTTATCTACAGTTTGGGACAAGAGTACTTTCTATGGGGACTGGCCAAAGTGACTAAGTTTTCTTTATCATCATTAAGATGTTGAAGCCCTACTTCAAATAATTTATTATAGGAGAAACTGGTCTTCCCTCTTTCAAATGCTGAGAGATCACTCTGTCTCTTCTTAGTCTTTCAATTCAGCCACTATTAGAAATAATCAATATTTTCTTTTCAAACAAAAGCACTTAGACAGTTTCATTTTCACCAGCACAGAATGGGATGGTGTTGAAAAAAATCATTTTGTAAACTGCAGACTGTTATTAGGGAGATGGGTGGAGACTATGCTATGTATCTCTGCTTCCTCTTTTTCAGCACAAAGGAAAGCCATCTCTCCCCAAATCCCTTGCAATAAGGCTGGGACCACACAAATGAGTTCACCCAAAGGGATGTGAGTAGAGGTGACACAAGCCATTTCCCAGCCTGATCCTCTACCATGGCCACTGAAGGGGTCACGTGCTCCAGATGAAGTATTGCAAGAGGAAGACCTAAGTGAAAACTTGTGATGAGCTAAAGAGTAATTACTCTGAACACAATTATGCAGCAGCACTTCAGATTCAGCTGGCATTTGTAGAGATTCTCCCATGACATATAGAGCTGAGATGTATAGCTCTCTGTGCCTATGCTCATAGCTAAATGATCTGATCTATTCAATTCTGATTGAAATTTTTGGTCAAGAAACCATTCACCTCTTATTTGTTTCTCTACAACCTCATTAAGATCTTGTTTCTTTGGCAGGTCACTTGCCAGTGACAAACTACAGCTTTCATATTATATCAAGAAGTAGGTATTATTGGTTTAGTAATCCCTTACATTAATCCTCATGACAACCAAAGAGGCAAATATTATTCCCATTTTACAAATTAAGATATTGAGATTTAAAGAAGTGAAATAACTTGGGTGAGGTGACATAACTGTGTAAAAATATATATTAAGATTTAAACACAGAAGTTTCTGATTTCAGGCTCTTTTTACTTAAAGTACTCATACATTGTCTCTTGCTTGTGGAATTAGCATAAAGCAGAAGAATTCACAGTATGATATGATGAAGGGTCTCCTTTATGTATCTTTAAGCCAGGCGAGCTTGGGCAGAGATAAAGAAATGAGCAAGACATAATCTCTCCTTGAAGGAGATCACATGTAGATGTTAGATTTTTTTAAAAAAATTAACAGACTATATTTCAGGGTAGTTATAACTTTACAGAAAAGTTCAATGGACAATGACAAAGTTTCCACATAACCCATCTTGCCCATTCTATTTTTAATATCTGTTAATATGCACTGGTATGGTGCATTTGTTACAATTGATAAGGCAACGCTGGTACATTTTTGCTTTTACATAAATTTATTTCTATACAATGATCTAAAAATAACCTTTAGTTTCTACATCATTTTTCCCCTCATTTTTCTTCATTTGAAAATTTCCTTACAATAATTGCTTTCCTGGCTTTTTTTTTTCATTTTCCTCTTTTCTCAGAAATTGGTTATGATTTCTTTAAAAGACAAAGAGAAATAAAAATACAATGGCCAAAGGACAGGGTGAAGGAAAAAAAAGGGCAAAAATAATAAATATCAAAGACAAAATATCAAATATGAAATTTCTCAGGGATAATTCATATATAAATGTAGAAATGATTATAACCAAGATGACTGTGGTGAGTGGAGGTACACACACGCACACACACACACACACACACTGCCAAGGGTGCAGTGGCCAGAGGTGGGACCTATGAGAGGGGACTGTATTGTGAGGGCTTTGACCTCAGGAAAGATTAATCCATTTATGGATTCATAATTTAATGGGGATGTGATGGTAGAAATTTAAGGTGATGGGGCCTAGTTGGAGGAAGTAGGCCATTGGAGTGTGCCCATGGAGGGTGTATTTTGTCCCCAGCCCTTTCCTCTCTCTCTCTTTGCTTCCTGGCCACCATGAGGTGAGCAGGTTTGCTCTGCCATGTATTGCTTACTATTATGTTCTGCTTCACCAGAGGGCTGGAAACAAGGAGTCAAGTAATCCATGGATAAACCTTTTAGAACCCTGTGACCTTTTTGTTCTTTAAGTTAACCTACCTCTGGTATTTTGACACAGAGATGGAAAGCTAATACAACCCTCAATTTTAAAAGCTTTTCTTGGGAGGGAAGGCAGCTGGCTAACACACTAGCTTGGTGTCCTTTGGTTCTCAGGAAAACAGATCTCCCTTTGAGAATTTGAGAATATGATGGTAGCTTGTGAAGAAAGTCAAGGTCTAAAGTCTAAGGAAATGGTGCTGAGCCCCATGAAAGAAAAGGAGGACTTTTCCCACCCAGAGGTATTGAAGAAAGAAGGTACTAAAACTTGTCCTTCTTCCCAAGGGTGACCTGGCTACACCCTTCACCCAAATGGTACTGGTGGTAACATGGGGCTGATATCATATGATGCCCACCACCTCATAGGGAATCAGGTAAAGGGCTGGGTTTGCTGTCTCCACCCTCGGAGGCTGCCCCAGGGGACTGGGAGTGTGACAGCAATGGCTGTTGCTACACATGTATGTGTTTACATCACATATCACAAAGGTGCTGTTGCTAGTCACTCACATCCTACTCAGTTTCAGAGATGCACATCTGACTGGGAAGACGGAGCCTGGGATGGAGCTACCACTGTGGCCTCTGCTGCCACCTCTGTCAATAGGAATCAGGAGGCTGTGTCTACACAGATGTTTCGTCAGGCTTGTTTCAGATGAAGGTGGCCAGCTATGGAAAGCACATGCACCAATCCGAGTATGGGTGCAGTTTTAGTAAGGCCAGTCTGTGCATGTCCTGTGACAGTCGTGCCACTTGAAACAGAGTTGTCTCTGTTGTGTTTCCATGCGTGAGATGGCAGCTTACAGGGTTGTGCAAAAGCTTCCTCCTAGCCAGCGTGGGCACATGTGTATGGTCTATCCTGGTATGAATTCAGAGTGCAGCTGGAGGTGGGAGAGCTGGCCAAAGGCCTCTGGCTATTGCAACAGTTATTTGGCTTGGCCTCCAAGTAGATGTAGAAGTGCTGGCCCAGCTGGGAGCTACTGGCAAAAGTCTTGTGGGCAGAATGGGGCTGGTCCTGGTATGTGACTTGGAGTGAATCTATATCTGACTTTGAGTTGAATGAGTACAGCTGCCATCTTTATAGCATGATATGATGTAAATATTTTCCAAGAACACATTGATTGTATACAGAACACTCAGGGTCACACGCAAGTTTATGGGAACTGAATCCAAGAGCTCAAGCCTCTGTTCATTTTTTGTGCCACAGTTCCTTTGGCTGCTGTGGGACTTGTTACCCTTGTGATGGTCATCATCATCACCAGGGAAGAGGGCATAAGCGTCTCAGGCAACCTTGATCCCAATATTAGTCCCTTCCTTTGTTCTGGGCGGGTGAGGTTAGGGGTCACACTACCACCTCTGCCACCATGTCTCCTTCCTCTGTGAGAGTTAGTGCTACTTTCTTGGAGAGTTGGGACCCCTGCAGGACTGTGAGCCTGGAAGAAAAGCTGAACAATGATGACAGCTTAAATGGGAAAGCTTCAAGCTGATGAGACTGTGCCCACTGGAGAGCTGGAATAGATTGTGAACCAGCAGCGGTCAGTCCAATAGACACATGGGGACCACTATGTGGTTTGGGAAGTAGCTGCTGGCTATGAGGGGTCAGCTGGCCAGACCTGGACTGAGTCCCTAATGATGCCTGAGGCAATGACCTTGAGGAAGGCACTGTCAACAAAGTGGGGTGCTGAGGTGAAGCCGGCTGCAGCTGTGAGCTGTTGTCTTAGTGATGAGCACCGTGTCCTCATTAGCTCCCAAGACAGTGCGGATAGAGGACCAGAAGCAAAGTTTAGAACTGAAATGACGTTCTTCCATTCTATCCCCTCCTTCCTGCCTATCATCACATTCCTTCACCTTTCTAGGATTCCAGATTCTTACCATGACAGCTATCACAGCCCCAGAGCCAGAGGATGCAAGGGGCAGGACTTGTTAGAAGTAGTTGCAGTCTGACCTCCGAACACCCTAATTGCCCCACACCTCTTCCCTCAGGAGCACCAGAATCACATGGGGGGAAACAAAGGGAGAGGGAACTCAATATGTGTTTATTAACACAGATCCACAGCTCACATTAGGACTCACGTTTTGTGTCACATTCTATAGGTTTGGACAAATATATAACAGCATGTATCCACCATTGTAGTCTCACTGGAGAGGGAATCACAGAAAAGCTTCATGGAAGGAGTAGAATATAGAGTGGACTTTAAGAATGGTTGGAATTTTCAGATGGACCAAGAACCACAAACAAAGCCAAAGAGGAAGGAATTCACAAGGCATCATTCAAGAGATAGTCAGTATGGCAGTTTGTATTAGACAGCGAGTATACATTTGAAAATATAACAAATGTGAACATTTACTTGGCACTGTTACATGTCAGGAAATTGCTAAATATTTTACATGGATTATTTCATGTAATCCACAGAACAATTTACAATACAAGTACTGTTGTTGTTATTTTTAATTAATACTGAAAATTCAAGTTTAGAAGGGGATTTTAAACTTCTCCAAAATGACATAACAGGAATTTGGAAGATCTGGGATACAAACACACACAGAATGAGTAGAAGTCCTTTAGTCTCCCATACTACATTATAACGCCACCAGACTAAAACAAAAAAAAAAGCAGATATATGGAAAATGTGAATTAGGGACCACCTGAGATTGACTTACATATCAGGCAAAAAAAATTAAAAAGAACTGTTTCCTTTGCACAATTCAGTTTTCAAGAAAAGTATATGGGAGTACTTCCTTCTGGTAATTGAGGCAGGAAAAAAAAAAAAAACTAGGTACAGATCTACAACATCTTATCTAGATAATAAAGACCCAAGCTCAGATTCTGAGAATGCCATGGTAGAATTCTATCTGAGGGTGTCATCTGAAGGTGGTATGTGGGGGTGGGGGCAAGGATAAAGGCAGAAAGCTGGGCAGAACCAATTAGAAGGGAACTAATGCCACACACACACACAGGTCCAAAAAGATTTGGATGTGAAATGGCAGAGCTGCATGAGTTGAAATAAATGACAAGTTACTGAGGAACATGTAGGGGAAGAATTGACCAGTCTTGGGGGTAGGGAAGATGTCTGGAGGACCTACAGGTGACTATAAGAAAGATGGAGATATTTTTTGAAATACTAAAAGTTAGACTGTAGCCGGGCATGGTGGTGCATGACTGCAATCCCAGCACTTGGGAGGCTGAGGCAGGAGGATCACTGTGAGTTCGAGGCCAGCCTGGGCTACAAAGTGAGCTCAAGACCAGCCTGAACTGCATAGGGAGACCCTGTCTCAAAAAGACAAAAACAAAAAAGTTAGACTAGGGGATAGCATTAGAGGAAAATGCTTGGACTGAGATCTCTCAGACTTGGTTGAACAGGCAGTGGGGTGGAATTACCTGAAGAAGCCAGGGGCCAGGTCTAAGGTGCAGAGAGGGATCAGCACAGAGTTCTGGATCTGAGTCACCACTGTGGTACAGATGAGAGTGAATGACTATAAGCAGAGAGGGCAGGAGAGGTATTCGGTTTCTCCATGTTTGCTCCACAAAATGAGCAGGAAGACAAGAGAGGACAGTGAGGATGCCTGGGATGCAGCAGAAGTAGCCTCAGCAGACACCACAGCCTGGGATGACTGGGCTTCAGAGGAAAGAAGGAGATCAAATTGTCCCACTCTGCATTCTGCTGAGGCCAGAAGGGACAAAGAGCAGGAAAGGGTCATTTTGGGGTCCATTAACACAAACTAGAAAAGAATGGGGAGACAGGAAGAGAAAAGGATGGCGGGGAAGACTGAGGAGCAGGGGCAGGGATGCTGGAAGCAGAGAAAGCCGTGCCTTTTCTCAGGGACTGAAGGCGCAGGAGGGCGGATTTGCAGAAAGCTGTTGTTTGGACACAAAGAGAACGAGCAGCATCGTCAGTGCTCAAGGGACCGGGAAGAGGACATGGAGCAGCTGACTTTAAAGGCATACAGCAAGGGGGCTCTGCTCCCAAACACTCCAGCAGTGCCACAGTGTTCCCAGTGGTCACCCTGGGCAGCAGCGTGTGGGTGACAGGGGCGACAGGAGCCTCATTTCTCATTGTGTGTATGTATTCTTTGCCTTTCATACCAAGCACAATTATTAGCCACTTGAGCACATTAAGTATCAAAAATAACAGAAGAATAGCAAGAAAGATTGAGAAGGACCCCAAAAAACAGGACTAAAAGGAGTGAGTGAGCTCCAGGGGAAGTAGGTGTGAAGTATCAGCAGCATCCTATGTACTACACTGCATCAAGCTCGACTTCTGTGTACACAGCATGCGGGCGGGCGGGTGGACATGCAAGCGCGCGCACGCGTGCGCACTCACACACACACACACAAATGCACAAGTTAGATGTGGAAGGGAGTTTTTTCCTCTATGTGAGAAGCTGAGGTTCTGAGGTCTGGCTCCACTTTTAATTCCTTTATAGGTTGTAGCCAGAGCAAAAAGGAGTAATCAGAAGAGGAGGCTCTTCCTCATTTTTCTTCTCTGTCTTCTGGTCTTCTTTCCCCCACTATTTTCCTAAGATCTTTTTATATCATCTCTAGTAGATTTAACAATATATTAAGAACTGATCTCAAGCCAGGCATGGTGCTGTGTGCCTGTAATCCCAGCATGCTGGAAGCTGAGACAGGAGGCTCACAAGTTGAAGTCTAGCCTGGTCAGTGTAGCAACTTAATAAGATCCTATCTCAAAATAGTTAAAAAAAAAAAAAAATTTAAAGGGTTGGGAATGTACCTCAGTGTGAAGGCCCTGGGTACCCAGTACCATCAAAACAAACACCATGATTTTATTTTTTACTGAGAGAAAATGCTAGTTTCAATGTTAGTCCAAGGTAACACAGTTAGGAAAGCCAGTCAGCTCCCAGGAATGATCAAATGGTACACTTTGAAACCAGATGGTAATGATGGAGGGACTGTCCATTGACATGCATTGCTCAGGCCATCCTCTGCCCTGCTGACTGTGTGGGGACTGCACCATCCATAAAATCCTTGAAAGTAACTTCAGAACTCTGGCCATCACCAAAAATCGAGTTTTCCCCAAGGGACTTGGTTAACCTGTCAGGAATTTGATCAATTATGTGTGACTCACAGAAGAGTGTGAGTTATCAGTTACCAACAGAACCCAGGGATATTTTCCTTTAAGACTCACTGCACTGTCTCGGTCACCATGTATATAGGAGTTCTGTGCGCATGTGCACACATGCTGCCAGCATGACAATTCGCAGGGTCACATCACTGGTTAGGACTGATGTGGATGATTCCACTGCTCTTTCCAGCACAAAGCCCAGGTCTCATGGTTTCCCTGGATCCTAGGGCTGTACAAGGGGAACACCAGGATGCATTGCAATGAGTAGATGCTGCTTTTTGCAACTTCAGTTTTTACTTTAGAGGCAAGGAGTCTTTAGGGTTCTGTGTTTAAGTCTTTAAAACAAGAATAAAAGGCCAATGACAGAAAAGGTAAACTTTGTGTCCCAGTCAGCCAGAAGCTCAGAGCTATGAAGAAGAATAGGCAGGAGACAGCACCTAGCTTACTGGCTATCTGTTCTGGGATAAGCATGTAGCCTCACAGAGCAAAGTAGGTGAGCTGGCTCAGGGCAGAGTGGAGCTACAGAAGGACAGGCTAGCAGGCTGAAGCCAAAGCTGTCCTTCCCTCTTGACAAGGACACCGGAATCAAGACCCCAATTCAAATACAAGGCACATGGTCAGTTTTAAGGAGACATAATTTCTGGGCCAGAAAAGTCAGATCTTCAGGGCCAGTAGGTTTGTAGAAGGAATCCAGCAGCCTGTCACACAGTGCAGGCCTGTTCTGAGCTCTTCAAGATGTTTGTTCATTCTCTATGCCAAATTGCCTTCTCATCCAACAGATTTGTCTTTGACCTCGTGGTTCCTGGATAAGTTGCTGACAGTGGGGACCAGTATCTACCAGTTATCTCCAAAAGTGAGCTCAGAAGCCCAGAAGGAAATCTTTATCTTGAAGATGAAACCTTATTTAGGCTTAACTAGGCTCCTATGTTTGGACTTGTAGGGTGGGATATAGGACAATGTTTCTTTGGATGACTCCACCAACTGGAGCAGAACCAAGTATCCTTCCTGACCCAAGCAGTAGGACTGGGATGTGGAATGCTTTGCACATTCCAGGAGACCTTCTGGCATAAGAACACTGGAGATAGAGAATTGCTATTAGTCATGTTTAAAACTTTGACATCCAGACAGGATCTCACACTCAGAAAGTCCTGGCCCACCATGAAAGTGGACAGCTAGGAGAAGCATGTCAGAGACAGTGATTTATCTCTCTCCCTAAACAGCAAAGTATCACAAACCTTATCCCTTCTAGACGGTCCTGGGGTACAGGTTCTGGATTCTAAGAGGGCTCCTCCACATATCCCACCCAGGAGAAGAGACTGCAACAGGATCCTGGGATTTGAGCTTTAGCTATTCTGCTAAACCTGTTGGCTGTGTAGTTTCCAGAGTACCATTGCCCTCTCCTTCCAGAAAGAGACCTTTAGCTCACACTCTGCCATGGCAGCCTGTGTCAACAAGGCAAAAACCACCCTCTGCCAAATTTGTTGTTACTAGGAGAAGTCAGACCAGGAAAACTGGGATCAAAGTATAGAAAAAATATAGACCTAAGAAGGCCAGAAAAGCAATCTATGAGGGCAGAAAGCATCTAGAAGGTTTATAGGGTTTTGGGGGATGGAGACTGTCCTGTCTGGTGCCAGGAAGCAGACCACCAGACAAGAGCTCCCAGGATTCTGTGCAGAACTGTAAGCTGCAGCAGCCCTGAGAAAGGGAAGGACCTCAGTGACAAAGGGCAGAGGAACAGATCTTGAACAGGGAAGACCAGAATTGTAGCCAACAGTATTGTCCAAGTGTAGGGTTTGAATGGACCATCAGGGTGAGAGCAGAAAGGTGACTTGCTTCTGAGCTGGGTGGGGGCACTATTGGCATAGGACCAAGATGGTAACTTAATAGTCAAATACGTCACCAATGGCAGAAGTAAGGGGTACATTCTGATAATTGTCAACACCTGTGCTGTGCTCTGGGGCATGGATAAATAAGAAAATTCCCGTATAGCAAAGAGCTCACGGCGAGTTGCAGGAAAGCAGCCTCATAATATAAGGTGCAAAGTACTCCAGGAGCCCTAAAGGGAGCATCCATTAATTCTGCCTGGGAAGGGTGGGGAAGGCTTCACAGAGATGGTGGCATTTGAAATGTGACTTGACTGGTGAATACTAGGTTCTGAGCAGGGAAGAGGAAAAGACATTCTGAACAGAGGAGTCATAAGGAGCAAAGGTGGAGCCTGTGAAGGAATGTGGCTGACCCTCAGTGGGGAGAGCATGGCCATGAGGGGACTGCACCAGAGAGCTGGAGGGTTTGGGGAGTGGGCACTGAGATCCCCCAGGTGAGCCAGGACCAGGTAGGGGCCTGTAGAGCTAATCTGAGCTTGTGTCTGATGCCGAGACAGCAAGGGACTGTGGAGAGTTTGCTAGTACAAATTAGGGGTCCTGGGTCACAAGCCACAAAAACCAGCTCCCACTCACTCTAATAAGATGCATGTAGTGGAAAGTCAACAAGTACCCACCTCATAAGTAGGATCCAGGCAAGGGACTGGAATCACATGTGCTCTGGGCTGCAAACAGCAAGGACAGGCATCAGTCTCTTCTTGGACAGACCAAATCCACCCAACACCACGGGCAAGTCACAATCCAGAGGAGAAAGCCTGATGCAAAGCTGGGGCCACACACCCAACTCTTGGTTTCTAGTCCCACTAAGACCATGCAGGAGAATAGTACTTCCCCAAGAAGAAATCAGGATTCTGGAAACAAACTAAAAGGATTGGATTATGGGCAGCCAAAAATTGATGCACATACCTGAGTGTTTAACGTGAGAGTAACATAAACACAGGAAGATCACAAATATTTCAGCCCCAGAGGGTCATACAGTCTCCAAGTCAACTGCTCATCTCTGCCATTAAGCACAAAATTGTATATATGCAACACATATAAAAAGGATGTGACAGTTCCAATAAAACTTTATTAATAAAACAGGTCATGGGTCATCTGATTAACCACTGGTCATATTAAAGCGCTATTAGGTAGAAGGTAAAAGCATAGACACCAAATAAGAAACCTTCCTCTCTATGAAAGCACATCCTATGGATTATCTACCTAAATGCAGTCTGTTGCAGAAAAAACCCTACTTCCTCCTCTTTGTGAAAAAACCACCCCTACATACAGGGTCCATTTTACAAACTTTTTTTCATGAGGATTAAGTTTTGCTTCTTCTTGAATTTAATATGGTTCTTAATCGTCCATTTCCATGGGGGCTGTATTTGTTTGCTATCATTTGTAAGCTTCTCATTCTGGTGAAGGTAGCACCATTCTCCTTAGCAGGATGCCAGGAATGAACTGCCTTTTTTTAAAAAATTGTACTGTAGCCATGAGTTTCACAGTGTGGTACACCTGTATTTATTTGAGTCAATTTTTAAAAATATAACAACACAATTGCATCCACATTGCAAGCTGCTATTTGGCTCACAGCTTGCCCCCCTTGGGGCCCTCTTCAGTATTGCTTCTGAGCCATTAAAGCTTGGGCGAGAAGGGATGGCACTTGGAGATGGCGGGCACCTTCATGGGAAGGCAGAGACCCAGCCTTCTTTTGTAATCACCTCTTGGTTGTGAGGCGGTATGCTGTGAATTAGTGTATTCCAGGCCCGGAGTGGCAACATATGGTGTATCTCTGTTCATTCTACATTAAATCCTGACATTTTGCAGCTGTCAAGATAAAGCTGTTTATATGAGTAACATTGTAGTTTGTTTATAGGGAAATAATGTGTAGCAAGTTATGATTAATCAAGGTGTCTAAAATCTGCCGGAGGCTTCTAAAGAGATTTGTTTCCACTGCCATGCTTTTTGTCTCTTAAATCGGGGGTTTAGTCATCATCCCAGTCCTTTTGTACCTTGGTTGCTTCTTGGTCTTTGTCTGGTTACTTTTCTCTCATTGCTGAGACAAAATACCTAACATCCAAAATTAAGGAAGGAAAGGTTTCTTTAGCTCACAGTTTGTGGAGGTTTTGGTCCATACTCGGCTGGCTCCAAGGCAGAGTGGCACATGGCAGAGGCAACAGTTCATGGTGGCAGAAGATAGCAAAAGCAGCAAAAGCAAAAGGGAGGAGTAGCAGCAAGCAGTGCCTTTCTCTCCCTTACATATGCAAACTATCCATCCAAGAGCAGGTGTGGCACTCACAACCATGATCCTAGTATTGGACTCTGGATTAGTCAAAAATTTAGAAGCCTGCCACATGACTGCATGAGGATTTGAGGGGACATGCAGGCAGAAACTGTAACAGTCCTATTCTGCTGTTAGAACATAAAGAGCGAAGCCAGGCCATGCAGAGGCCAGCAAAGCAGGAATTGGGATGGGACTCAGTGAGACAAGGAACTTGCCTCACTCTTCTGAGCCCCAGAGAGCACGTCCACAAACCACTGTCTTCTTCCTGGGGTTCCTCTGTCCGGAGCCCAAATCTCCAGTGGGCCATCATCTTAAGGAGCTGTGACCAGATGTCTCCAAGGGGTACTTTACAGTGACTTTAGTTTTGTATTTCTGAGATCCAAAAGTTATGGGGGCTTGAAGCAGTATAGATTTGAAGACTCTCAAATTCTAGAGAATATATCAACTCCTTCTTATGTCTGTGGTCTTGAACTCAGATCTTGTCTTTGGAAGATAATTGGTCAGAACTCAAGGAATAGGCTCTTGCGTGCTGTCTTAGTCACTTTCTTGTGGCTGGGGCAAAATATCTTACACCCATGATTAAAGGAGGAAGGGTCTTTTGCTCATAGTTTTAGTCCCTGGTTGGCTGGTTCCAAGGCAGAAACAGGATGGTAGAAGGGCTCAGGCAGAGAGAGAAGAAGAGACCCAGGAAGGGAGACACACCCTTTGAGGTCAGGTTCCCAGTGACTTGCTTCATACCAGGTCCTATCTCCTCACAGTACAGTCAGCTATGAGCTCATGGAGGGATTAATCTGCTGATAAGCATGGCACCCCCATGATCCAATCCTAATGCCCCACTTCTGAGCACTTGAGACTTTGGGGGATGTTCTAGAGCTAAACCATAGCACACATCATCTTGCTGAGATTTCCTTAGTGCAAGAATCCTTCAGGGATGCTGCTATGGTTTGGATACAGTTTGAGTGTTTCCCCCAGGGCTTCACGTGTTGGGAGATTTACCCTCTGTGTGGGAATGTTCATAGGTAGTGGGACCTTCCAATGCAGGTCCCAGGGGGCAGTCATAAGACCCCCTCTCTCTGGCCTCCCAAATCACCACGTGCTTTCTCCTTCTTCCTTGCACACCTACTGCTGTGCCATCCACAATGATGTGATGCAACAAAAAGGCCTTCCAAGAACCAGCACACTACTGCCAGATCTTTCAGCCTCCAAAACTGTGAGCTAAATCAACCTCTTTTTCTTATGAATACCCAGCCTCTGGTGTTTCCTTCTAGTAATGCAAAACATACTAACACAATCACCAACAGCTAATCTCAGGTGATCACCCAATCTATCTTAGCAAGGCAATATGTAAGATTTTTAGGGAGGGCCAGGCACAATGGCCCATATCTATAATTTCAGCACCTGGGGGGCTGAAGCATGAGGATCATGAGTTTGAGGCCAACCCAGGCCACATAGCAAATTGCAGGTTGGCCTGAAGTGAATACAGAGATCCTATCACACAAAAGGAGGTGGAGTGGAGAACAAAGTTGCAAGAGAATCTACCTTCCAGTCCTGCGATACATCTGTCCTAGCTTTGTCCTCTGGCACAGAATGGAGCCAGTTGATTACTTTTCCATATGAAATCCTTCAGATCTTGGTAGACAGCCACTGTCTCCTGTGCAGGCAAAACCACACTGCTCTCATGGGCAATCCTTTCAGCATCCAGTTCCCCTCCATCCTGGCCACAGTCCCCAGAACTCATTGGCTTATCTGTTACCCCAGCAACATGGGACCCAGAATGGACCACCCCTGGTGTGCAAGCTGGCAGACACCCCAGCTGATCTCTCTTCCCCTTTGTACTCCTTCCTGAGACTCACCATGGAGGTGTGGTCCGGTGCCACTGTGAGTAATAGGAGTCTTGGGAGAATAATCATTATCATTACCAGCCCTGACATTTCTATAGAACTTCTTAACATTTTCAAAGGATTTCCCCTTTGTTCAGGTACAATTATCCTCCCCAAGCAGCATCTCAACACCAAAGCATCTCTTAAATACTAGGTATACTTATTCTGGGCCCATGAGCAAAATGTGCAGCTATTTCCCCAAAATGAGCGTCTGCATGGTTAGGCGCATGCTTGGGTCCACACAGAGACTTGCATCTCTCTGCACAGGGCCTGAAGTGATCTTTGTCCTTAAAGTGGCCATGTGGTAAGGTGGGTAACCCTACCCTACCAGAGGTGGCTCTGGCCATCAGGCCATCAAAAAGGAGCTTGATCTATGGACTAGAAGATGTACAAGCACATGCAGATACCTGCCAGTTCTGATGACGGCAGCATGTGGAGGACCAGTAACCTCTTTGGCCATGGAGGTAGAGCAGCAGCAGTAGGCAGAAAAGGAAGAAGATACTGCACCATCACAGTCCGCTGCCCCCAGCCTTCCTAGGCTCCCAAGAGGCCGATCATTGGAAGGTGGGCAGGGGAGGAGGTGGGAAGACTGGAATGTGCTGAGGGAACAGAGTGATTCCACGGTTACAGGAGGATGTCTAGTTGTCACCCAGCTTCTTTTCACCAATTCAACCTCCTTCCCCCTAATTGCTTGTTCCTCTCCTGTGCTGCTGATCATGTTCACTAAAATGCATACAGAGAAGAGAAGACGGCCGAGGCTGAAGTCCTAGGAGATGACACATGTCAGCACGTAGGGGAGAAATGAAGCCAGTGGAGGAGCCTGGGAGGATGGAGCTCAAGAACAGGAGAAGGCAGGGCTAGCCCAGAGGTATGGGGGTTAACCTTGCCAGGGCCTAGGCGCCGGAGCTTGGATTGAAAAGACTGAATTTAGCATCACTGGGTCCTCCCCTCTGGATCCGCAGGGTCCCCTAGTGAGCTCAGATGTCGTTCTGTCTCCTTAACTGGACTGTTCCTAAAATCTTGTCATGTGGCAAGGACAGAAGCACTGAGCCTGTCCTTGCACCGGGGCAAGAGCACAGGAAAAACCAAGTGAAGGGCCAAGGACACCTTGCCAGGGACACAGGCTGCAGGAAGAAAAGGCTCCTGCAGAAGGAACTGCTTTCTGAAACCCAACAATTACAGAGCTGAAGCCAATCAGGATTACCTTCTCCCTCCTCCCCGCCTCCCTTCCCTGCATAGACACGGAGCCAGCCTCTTGTCGGAAATTAATATCACACAGAACAGTTAATCAAAACTGAGCCGTCCCACCCCTGTGAGCGAGTGCTGTCTGGAGTGGAGTCGACATCCGGCAGATGAGGGCCTGGAGGGGACCCCTCCCCTGCCACAGTCCGCCTGCAAATGGGGAAGAGACTCAAGGGAGACACACAAAGCTAATTTCTTCCCATAAAAAATGATAGGAGGTGAAAAACCGTTTACTACATGTTGGGATCTATGGCTGGACCATTGGTATATTTTACTGGGACAGTTATGTCCCTAAATAAAGCCTGAACGATCCTTCCTGGGCAGGGAGCCTGGCAGTGGCCATTACAGAAGGGGAGTGGGGAGAGTGGGGCAGTTGGGCAGGCAATGGGGAATGGGTGGGGATGATAGTGTTATGGGGGACCCACATCTGCATACTGCCCCCTAAATCACAGAGTTTCATAGCAAAGAATCTCATGGGTGCCCTGGTCAGCTCTCCAGTTAGTTCTTTTCATTAGGAGTTCAGAGGGTTCCTCCAGCCTGGTTCTTCTTTGCTTTTTCTAGAGATGCCAAATCAGCCACCACTGGTTCAAAGAGCAATACACAAATGATTCTCTGCTGAGCATGAGGCCCAGGACCCAGAAGTAACAACTGTCTGTCATTCATCAGGACCTTCTCCCTTCCATCCTTCAATCAAGTCACACATGTGGTTATAGAAGGAAGTGACCGTGCACCTTGAAGTGGGTGGGCAGGTGGAAGAAGGAATGGGACATGCACAAGGGAAGACTGGAAATGCCCTATGAGTAGATGCTGTTAATCAGGAGTCTCATTAATGAATGCCACAGCCAGCCACCTGAAATGCCATTTCCAACTTTAATTCCCCACCTCATCTCTCCCCTGCCTCTGAGCAGAGGTGGGACTCAGCAGTGTCCGGTTCTAGCACACTGATCAGCCCACAGTGAAATGTGTAATTCCAGGGATAGGGGACTTTCCTGGCCTTCTCATCATACCATTGACCCCAGCCACATATAACCCTCCAATCCCAGAGACCCAAGAACCAAGCCAAAATGGCCTGAGCCCTTTGGTAGACGAGTGAGGCAACTGAGGCCCAGCACTAGATTTCCCTTTGCCTGATTCAAATTGACTTCTCTGTACCCTACTGATGCATGAGCCCAAGATTTGCAAGCACAAGAAAACCCCAAGTCACTAACAGTCATATTCCCCATCTATCCAAGTAGTAACCCACTACATGTTAGTCACAGACAGCCAAGGATGGGCTCTGCGCATTTGTTAGAAAGCAAAGTGCTCTAATCCCAGCCTCCCGCTCTACTATTTCATTTCCCTTTTTTTATTGTACGGTCCCTTGGTACCACCAAATGGAGAAGAACACAGACTGTGGGGCTCATGTAATGCAAGCAATTCCTAGTGGCTACAGGCAAGAAGCAGGGATGTCAATAGATATTAGGGGAGTAGATGGAGTGTTGAGAACGCGGCCTTGATCCAACTCTTAAACAGCCATGAGGTGGATCAAGGACAGGAAGAATAGAACAGTTGATGAAGCTCTTTGACCAGAACTGGAAACATTTTATGGCAGCCAAGTGGACGAGCATGATACTCATTCTGCTACAAGTTTATCTGAGGACAAACTGGACTCAGCATTATACAGAATTCATCCTTTCAAGTGAAGGAAATGGATGCCAGAGGGGAAAATCCTCCCCATCTGCCTGGAGAGATGTCATGTAGTCCAGTCCTGACACACGCTGTGTTCTGTAGGGTGAGTGAGGCAAAACTCTCCCAAGGGCCTGAGTCTAAGTGTGGATGGTACCCAGTCTGGGAAACAGGGTGCCACATTTGGAAAGTGGCCTGTGGAAATGGGCACAGACTGGCACTTCATCTCAGTTCTGATGCTTGCTAGGTGACCTTAAACAGCTTCATCAGCCTCTCTCCCTCAGGCTTCCCATCTGTGAGATGGGGAGAATAACAGCACCCACTTATAAAGCGGTCTAAGGATCGAATGTATGAAAATATATAAAGGTGTTTATCCTATACATGATAAGTGCTATAGAAATGGCCAAAGAAATACTTCTGAGGTGAACGAGTAACACGAAATCTTGGATAAAGACAGAAATGTTTCCCAATTGGACATTTCTCTGTAGGTAAACCTGGGAGAGAGCAAAGGTGACAGTCATGGATGCCCTCCTGTCTCTCAGTTCCTACTATATATATGCAGGTATACTCTGCAACCCAAGAAGGTTGCCTATGAAATACATTCCTATGACATGCATCTTATTTTCTTATTCAATTTCAAGATAAAATTAGGATTGTGTCGCTTCAGGGGAAGATGTTACCTCCCTCCCCAATGCAAGAAACTCCCTAGAGAAAGCCTGTTAAAATCCCATATTTAAAGGAACATCAATATTTTTCTGACAGAGTATTAGTAACAATAAATAAATTGCCAAATAGAACTGCAGACTAGCAGCACTGACTGGTGTTTGAGTGACAGTTAAGCATCTTATGAGAAATAGCAATGACAGCTGAACATGTCACCAGTGACATGGTCTCAACTGCACAGTCTAGAGTACTCCTGCTTGGGAGAGGTGGCAAGCAGTGGAAGATCGGGGCTGGGAAGGTGGGCTGTCCACAGCAGGGGCTTCCTGAAGCCCACAACCCCATATTAAGAGAAAGAGGGGAAGGCCAGGTCAAGGCCTCCCCAAGATGGGATCAATGCACCAGAAGCTGATCAAGTGGGGAGACAGGATGCTATCACAAACTTCCAGGACCATGGCACTTCACCAGGTGGACATTCAGGCCACCTAGTAGGGCTGTTGGGGACAGGAGAGTGAATATAGCTCTAGGAAAAGAATAAGGAAGGGTTCTCAAGAGGTTGGGGCCAGCAGTAGGACCCAATTTCTGTCATGTGAAGAGACAAGGGAGAAATGGGGACCAAAATCTGGCACAGGACACCCAAAGCAAAGATCAAAGAGGGAGCCTTGGGCAAGGGTGCCCTCATCCCACCTTCTCCAGAGGACTATCTCCAGCCCAAAGGGGATAGGGTGTAGGTAGCAGGATGGTCTCAAACCCTCCCAGGCAGTGAAGCAAGATCCCTTCATCTGCTTCTCAGTCTGAACTCTAGACACAGATAAACACGGCTGGGAGAGATGGGGAGAAAAAGGCATGACTGGACCATGAAGCTTTGGAGCTTCTATCAGAATTTCACAGTGGGCAAACACACGGCTCTTGTCAGAGTTGAAAGTCCTCTTCTGGGACTCCCTGAAAAATTCTGTGCTTGAGAAATGTGCAGGTCACTTAGGAGATCCAGAAATCCAGCCAAAGCCAAACCTTCCCAGTGCTGCAAGAGGAGGCAGGTAGGAAAGCACAGACACTAGGATCTGCTATGGATGCAGCAGGGCATGACCTCCCAGGGGTACACAGCACAGGGCACTTCAAGAGGAGTTTTCTAGGTGCTGTTGACTTTGCCAAATTGTGGGACATAATGAGCTCACCTCTTGATATACAAATGTAACTCGTATAAATTGTTTTACAATGTTTTGTGCACACAAAGCTGTTCATGGGCTTTGGATGGGGAGAGAGGGGTGGAAGATACTGGTTACCAAAGGCAGGGGGCCTTCACTGTGCATTATATGACTTTCCTGTTTCAGCGTGTCACAATAATCATGTTACTTTATGACAAAAAGACAGATTGAAACAATGTTTTATGGGAAGACATATAGCACATCTTGAAAATAAGTTCTGGAAGTTTCTATAAGAGTTTCTAAGCATTTCTTGTGACTATACCATTGGAGTAATTATTATATCTAGAAGCGAGGTAGTTCTTTCCTTGTTTGTTTTATTGTTGTTGTGAGCATGCTAGGGATAGAACCCAGGGTCTTCAACACTGAGGTACATCCCCAGACATTATTTTATTTTATTTTATTTTATTTTATTTTGAGACACAGTCTTACTAACTCACTAAATTGCCCAGGCTGGCTCAAACTTTCAATCCTCCAGCCACAGCCTTTCAGAGTCCTGGGACTATCAATGTTTGCCACCACACCCACCTAGAAATAGGCATTTTTAATAGGAAGCTGTAGTGAAAACCAAAACCTCCCCCTCTCTGTTTTTCTATCCCCCTCTGGAAATTAGGAACTCCCACCCTTACCCCCTTCCCACTGAGAGAGAAGAGTGATTAGCTATCAGATAAGTGTGATTTAAATCCCCAAGGGGCTGTTTTTCTCTGCCCAGCAGTGTTAAAGAAAGAGGCCCACCTCAGGCTCCTGGAGTTCTCTACAGGCTTGCTCCTCTTACCCCCCAAACTGTCCTCAGGAGCAGCTAAGACCCAGAATCAGGTGAAAGTTTTTTTGGAAGACAGAGCTTTGGGTCTAATTTTCTTTTCCTAGTCCAGCTTTACCAGACATGAAACTTATTTTTTAAAGAAAAATCTCTGACATCCAGTCTATTTCTAAAAGGATTTGGAATTCATAGAGGGAAGGATGTTATTAAATGTCTTTTTACTAGTTCCTCAAAATGAAAAGCACAGCCAATACTATTGAAGCAATTTGGCAAAGAAAGCTCCTGATTGGAGGGAGTTATAAGGATTTATCACAAATACTGATATTCACACAATGGCAACTACATTTACTAAGTGCTTACCAGAGGTCAGGCATGGTGCTGAGTAGCACACGTTATTTTTCTTTCTAAGTTTCACCCTGCTTTTATCTAGATGAGGACACTCACACTGAGAGACACCCGGATGATGGCTGGTAATGGCAGAGCTGGATGCAAACTGAGGCAGACTTCACAGCCCTTGCTCTCAAGCATGCTGGGTGATTTCAGTCCCTGTCCTTCCTCTTCGAGGACAGGAAGTCAGTCTGCACTCAGGAATGGCCCAGTCTAGATGGGACTCGCACCAGGGCAGTGCTGACATCAACAGGAGGGAGGGACAAAGGCAGGATACACAATGCCAACACAAGTATCTAGCTGGCTGAATCGCCAGAGATGAGTTTGAAGCAGCTTGGGGAATAGGGAAGGCCTGGGCAGTAATTCCCAAGGGAGTTACAAGGGAGCATCCTTTGGTGGGGAAAGTTTGCAAAACTCCTTCAAGGATCCTTCTGATTTAGGACTGAGGTACACGTTGTTGGTTTTACCCAAGCCTTATACCACAAAGTTTATTAAAATATCTTTTTCCCATTTTCTATGCTTGGAATGTCTATGATATTGTGAAGTGGATATTTGGGGTTTTTTGTTTTGTTTGGTTTGGTTTGGTACCAGGAATCAGACTCAGGACTTTGCACTTGCCAGGCAGGTGCTTGTGCTGCTGAGCTATATCCCCAGCCCTGAAGTGCATATTTGAACTGTGACAAAGTTTATAGAGTTTTTCTACTCTCCCATCTTTGAGATGAGCAAATGGGCCTAAAGAAATGGATGAATTGCCAAGGTCACAACTAAAGTAATGACAGAATC
Organism: Chinchilla lanigera; assembly: GCF_000276665.1. Taxonomy (NCBI): domain Eukaryota; kingdom Metazoa; phylum Chordata; class Mammalia; order Rodentia; family Chinchillidae; genus Chinchilla; species Chinchilla lanigera. The sequence continues at coordinate 35,768,099 of NW_004955410.1, forward strand.
TTGGCAGAAACCCAGAAGTTCTAATGCTCTTCCCAGGGCTGCTTCGATGACAGGAACATGGAGTCTGGGGTCCTGCCCCATTTCTGGCCTGACATTTTTGGAGCATCCACGTTGGGTTAGACACCGTGGTAAGCCTGAATGTGTAAAGAACCCAGAGCTGATTTGCAATCTCAGCTCCGAATGAGGTTCATGAAACTGAACCATATTGCAGGCTTCCCAAAGTGCACATACAACTCTTTGGAAGGGTAAACAAATCTCTTAAAACTTGAAGGTTATAAACAGATGACAGCAAATGTGAAGGAGGAATATAGGATTGATTTTCTATGTCAATAGTGACTTCTAATTTATACACTCTATAACAGCCAGTATTCTTTATCTTGAGAGACATCTATTGTAGCAGCTCAAGACATGCTCTTACAGCTCTCTCCCCTTTCTCTACCCTAACGCACTGTGTTTAGACTGAGGAGGGTTCCTGAACAGTCCAATAATGGCTCCAAGGTCACAGAGCAAGCCAAGGACAGGAGATATGTACAGCACAGTACTCTGACTCTCAGGTCCCCAGGGCTAAGACCCCTCTCGTGTTACCTCCTCATCCTGCAGTGACTGCCACCATCAGTACAGAGAGCCCTTCCCAGTGCTTGTCATGGTCCAGGAAGTTATATTTGTAATCCCATGGAAAGTTATTGGAATTCCAGTGAGTTAAGTCCAATCTACCACTTGCAGTGCAACCCATGGCAAGAGTAAAGACACTAAGGCATATTGGTAGTTATGTGGCTCCAAGGGGTCCTAAATCCAGTCATGATGATGGCCATCTGGAACAAAGGCCTCGACCCAAGGCCGGCTGAACCCAGATTTTATTCATTCATGAAGAAGGGAGTGGTTTGAGGATGAGTGACTGTGAGAACTGTGGGAAGCAGATGAGTGTCATGAGCAGGGCTATGTAGGAGGCCTGAAATCACCTCTGTCAAATGCAGAATTAAGGATGTGCAGAAAGAGTAATTTGCATAACACAATGGAGATAGTATCTAATGTTTTAGGGTCAATGCTTCAACTCTGATGTGTAATGTTTGAAGCCCCAGGAAGTCATAGGCTCTATCCCAAGGCTCAATCCCAGCCAACAGCGTGGAGCATTGACTCACACATCCCACCTCATCCTGGCTTCCTTGTGGGAACAACAGGGGTCCAGGGAATCATGCCTGCCATCTCCAAAGATTACCACCAGCACCTCTGCTAGACCCATATGCATTACTAAAGCCAACTGAAGGGATAAGGAAAGGGTCCTAGCCAGCTCTGTACACATCAATACATGGAAATAGGGTCAGGCTCAGCCAAAACAGAGACAATTGCTCCTCTTTCAAGGAGTTGCCTAGGTGGTCCTCCACACATCAGAGGAGAAAAGGTCCCTTAATCAGTTGCTGGAATAAGGAAGGGACTTAGGTCTCAGCTATGTGCGGGCCAATGCAAGTACGGAGAGGTACAAAGAGAAACAGAGGTGCAAGTGTCCCCAGACAGGTGGCACTGATTTCACAAAGGCTCTATTTGCAGCCACAAAAAAGGACCCCAAACTCTGCCACTCCCAGCATCCAAGCCTCCCTGCTGTTCTTTTAATAGAAGCATTTTCCCTGCCTTTCTCCCCTCCCGCCAGAAAACTTCACAAATATGTTGTGTGAAATATCAGGACTAATTAGACCAAATGGTGTTCATATCTGTCACTGGCTTTTCTGGGGGAGAGCAGCCTGTGTCATGGAGGAAAATTGCATTAACTAATTAAGGGCAGTGTTTAGGGGAGAAATCCTATTCCTAGGGGAAAGGAGAGTAGAGGGCCTGGACAGGGTGCTGGAGTGGTTCAGTGAAGGAAAACCAAGAGTATAAATGAAAGACAAAGTGGCAGTAGGTGGCCTAGAAGATGGTCTGGGAAAGATGGAGAAATTAGAACACCATGCCTTCTGCACAAAGCTGTAATAATAGTAGAATATAATAGCATAATAGTAGAACATAATAGTAGCTGTATAATAGTAGAATAATGTAGTAATAGTAGAATAATGTAGTAATAGTGGAAAGCAGACACTGCTTCTAAGCATAGCTGCATTTGCTACACTACACAATTTTTTTTTAAAAGGAAGAAGGAGGTAGTTTACCCTCAGCAGGTACTTAGTAGTTGTTAATGATACTGCTATACAAGCACAGTAGAGATTTCATCTTATTTTATTATTCCCCAACTTTCAGCATAGAATGTATTATTGGTAGTTACTCCTTCATTTTGACCAGAAAGAATTGCAGGGAGAAGAAGAAGCATAATATGTGTAGGAGTCTAGTTTATGTTGGAGACGATCTAAGACCTTTTGATAGTCTGTGTCTGTCGGTGTCTATCTGTCTGTCTGTCTCATACACCCACATGCGCACACACACACACACACAGAGTAATATCAGAATAGAAGTAACAGCAAAATAACCTACAGATGTTAAAGCTGAAATAGACTCAGGAGCAATTTTTAGCTTCCTCTGAAGGTTCAAGACACTATCACACAAGAAAGGAAATTAATGCATTTTAGGAGATCAAATTAGAACTAACTGTAGAGACTTTGACCCAAAATCAGGAAGAACTTTTTAATGATTAAAACTGTTCTAGAAATGAAATAGGCTGTTAGGTACAAGGGGAGGAGTGAGATGGCACATTGTCAGCATGTCAGAGTTGAGGCCATGGAGCATCAGCCTGAGAGGCTCAGAAAGGCTATGCATTAAGCATCGAGATTCCCTGGGTCTGTAGGTTTTAAGTTGCAGCAGACTTATCTCAGTTCCCTACATTGGAGGCTGTTTTCCCTATGCAGGAATAGGGCCAGCCCCAAGGATGTCTTTAAGATGGAGCAAGATCAACAGGACTCATTCTGGGATGTCTCAGTGCCGCATTGCTCAGGTACAGGGTAGGGACCGGGGGTGCACAGAAACCTTGAGAATTTCCCTTACTGTTACTTCCTTTGTGATACCTGCAGTTACAAGGCAAAAGCATCACTGGGGGAGACTAAGGACATAAGACACATTTGCTTAGTGCTTCTAAGAGTCATGCTTATCCACGCCCTTCTGCCATGGTGCGCTCCACATACTGCACAGTCTGCATACTCTGAATGCAATTCGAGCTCTGCCACTCAATAGTTATGTGGGCAAATTAGTAGCAGGTACTAGTTATGCAGGAGCTCTCAGGCTGCTGCTCCTCATTTAAAAGGATGGTGATTCTGCTACTTAGTTCACAGGGCCATTGAGAGAATTCACTGTAAGTATTCATGTGCCAAATAAGTGTTGAGAAAAGAATGTGGCATGGACTTAGCATTCTATGAGGAGCCTGGTCCCAAATGACACTTGGCACTCAGCACTCCAAACTGACACCCACTGATCGCCCTTTGGGCGCACACAACAGAGAGTGTACACTAACCAAGGATTGCATAAAGGGCTTCACCAAGTGCCTACAATGCCATCTATCAAGGACTGTGCAGAGAGTGGCCATAACTTAAATAAATCAAACTGTAAAGAAGAAACCAGAAGAGGCAAGGAAGGAAGAAGGCCAGAGTAAATGTGCCCCTGGAAGAGGAGTGCTTGAATACTACGTATTTGACTATTCTCCTAGCCTAAAGGTTGCTTGGCAGTTCTGCTGGGAGCTGCCAGGGAGGCTACCTCCAGCAGCCTCCTCCTGGGTTCCACGCTGGGTGCACCAGGGGACCCAATGCAGCCTTCTCTCTGGGCTCCTTGCCAGCACTGGTTTTTCTTCCAAGAACTCTTAAGAGCCTCAAGACATGCTTTTCAACTTATCTAATGGATGGAAGCACTGAGACAGGCACTTCCATTTGCTCAGAGTCACAGCATGAGTGTGCATTGGGCCTGGGGCCAGGGCCTCCACTCTCCAGGCTGTTCCGAGGTTCCCCAGCCATGGCTCCTCTCCCTGCCTGCCTGTCTGCTCCCATCCTGCTACCCAACATTAGTTTCTCTGGTCTAATAAGGCTGCTCTTTGGCTCTGCTTACTTTAATATACACATAGATTACAGCTACATTAAAGGAGCCTGAAAATACCAAAGCAGAACTAAAGCAATTATTATAATGCAGCCTTAACAGCAGCTGTAATGAGACAGAATTAAAAATGTGCCAGCATAATCACAATTCACTGTTCCCAACGACCTTCCAGAACTGCCTTCATTTGGAAAGAAACATCGAGTCCTGAACTGAATTGTCAGATGGAAAGGAAAAATTCAATTGTGCTTCCCAGTGGGGCCTGGTCCCTGGCTACTAGCTCTAGCTCTTCTGTACAAAGGCATCTGTCCCCTGGCTGCTTCTACAGGGGATTAGCCATTTGCTCAGTGGGGGGCAGAGGGAAGGGGCATGGGGGCCGGGTGTTCCTTCGGTGGTGCCAGGCCTTGCTTATTCTTTTCTGTCTTTGTCCCTGGGCCTGTCTGTCCCACACCAGGCCAAATTTAAGTCTGAGCACCCTGATTTCCACCTCACAGTATGTGCAGGACATGTTGCAGACAATACCAAAACATACCCACATTATTGTAGTTGATCCCCACAATAACCATGAGAGATAGGTTTTATTATTTCCCACTTTACGATCATGGAAATAGGAATGTGGAAAAGTAACTGCTCAAAGCTACACTTAGTGGACACTAAAGCCAAGACTCAAAACCTGTCTTCAGTCTCCAGAATATGAATTCCTACACTGACTTTATACAGCATAGTCCTCAGCAGAAGCTCAAGAGAAGCTTGTTTGGATAGGCCTCAGGTTGCTTTATTTTGACACAAGGGTCCAGGCAGGGGAAGAGACAGAAGGAGACAGAAAGCACCCCAGTCCACAGGGCATCTTGAGGAGCCATCCCAGGACAGGTTCATGGGCCCCCATGCAACAGTGCATATGCTCACTTCTCTTTCCATGGCTGTATGTGAGAGAGCAAAAGTAAGAAGAGAAAGTACCAGCTGATAAAGAGCTGGGTAGGGAAGACTATAAATAATTTATAGGCTTGTTTTCCCCAGGATGCTCAGGAGAATTACTTAAGCTCAAAGATTCTGCCACCCTGTGCAAATCCCAAATTAAGCTTTCTGGTTCCTTGGTTGAAGGCAAACCTGACCATTCACTTCAGAGCATGCTCAGTGTACTTGAGAGGCAGAAGTGAGGGTACCTGGCACCTTGTGTTTGGTCTTCCCAGAATTACCTTAACATCTGTGTTACTCAGCTTTGCATTGTTGTGACAAAATACCAGAGAAAACAAATTAAAGAAGGAAAGGCTTATTTTGTCTCACAGTTTTAAAGGTTTCAGTCCATGGACAGCTGGCTCCATTGCTTTTAGGCCTGGTGTGAAGCAAAAATTTCATGGTGCAAAGGTGCGGCAGAGGATAGCTGCTCACCTCTCAGCAGTAAGGAAGCAGAGAAAGAGCCTGTGCTGCTGAGCCTCTTCCTTCTGCCTTTGCTCCACTCAGCCCCAGCCTACTGGATGGTGCTGCCCGCATTCAGGACAGGTCTTTCCCCCTTCATTAGTTGACTCCCCTGCCAATCATCTACCCACACATACCCAGAAGTAAGCTTTACTCTTTTCCTTGGTACCTTTCAATCCAATCAAGTTACCAATCAATATTAACCATCATATCTGTCCAGGTGAGCTGGTTTTCATCCGGTTCAGTTGGACAGGAGCAGGCACAGGTTGGATGAATGAAAATGAGGAGCCAGCACTTTCATCTTCCTCCTAATCAGCCCTTCTCCTTTCCTCACTTCTGCGTGTATGGTAAAGTAAGCCTGGTGTAGAGAATTCTGATTCAAGAAGCCTTGAATGCCTCCAGATGTACCATACAGATGTTGAGAGTTGAGAATGTCTCTATGCAGCTGGCTTGGATTATGAAGAGGGTTTCAAGCCCCAGGCCAGCTCTCCAGGAGCTGTTCAGCACCCTACATGATGAACTTCGTGATCTGGGGTTTCCCCACCAAAGAAAAGCAACGGCAACAGAGCAGATGATAACTTGACAACAAACTGTGGAAGTTTATTGTCATTTCCAAGAACCTACTACTAAAAGTTCATGACAAGACTCATTTCTTTGCTATGCCAAGACTACTGGCCCCAGCCTTCCCTGCACCTCAGTATGCAGGGGTTCAGAGTCTGCCACATCAGCCAGAGATGCCAGTGCCACGGCTTACCCTTGCCAGGGAGAAAGGGCCACTGGGAGAAACCACCTGTCATTACTTCCTGTGTGTTGACATTGGCTCCCTCCATGAAAGTCCCTCCCCATTTAATAGAGAGAGGACGGGGTGTGGTCATTTTACCCAAAGACTAGTATCACATGCATGAGTTCCTGCTAGTGGAGAACAGGCTTAGAGGGAAAATCTGGGGAAACAGAGTCCCCCATTTGGGCAGCTCAACGTGGTTGCTTCTTCTGCTGACACTGGCTTCTCCTGCCTGAGATGACAGAGAATGAGAGAAGATAGCCATGGCCATAGCACAAAGTTGGCCCAGACCAACTTTCCTAAGTCTGGCAACCAGGCAATGTAAGCATGAAGGGATAAGGAATGTGAGGGGGAAATTACTGCGGGTTTTCTTGTCTCATTTCCACCCAGGATAATGGAGTTTGCCCCTGGAGGTGAGTGGGGTCTTCTTTGTGCAGGGAGTGGGGATGTCTCTGGAGACCACCCTGACTTGGCATCATTGGCCACTAACTGTGACGAGTCCACACTATGAGATCAATGGTCATGCAAAAACAGGACTATAGGGACTGGGGTTTAGTTCAGCGGCACAACGCCCGCCTGGCAAGCTCAAGGTCGTGAGTTCGATTCCCAGTACCAGAAAAAAAACAAAACCAAAAACAAAAAACAAGACTATAGCAACACTCACCTTTCTTTATGGAAATTATAATTAAAATCCAAAGTGCAACAAAGCGGAAGCAATCTTCTGGAGACAAGAAGCCCAAGAACAGGAAAGAAAAGTTACACAAAAGCACTGAGGAATCTGATACCATTGTAAAACTTCACGCACAAGGGAATAGACAAGAACATCAGAGGGGCCTTCCCTAGGCTCCGAGCTCGGGTGCTCACATTGCCCACCCACACACCACCCACCTCTGCAGCCTGCATTGGTTTTCGGGACACATAGTGGGGGCGGTGCTGGCATCCCCTCTCCTCCCACCCAGGCGCTAATGAGATGCAGGGAGGGGTCTGCAGTCGTGATGGAATGGCTTGTGATTTTTGTTGCTGTTGTTTTTAAAATGTCTTTCTCTAGTCCTCTGCCAACAGCTTGTTAGCACATGGCTTGGGTGAGCAAGAGACTTTTGGCTCCAAGGTGGTTTGATGCCCCGCCTCAGCCCCCGGGAGGTAGTCTTAGGACATTTGTCCATAATGTCCCCAGACAGATGCTATGGAGCCTCTCCAGCAGTCTCAGTCACATGGGCACCAGACCCCTCCCCCCCACCCAGTGTCCAAGGAACCAGGTTTTAAGGCCCACCCCTATCCTGAGTGTCTTTTCCCATCTGTCTTAGAAAGGTGTGAATGGGTTTGACAGAGGATGAGGAAGGAGGAAAAAAAGAAATTAACAACACCCCCTACTACCACATCGCCATCATCACCCCTCCACACACACACACACACACACACACACACACAGAGCACAAATATATACTCATATATAGACAGCCAGACATCTGCCAACATGTATCATGGCCAACACATTAAGGCTAAAGCATCCCCACCGTGGTGCTTGATGACTATAAAGAGTCAGAAGATTTGCATTCTAGTCCCAAGTCTGTCCCAAACTATCGGACCTTAGGAGGAGACCTCCATTCTCTGAATTTCCGTGACCTCCCCACTGGCAGTCACCCATGCTTTTCCAGAGGAGTGCTGATTGCTCAATTCACCTATCCCTTATACGTAGGCCCATTTCAAAACATTTATCCCCAGGAGGCTCAGGAGATGTGGAACATTGGTTTGGAGGCAGAGGAAGATGCTCAGACCTTTGTAGGAGTGAGACTTCTGATCTCAACCACCCAGCACTGAGACCATGGACTGCTCAGCCACTGGCACCCATGTGGCATTCATCTCCTCTCTTTGTTTATAATATCCCTGAATAGGTATTTTACTGGCTAAGGCAAGTTGTAATGTATTTGCTACCTGCTTCATGGGCCACCCTCAAGTGATACCTACCTAAACCAGGATGATCCTTACCCAGAATCCACTGCCACATGGCTTCAGTAAACACATCTGGACTTGTAGCATCTGCTGCTTTAATTTCCCACTTGACCCTCATTCCAGGCTGCCTCCTATTGGTACTTGACTTTCCATGCTTCCTCTCAGCTCCACCATGCTCTTTGTCACAAAGTAATGATGTGCTCCGTTATGAATCAATGAGGGGGTTGGTTTGGGGCGGGGGTTACTGCAAATACATTTCTATGATATTGATTTTGAAGCATTACTTTTGTTTTGTATTTGCACAGTATGCCTCTCTTCATTTCTTCTGCTTTCAAATTCTCTGTGTCTGTCATGCAAGGGTGTGAATGGGTCTGACAAAGAATGAGGAAAGAGGGAAAAGGAGAGAAATTATCATCTACTACCATATCATGATCATGTACATGTGCATGGGTACATACACACACGCACACACACACACACACACACACACACACACACACACATTATACAGGCAGCCAGGCATCTGCCAAAACAGAGCATGACCACAGCCCTAAGGCCCACAGACCAATCTATGTTTTAGGTGTTTCTCATAAATTTCACATTTTTTAGATTCAACTTGGAGGGTCTATCTTTAAAAACACTTGTTCAATCTATTTCCATGTATTATGATGGCTGATGTGTTTTAATTTCTTTCTATCACCTTGTTTGTTATTTACAAGTGCTGGGAGAGAAACTCTTCAATGAATTTCTCCATGTTTTTCTTCTCTTGCGGGGCATCTCATGACGGCAAGGATCTGGCTGCTCATTACCTGGGTTATGGCTCGGGGTTGCATTTGTACCATGGAATTGTGCAGAGGGAGGTCATTTCTCCTTTTGAAACCTAGGGCAGGCTCACAGCTTGCTAAAAAACAGGCGGATTCTCCACACTCAGCATTCCTTGGCTGCAACACAAACCCATCATATGCAACATCCATATGGACACTCAATGTCAAGTTCCACAAGACCTTAGAATAAGGGGACTGGAGCACGTGTGACACTCATGATGGGTGCTATGCATGCATATGCAAGTCCTTTGTCTCTGATCCAGGTGTCTCATGTTTTCTGACACCATCCAGGAACAAGTAACCATCTATCATATTAGTCTGTAGTAGCATAAAATCCAATCCCAGTTTCTTCACAGACTTGACAATAATTGCCATGGTCATTCTCCACTTCTTTTCTCATATCATGCCTCCTATTGGGGGAGAGTTTGCTTTCTTTATTTCACTCTTGGCCTCTACTGTTTTGAACTATGCATTGTATTCCTTCCTTCTTTCCTCCCTTTCTCTCTCCCTCCCTTTCTTTCTTCTGCCAGGGATCAAACCAAGGGCCTCATACATGCTAGAGAAGTGCTGTACCTCTGATCTATAACCCCAGGCTCCTATTCCTCTTCTTTTAGTAGTTACCCCTAAAGTTTAAAGTAAACAAAGTTTAAAAGTTTAAAGTAAACAAAGTTTAAAGCAAGTTAACATTTCTATTCTGAATGAGATAACCATCTCCCTCCTGCCCCAACCCTCCCTGTGTTCCCTATGGTACCTACTGTTATCCAACATTTTATTTTTATTTTTGTTTTTTGTTTTTTCCAGTACCTGGAATCGAACTCACAACCTCATGCTTGCCAGGCAGGTGCTGTGCCGCTGAGCTAAAGCCCCAGCCCCTATCCAACATTTTAATTTCATCACATTTTAATTGACTTTGGTTGGTGTTCTGGTTAAAGTCACTGTTTATTTAGACTTATCAGAGATTCATTTTTCCACTGTTGCTGTTTTTCCCAACATTGATTTGGCATTCTATTCCTCACAAAAAGAGTTTGTAACAACCTCAAGGTCTAAGAGAGAGCTTTGTAAACTAGACCATGGTGCAATAATGCAGGAGAATACGATGCAGGCATTTCAAAAGACATTGTGGAAATTTTGTAAATTACATGGGAAAATGTTGTCAATATCCTTTTTAAGTGTAAAAGACATGTTAGAAAACAGCATACAGGCCTATTGTATAGAAAACAGACTGAAAGAAAATATATCAAAATATGAGTTTCTCCTATGACACTCAGGGTGTCGTGTCTCTTTTAACATTCCAAGTAAATTAAATCCTGACAAAAGCCCACATGCAAAATAAGTAGAAAATCTATGGTGTTCTCTTCAGCTTCTCTCTTCTCAGAATCTCAGTGGGCTTATACTGTCTTCAGAAGCGTCTATGTGACAGCCACACCTGGGAGGAGCTGCTGCTCTCTGAGCCATACAAAATTGCCCCTCTTCTTCCTATGACGCAGGGATGCTCTTGAGTATTGGGCCTCCCTGGACCAACAGCTGCCTATTGGTCCATTGTTACGATGCCTACTTGGCCCATGTTGCTATGGTAGCCACCCAGGGAGGATGATCCAAGACCCCTCCTTGCTTGGAGTCCCTTATCCATTTCTGTCCCCACCCTAGTTACAGCTCGGCATGCTCCCTGGGCACAGTGCTGAGCCAGGCTGCTGGATCTACCAGGGTTTCTGATGTCAGAATGGTCCACAGACTTTCCCTCCACCACTCAGAGCTCCTCTCCGTTAGCCTATATCCGTTTGCCTCACATTTATTGTTGGACCCCCATTGGTCTTCCCTTTATTAGGGCTTGTTAGGAAGCTCTCCGTTCTCATCTACACAGCTCTACTTGGGTTGGAGATTTAGGAAGTAGAGACTGGGATTCTTTGGAAAACTAAAGCAAGTTCTTTAGTGACCAGACTTTCCAGTTCTAGGAGACCCTTCACTGGGGCATTGGAGGCACTTTTATACCTGGGTTTCTAACTGATGGCTTCCTACCATCCATCCAACTGCCCAATTTAGAAAGCAACACATTTATGCTGGATACAGAAAAAGCCACACTTCTGATGTATAATAAGTTATTAAAGTGATAAAACATTACATTTGGTTAATTAGCTGAAGGATGTGTACAGGGTTGTGTAGACAAGGATGGGGTTGCAGAACACAGAGCCCATCACTGAAGAGAAACCAGGTGGTGTGGAGCTCCTGCTCTCAGTCCTCATCCCTCGGTCCCTAGTTTCTCCCACCTATTCAGTGAAGGCTAATGAGCCAGGTGGAAACTGGCAGTTCTGATTCTCCCTGTGGCAATGTCCTTCTTTCCCTAGCTCCACTGCTGCCTTTTTTTGTTCCCTAGAGCATCCTCCAAGCAGAGATCAATTAAAAGCAGGGGCGAGGACCACAGAGGGGACTGGTGCAGGAAGTTGGTGGAAAATCTTAGTCACTTTGTCTGAGATTCTTTCCTACCTCTCTTTACTCCCCTCGCACTCCCAACTCTTGCCTCTGGAAGTCAGGGAGGGGCAGACACTGAGCAGGTGGGCCTGGCTGGTGCCTGGGCTAGTGGCAGGTTGGGTGGGAAGAGGCATACCAGCATATGAGCTAAGGGAACACATGGCCCTGGGTTCCTGGGGACAGGAGGGGAACAGGCTGAGCAGATGAAGTGCTAAGCAACAGGGTTGGGAATTTCAGCCAGGGAACTTTCCAGTGATAAGAAACAAGGGAAGGCAGCCAGCAGGGGAGCAAAGCAAGGGAGGCTGAGGGACTCTGTCACCGATCTCTGTGCAAGGATATCTGCATTTTTTTTTTTCAAAGTACAAAGCTACCTCCCTTGGATGCCTTTGCTTTTCCCAACTTGCAGAGGTGAAAACAAGAGAGCCAGCAGCACAAGTTACCCTCTCCCTGAGGGTGTGCTCACAGCTCCTCACACTTGCATTTAAATTATTCTGAGCTACAGGAGGCACAATGGCTGAACCCAAACACGGGATCAATGTACCAGCATGGAGCGCTGGCAGAGTTTTAAAACTAGCACAGAAGGAAATGCACCAGAGTGGTAACTGTGGCTGCCTCCGGATGATATTGTTATGGGGGAGCGCAGTTGGTTTTTAGTGAATAATTGTTTTTTCTTTTTTCTTTATATTTTTTATATTTTTACAATGTGCCTGTATTGTTTTATAATTTTTAAAGGTCTAAAAACATAGAGAAAGGCCATAGATTAATAAGAAAGCAAGCATAGGGTTGGGTGGTTCTAGAACGTACCATGTGGCAGAATGTGAGGTAGAAATTTACGCTTGGTATTTGATTTGATCAGCTTGCAGTATTTACCAAACTCGTCCTACAGATGAGGAAACAGCCTCAAGGAAGTCAGTTAGCATATCCAGGTGACATGGATGGTATCTAGCAGAATTAGATTTCAATCCAGGTGTGGCTGACTCCAGCGTGTATAGGTAGCAGATAATAACATCAGCAGACATCTCTTTGCTGGAGTAAGTCATTGTGCACAGTTAACTGCACATTAAAAAGGTCAGGGTAGAGAATAAAAGGAATGCAGGGAAAAGCTCAGTTCTGAACACCAATAAGAGGGTGTTAATAATAGCCCCAGACATCCTCGGCTGAGGATATTCATCACTCAGACATAAAACTGCACTCTTCAGTGGTGAATTAGTTGGGTAACTAGCATTCCGTTAGTGCAGGGACTCATTTTATGGCTAAAAATTTGTTATACTGGACATTTCAGGTCCTTCTCATACAGAGATGAGGATAACAGGGAGAAGGATAATAGGCTCCTTAACATACGATATAAGGAGAATGGAGATGGACTTGTGGCAACTTTGGAGTCAGCACCCACAGGACTGGGAGCTCCAAAGGCCTTCCATCCCCTCCTCTGTGTGTACTGAGCAGGTACAGCTGAGGAGGAGGCATCCTTAGGATCCCTGCTCCTTTCAGAGCCTCCTCACCATTCCACATCGTTTCCTCTTAAGCTTGGGTTTTTTCCTAACCCGAGCTCCTTGACGCATAGATGTTTCAGGGATTCCATGAACCCACTGAAATGTATGCACCCATCATAATTGTGCATGCTTGTGTGTGGTGCGTTGTGGGGTGGTATGTGTGTGTGTGAGAGAGAGATGTGAGAGAGAGACAGACAGACAGACAGAGAGACAGAGACAGAGAGAGAAGAGGATCCACAGTCAGTTTTTATGAGATTTTTAGGAGTACAGAGAGTTTTTTCATACAGATCCCTCTTTCTGGCCCGGTCTTTCCTACATCTCCTGCCTGTCAGTTTTTCTTCTACCATATCCCCATTCTTCTTCCACTTCTTGGCTTCCTTTTCCCTGAAGGTTGTTTTCCCTGCCTATCTCTTCCTCTTCCCCCATTCTCGGCTTGAATTTCTCTCCCCCTTTGCTACCCCCCAGATCTGGTCTTCAGTCAGCCTAACCTTTCCTTCTACATCCAGCAAGAGCTGAGCCCAGCAAGGCAACCTCTAGCCAGACGTAAGGACCACAGGCGCTATCATCAAACAGTCTGGTAATTTCCTTATTGTTTATTCCCAAGAAGGCAATTTGGCCGCAGCTGAACTTCAGAGGCCCTGGGGCATGGTCACAGTCTCTCATGTCACAGAAGGCATGACAAAGTCACCAGAAACAGGAGCCAGCAGCCTGCTGCACCAACTCTGCCGCCTGTTTAGTGCTCTGCCACGCACCCGCCCCTTGCCAGGCAGCGAGCAGTCAGTCCTTACAAGCCCCACCCCACCCCCAACCATGACAGAGATGGCTCAAACTGCGAAGTTTCCAGGAGGGGCATGAGGCATGCCCTAGACTTCTATTTTTAAAGAGCTTCACGTAGACAAGGTGGGACAGACTCCAGATTTTTTTTTATCACACAGTACAATAACTAGAGAGTGATTCTAGGTTGTCATTTCAAACCACCCTGTACTGCTGCGCTTCATGGCGGCAGACATGCCTAGGAATGATTCTTCCTACCCTTACCTATCTGAGTCATAGCCCAAACTACAAGAAACAGAAAAGAAGGGAGGCAGTGGCGGGTTCACATTGCTTGGGTTATTTAAACCAATACACCAGGTGTCTGCTGGGTGCTGGGTAAGCAGTGAACACCTTTACTGGCTCATTGTTCACATGGAAGGAGAGTCAGGTGACTGGGGCAGCTGGAGCAGAGGGGCTGAGGCACAGTGGTGGGAAGTGAAGCCAGAGCCTGATAGTGAGCTCGGATCCTCAAGGAGCTGCTGGACCTGGGGAAGGCTCTGGATGAACTCAGTGTTCATACTGCTGCTGCTGATATGCTGGTGCTCAGCATGGGTTCACACACTCCCTCCAGTCACAAAGTCTATCTGCTCCATTAGATCAGATTCCCCTGGCGGGAAGCTTAGTAGTTGGGTGAGCCCGGCCTGTGACTACTTCACTGACAAGGCTCAGCCCAGACTTGGAGTGAGCAGGGTGCTTCATCCTTAGTCTGTACTCTGGCTGGTCAGGCAGCATCACACATTCATAAGAGGAAGATTTGAATGGGAATCAGGCTGTTAACAGGATCCCAGCAGTCACTAACAGAACAGAATGAGAAAATCAAGGGCCTGGGAGAAGGTGCCCCTTCCTTCTCCATTCTGCTGTTGCCTTTAAAGTTTCTCGGCAGTAGGACAGGGGAGAGGGGCAGGAGATCTTCGCACATTGTGGTGGGCAGCTTGAGCCTAATGAAGGATGGCAAAAGGCAAGGGAGAAATCGACGCTCCCTGATCTGCTTAGAACTGCAACAAACTAACTCCTGATGGATGGAACAGAGTCAGAATCTGTATTTGAATCTCTAAAAACAAACAAAAACCCCTTTTCTGCTTCTGATCACCTGGTCCCTAAAAATCCTTATTTCTGAGTTTCCCGGTGTGGCCCACAGTGAATTTTTAAGCATCAAAGAACAGCTTGTAAGACCTCCAGCATTGAGTTCCACCTAATTTTCTCAGCTGGAAAATGGCACAGCCTCTGCCACTCACACCATGCCATCTGACCTTCTGTGGGCTAAAAACAAGAGCACAGAGCAATGGAGTTTGGAGGTCATGCCCCGTGCTCAGTCATTCCTCCTTCCAGCCCAGGCACTGGGTAGCGCTCTTCATCCTGGGCCCCCACACGGACCACAGACAGAAGATCTGAGCGGGTCAGCAGCAGGGTAATTGCCTGTTCTGTTTTCCTCCCTCCCTGGAGTCCAAACTGCCCTGTTGTCCTTGATGCCCCTAGCAGTCCGTGCCCTGTGTCCAATCCCAGAAAATCACTCCCACTCTGGTCTTCACTGGATCTTAATTTCTAAATTCCAGGAAGTTTCATTTTTCTCTCTGATCAAGTTTATGTCTCCTCTTGTGGAAAGAACTGGACTCAAATTTCAGAAGTGCTATTCGTTTCTTTAATGCAACAGACAGTGTCTGTTTCGGCTTTCACCTGTCCCAAGAACAGAGGCTTTGTAAAGGAGGAGGGGTCAAGGGATTGAAGGGAGGATAAAGGAATGAAGGAAAAAAAGAGGAACTGAGGTAAGTGATGTACAAGTACAAAATCCCGATGATGAGGATGACCAATGTGTATATTTAAAATGTACCAATAACGTAATTTTAAAAATCATGGAAACAAAGCACGGCCGGCAGTAACCTGGCAAGGTCCCACTCTCTGATTCAAACACCAGCTGTGCCACCCAGCTTTCTCCTTCCCACCTGGCCTGACCCTCATTTCCTCTCCTTCTTCATTTCCTCCAGTCAAGGCCAAGATCAGAACCCTCACTGCCAAACAGGGAGCAGAGCTACAGAATAAAGAGCTGCCGTGGGAAGCTGCCCCTAGGGCAGGAGAGAACATTCTCTGACTTGGAAAAGCTCTGTCCCAGACAGGCGGAGAGACATCATCCCAACCTCACCCTACCATTAGCCTCCAGCCTTCCTCTCTTGCGCTCTTCCTGGGCACCCACTAAGAACAAAACAGGTCTTGATTCCTCCTGTGACATCCAGGCCTCACCAGTGTAACCTCATACAACACAACTTCCCTGGCAGTTTGCATTTTAGAGCCGTTGGCACTGACTGTTGAAAGACATGCTTTGTCTCCCACTAAAGGACCTACAGAAGAACTCAGGAGAGAAAAAGAAAATACCTTCTTCAAACTGAGGTATTGGGAGGTCCATATGGGCCCACCCAGAGGATTGTTTTAGACTATTTGTGAGACTGAGTAATCTGTAAAGAATAGAAACTTACTTCCTCATCATTCTAGAGCCTGGACAGTCTGGGATCAAGGCTCTGGCATTCAGTGAAAACCTTCTTGCTGCCAAATCCTATGGCAGAAGACAGAAGGGCAAAATATAAACAGAGCTCAAGCTCATCCTTGTACAATAGCAGTAATCCCACCATGAAGCCGACCCCTCCCCACCACCCACCAAATTATTTGACACTTAAATGTTTCAAATTGCACTAAATCTCAGCATGAGTTTGGAAGGGGACAAACATTCAAAGTACTGTATATAGAGATGGAGGTGGGCTGGGAGATAACAGGAAATCATACTGGAATACCGAACGCTAGGGAGCAGAGGGAAGAAGGGGTGTCAAGCTATTGAGGATTGCTGTACTGATTTCTTGTTTTTAAATAATCCTTTTGAGTTTTGATAAGAAGGAGGAGATGATTGGCAATAATTATGAACCTATTGGCTTCTATTCTACTTGAAAGCTCACAAATTAACTTGACGCGATTTCATGGGGTGGTAGCAGAAGACTCCTGGGTGAAGGACAAAGGACTCTTATTGATAAGTGTCAGTGTTTGCACTAGTTGCTAAGGCCTGGTTTCCACAGGACAACATAAAGAAAGGTATGTGACAGACACATGGGCACTGAATGGGTTGAGTCACCGCAGAAAAACCCTGACAATCTAGGACCTTGAGTCTATTACAGTGAGCTGTGATAAGCCCACGCTTTACTACCACAAGGAAGAGGAGCTGCTATGCAGAGAGTTTTACAACCTGCTTTTGCTACACCATATTTTAAAATGCTATAAATCATCCCACCCTATTGACCATGATATTAAATAAAACTTATATACCACTTAAACATTGGTAGACATTTAAGACCTTTCTAAGCTTTTGATATACAATAAAATCTGTAGTCTCCAGAGCCAGGAGTTCCCTTCATAGGAACTGCATAGAGAACTTATTTCCTTTTTCAGGGAAAAATAAATATTAGTACTTTTTTTGTTTCCATTTAATTCATCCTTTAACAATCTATTCATCTCCCTTATATATTATTAGGATGCCACTGACTTTATAAAAGATGTATAAATATATTAGGGTGTATGCTTAATTCATATTTTTTACACATAAAAATATATGGTTTTAAGTTTGGAAGGAACTGTTTAAATAATGCTTTAGTGATACTGATAATTAAGAGAATTACTTAGACGTGCAATTTCTAGATTAAATGGTATGTACTTCCTCAAAAGTTTTTATTCATTTTTTTAATATTATCTAATAATCCTCCAGAAAAGTTGTACCAATTTACCTTCAAAGCAACAGAATATTAGAGTATATTGTCACATCCATAGCCTGCTAATACCAACTATATTTACCATAAGGGTTTTTTCCCAGTCTTTAAAAATTTTATTGATGAACCGTAATATTTAGGCTTAATGAGAATGTTTTCCATTACTCAAGGAGTTGAACATTTTTCATATGCTTGCTATATTAAATTTCTTTTTTAAATTGCCTGTTTATTTGCTTTGCTTTTTCTATTAGGATGATTCATCTTTTATTTAAAAATTAATTTTAAGGGCTCTTTATATAGTAAGTATATTCATCCTTTGCTGGATATAAATGTTACAAGACTATTTTTCAGTTCACTCTTTATCTCTATTTGTTTATAATGTTTTTGTATTTATATTGCATTAATGTCATCAAATTAATCAGTCATTTTCCTCATGGTTGCTACCTTTGGAAATATATTTAACCATTTCTTCTATATCCTAAGATAATACAACCAGGTCAATTTTTCTTTTAGGATATTTGCCTTATATTGAAATCCTTAATTTTTCTGAAATTTATTATGATAAATTATGCAAGATAGAACTGCCATCCTATACTAGAAATTATATATATAATTATATATATATGCTGTTTCTTGATTGTTGAAATGAATTGATGTCTTTAACTACTGTGTTGCTATTGTAATAGTCTAACTTTTACACTTTAATAATACATTTTAACATGTGTCATTACATTTCAAGAACAACACTGACAAACCAGAAAGCACTCAAAAGTGAAGCTAGAAAACCCACTTCATTTAATAAATATTTTTTAAAATAAGGATGTTTAACTTTGAGAACAGAGGATTCAATTTTGGTCAAAAATAGGAATTCAAAACTGCAAGTAACCCGAAGGGAAACATTAGAGCTATTTTTCAAATAGTTAAAGATCTCTTATGTCAATCGCAATAGGTCTGAGTGACTCTGGGGAAAAAGAACTAAGGAAAATGGGTAGAAATTACTGGAGGAAAATTTTGACTCCTGAAAGGACTTTCCTGAAAAGTTATTCATCAAGAGAAGAAGCAGTCTTGAAGGAGTATAGGGAAGGAGTAGCTTTCTCTTCACCAGAAATGTTTAAAAACTAGATACTTTATTCTGGTTTCTGTTTAGAATGTATAAATCTTTCACTTTTTAAAAACTAAGTATCTAATATTTTTCTGATGAGAGCCCTGTTCTTTTTTCTTTTAATTTTAGTTTATCAGTACATGTGTGTAATACATAATGCTTACTTTCCCTATGGGAAGTTTATACAGGTGCATAATACATCCTCATTCCTTTTTTCATCTCCTTTCCCTTTCCCTCCCACCCCCTCCACCCATCCCTTCATTTCTTGTCATTTTGGGGGGATTTTACACATGCTACATTCCTTGTGGAGAGTAGGTACATGTACAAAACACATCCCAATTAATTTTATTTCACCCTTTATGCCTTTCCCCCCTCCCCTAACCTCCATCTCTTGAGCTCTTTCCCTTTGAGAGTGATCTAGCACCTTGAGACCATCATGTTAAGTGAAATAAATCACACAAGCTGAAGTATCACAAGGACTCTCTTATATGGGAAACCCAAAGTAAAAAAAAAAAAAGAAAGAAAGAAAGAAAGAAAGAAAAAAAGAAAGAAAGAAAGAAAGAAAGAAGAAAGAAAGAAAGAAAGAGAAAAACAGCAAAAGAAAATATCATAGGTAACTAATTTTTCAAGACTAAAGAAAGAAAACATTTACCAATAAGGCTCTTTGAGAGCATTTGAACTCTAAAATCCTGGCATCAGGGCCAGGGATATAGCTCAGTGGCACAGTGCCTGCCTGGAAAGCACAATGTCCTGAGTTCAATTCCCAGTACCAAAAAATAAAATAAAATAAAATCCTGGCATCTATGATTTTGCTATCTTAAAAAAGAATCAATATCACAACTTCATTAACATCAAGACTCAGCCTCTGAGGGATCAGCACTGAGAGACCTCTGAGGCTATATGGCTCAGCCACTGCTTTTGGACAATGCAGAAGCTGTGGTCCTTTCTTTCTTTCTTTCTTTCTTTCTTTCTTTCTTTCTTTCTTTCTTTCTTTCTTTCTTTCATCTGTGAGGTAGTGGATACAGGACCGGGACTGGAATGCAGGATGTAAAGCCAATAGAAATGTAGCAGGCTCCTACACAGTCTTTGTTTTTGTTTAAACTTTTAAGTGTGACTCAGGGTACCCTGGGGCACAGAGGACTACTTCTCCCAAACAGCAAGGAAAAAAGTGGCCCAGGATGCCAGGGTCTGATTTTCATCCTGTTCTGCAGGCACCAAAGCACCGTGTTTTGTTCCCTGTTCACCTGTACTGGATCTGGAGAAGAGAGCTCTCCTTTAATGCTTTGGCAAACTATTCTGAGGTCCTGAGAGCCATCCTATTAAATGCAATGATTTTATCTATTATTCATCCCACGGCTTTTGGAGAAGAGGTTTTCCAGTTTTACTAAGAAGTGAGGCAGAGCTTTGAAGTAGTGCCCCTTAGGGCAGTCACCAAGAACAGGACAGTAGAGGTAGTGGCATCCAGGGGTGACATCCCTATCATCTTAGTCAATTTCACACTGCTATAACAGAATATGAGAGTCTATTCCATTTCTAAAAAGCAGAAATATATTTCTTATAGTTCTGGGGATAGGAAATCCAAGATCGAGGGACTGAGGGCTGGGAATCTCAAGATCGAGCGGCCTGCATCTGGTGAGGGCCTTCTTGCTCTTTCGTCCCGTAGTGGAAGGCGGAAGGTTGAGGAAGCATGCGACGTGCACACTCGTGTGCAAGGGTGGGGGAAGGCACTAATGCACCTCTTATCAGGAACCCACTTTCATAACTACCCCTCTCCCAAGATACCAGCACTAATCCCTTCATGACCTAATCACACTGTGAAGGTCTCACCCCTCAACACTACTGCATTGGGGGTCAATTTTCCAACACATGAATGGTGGGGAACACCTTCAAACCACAGCAACTGTGAAGGGGATCTCATAGCTGAGAACATTAGCTCAGCAAGTATCCCGTCACCTGAGCACTCTAGCTGTGATCCTATGACGGCTCACAGGTCTGATCCTTTTCAAATCAAACGCAGATAGGGAAAGCCCCATAATCCATCATGATCACAACAGGCCTTCAGCCATCTCCCCTTGTAGGGCAAACTAAATAATTTCTGGACACAAAATATGAGGACAAGTGTGGATAGTAAAAGAGATCACACACTACTAAGATGGATTAGAATTAAGCATTAAAATATAAAGGGAAAAGCAAATGGGCCTTATAAATCTAATATTGTGTGACAAGGCCAGCTACAGAAGAATTCTCTATAAATCCATTTGTATAAAGTTTTAAGGTAAGTCAACTAATTTATGGTGTTTAAAACCTAGATAATGCTCATCCTCTGGGAGGACAGTGGTAGCGCCCAGGAAGAGCCTCTCAGGCTGCTGGAAGGCTGGAAATGCTGTTTCTTAAGCTCAGTGCTGGGCGTGTGAATGTGCTCAATACGTGCTCATTGACTGCTGCACATTTATGATTTATGTGCGGTTCTGTACATGTCATATTTTTTATAAATTCAAAACAAGAGGGAGGCAGTGCTTTTGCACTTAGCACCATGAAGGACTCCCACAGGTTTGTGCCTTTTAGTTCTGATCACCATGTGAAAAGTGATGCTTGCTTCCTTTCTTCCAGTAGAGGATAGAGAAACGCTGAGAGATTATGGAACAGGGGAGACTCACACAGCTGGCGGGGCTGATCAATCCCGTGTTCTCCTGACTCAGATGCCAGGCTCAAGGGTTCACTAAATACTTACAACATGGAGAACAAAGTCACACTCTAAAACCAGAAAGGAAAGGAGCACTGGCACCTAGATGTTCTCTGGGCCTAGAAACTAGAACCCATCGCCACAAGGAGGCCTTGAAATCAGGGAGAAAGCCGGTGCTGCCAGGGCCCTGGTGGGTTCTGAGCTACTGTGGGCCCTGGTAGGCTCTGTCCCACAGTAGGAGTTCACTTTTGGATTCTGTTATCAGCCTACAGAAATTCTTCCAGCTACAGCCACAGCTGGGTCATAGTGCTCCTCAGATTCCTTCCAAGACCAGAAGAGAATGAAGGAGAAGACATAGGCAACCCATCCCAACCCAGTCACCTCATCAGAATGGGTAGGCAAAAACATGGGCTTTGGATAAAACTCATTTCCTGTTGAAAAGCAACCCTGAATCTCTCCTTGTTGATGTTTTCCTTGCCTACACTGCAAAGCGCTTGGGAGCAGTCTCTTGGCAAAGCCACTGCTACTGAAATGTTCTGGAAGAAGCTGCTTTCCTGCCTGGGGACCCGGCAATTTGAAAACCCTGCAAGAGCTAACCAGGGCTGCATGGAAAAGCAAGAAGGGTTCATTCTCACCCCTGTGCTCTTCTCGCCCAAGGCCTCAGGTGGTACTGTTCATGTCCTTCACAGAAGAATTTCACTACGGAGACCCAAGTCTATGTTCACCAAGTCCGTGTCACTGACAGCATAAGACAACTTCATATCTGAGTTTTGTTTTTATGAATCTGGGACCAGTGATTCGTTCTGGCCACTGGTGGACAAAGGAAATGATGTGTGTGCAACTTCTAGGCCCAGTCACAGAGGGATTCTATGTGCTCTCCAAGCCTGGTGCTCCTTTTCCTCGGGAACACATGTATGGATGATATATGTTCCAGAGCAGCAAAGAGGCAAGGGGCCTGCACTCTCAAGCCGCCTCACAGAGGGCACCTCAGCCTGGAAAATCAGGCCTTTTAATGTCAAACCACTGAGCCTTCTTTCCAAAAGTATAACTTAGCCCAACCAAATACAGTCACCTTAGCTTTGTTTACAGTAGATCTTTGCAAGGGCCCAACCAAAAACTTGGAAAACAAACCCTGAAGTTCATCCCATCTCTCCACCTTTCTCAGTTTTCCCTTTTAATATTTTCCTCCTACTCTACATAAATAATCATCAGCAGCTAGTCCCAGGGGAGCAATATCAGAAGCTCACCTGCTCAGGAGCAATCAGATTTTAAGTCAAGGTTGGATCTGGTTGTTGCTGGATGTGCCAGGAGTGTGTGTGTGTGTGTGTGTGTGTGTGTGTGCTATTTGGACAATGGGGTTGTAATAATGTAGCACCAGCTCACTCCACTCTCAGGACTGTGATGTCACCAGATGGCCATGACAACAGTCTATGTTGGAGTAAATCACCTTTCCTGGGGCAAGGTGATGCTGACTGGAGGTATGAGTTTCTTCTGGAGACAACCCCACTACGGATATGTTCGTTCCTCTTCATATCTGAAAATATGAGGCAATGAGAGGCACTGGGATTCTGATAGGCCTACTTTGAATATCCTTTGATGAAAATGCCCTTGGTCTGAAAGTCTGGAAAACATGCATAGATTATATTCTGGCTTTCCTCATAGTTTCTGGGAAATTTTAAAAAAGGCAATTCTCTACCCAAGCAATCCACCAGCACTGACTGTTCTTGAAAATAAGGAGTGAAGCATGCATGGCTCAACAGGTGAGACTGAAAGTGAAGGAAACCACAGCTGAGCTGGAGTGCTGGGGCCGGCAGAGAAGGAGGGGCCAAGATAAGAACAGAAACTACACTTGATCTTGGGCAAAAGGCTGAGAAGCGATGGGCCAAGACATAAGAAGTGGAAGGGAACACAAGTTTTTCAGAAGTTGGGCTGAGCCAAAGGCCAGCATGTTCAGAATTTCCAAAAAAAGAGTGACAGATGGATATACCATAATTGGGTCAAATACCTGCTCAATTTTTACCAAGATCAAAGGAGGAAACAGTGTCCTTAAAAGAGATAAATTAAAATCACTGGCTACTTTTGCCTTGATGAGCAAACATAAACTGCTCATCATAACACTAGTTATTCACATTTTAAAAGTTTTTTCTATATTCCCTTCAAAAAATGTTGTACAGCCCTGTGAAATACTCAACAACTGTGTTCTCTGGTAGATATAATAAAGTTCAAGGGCAAAACCAGGAACTGCATTCACTTACTTTTTTACTAGTACTGACAGGCATGGTGCACTGGATAAATGAATTCATGTAAATCCACACATTATTTTTGTAAGAAATAGTATCTCTACTGGTACATTATGAAAACAGGGCTCAGGGGCTGGGGCACCTGAGAGGCACAGGTACCTGCTTGGCAAGTGCAAGGTCCTAAGTTTGATTCCTAGTACCAAACAAACAAAAAAAAAGATAGAAAAAGAATATTAAGAAAACAGGGCTCCGGAAGAATAACCCGCCCACTGTCATACAGGTAATAATGTCAGTGTCCACATTCTAACTGCTATAGTTTGAATGTGCTCCCCCAAAATCACATGTTGGAAACATAATCCCCAGTGCAGTAGTGCTGGGAAGTTAGAGAGGCCTGGTGGGAGGTGAGGACTCTGCCGTGGGGCCATAAGGTCTCTGTCCATTATGGCACGGATCAATAAAAGAGCAAGTCTGGCTCTCCCTTGGCTCTCTCTTGCTCTCTCTTTTCCTTTCTGCTGTGGTACAATGCAGCAAGAAAGCCCTGCAGATGCCAGCTTCTCAATCTTGGACTTTCCAGCCTGCAGAAGTGTGAGCCAATAAATTACCGTTCATTATAAATTACATTTCTGCTCATTATAAATTACCCAGCCCATAGAATGCTGTTATAATAGTACAAAACAGACTAGGATAAACAGTACAAAACAAGTGTATGTGATCTCAAAGCCTGTTCTCCTCCCATGGACATTATTATGTTCACTGACCAATGTCATACAGAAAACTTTCAATGGAATCAGGCCCAGGAGCAAGGGTGTCTAACAGCTTTGGTACTGAGTTCTGAGCTCCATTTGGGAAACCACAGCATGCAGAATTCAGCCTCTTACTGAAAACAAGATTTCCCACTCACTGCCACCCAGACAATGTCCATGATGTCGGATAGTGGAGGGTGAACTTTGCCACCCACCAATCCGCGTCTACCCACCCACCTATAGCCAGAGCCTGGGCCAGCTGCCAGCAGTAAAGCAAAGGCATTTGAAGAGCAGTGTTTCCAACTACATGTCAAGATCCAGTTTTTAAGGTGAAATCAACAACTCTCTCCTATTACAGTATTCAAATTCAGAAATATTAGAATTAGGGAGTTAAAGTTCTTCATTTTCTCATTTTGGGCTGAGGATTTGTACTCTGATTATTCCCGAGTTCATCTGGGATGGTTTATGGAATGAGACAGTGTATGAAACTGGATAATTAAATTTTTTTTAGAAAGCATATCTAAAAGGATTAGATAAATAGAGATTATCAAGCACTTGAGATGAGTTAATTATCACTGCTGAGCTTGAAATTTAGCAGCATTTCCTAGCAGGTAATACATAAAAAGGATACATAGTTCTCATTATCTAATGATAGTAGTTTTCTAAATAATTAATTAAATGGGTTTTTGGAACCATGGGTATGCATCTCTCTGTGTGTGGTGGGATCTCAAGGAGAAATGTACCTTGTGCTTATTTCTTGATAACACACAATAGGAATCACAGACACGGTACTATTCTCCCTGTCCATTTCACAACCTTTCTTTCTTCCTTCTTTCCTTCCTTTGCTCCTCCTTCTTCCCTTTTTCCATCCATCCTTCTCCTTCTCCTCCTCCTCTAGTTTAAAAAATAATGAACGTACAAATAATAAAAATATCATGCACCCAACACCTGGCAGCAAATTCTGCTTTATTTTGTAAAATAAGATAAATAGAACAATTCTAGGTAAAATGGAAGCTTCTTATCACCTTCGATTCCATTTCCTATCTGCCCTTCCCAGACATTATTACTACCAACTTAATGTGCATTTTTCCAATGTGGTTTTTATAATATGGATACACATATAAATTATATAACATTGTTATAATTATTTTTACATAAATAGTGTTGGCATCCTATAACTTACATTTTTCCCTCAGTATTATGCATCTAACACCTATCCGGGTGTTAGATGTTATCTAGTTTGTTTTGTACTATTATAACATTTTGATACACAAAAATCTAGTTAATTCACTTGCTGAATAATATTCTATCATGAGACCACACCACAGTGTATTTTTTACTTCATCTACTGAACATGCTTGCTTCCAATTTTTCAGCATTATAATCAAATTTACTATGGATATTCTTATATAGTATATGACACTTAAATACATGTTGGAGAATATATATACATATATGCTTATGTATTATGTATCTGGAATAGTATGGAATAGTACGTTTATTTCATATTTTCCTACTGTAGATTACTGAATTCACTATAGCTTTCTTGAACAGAAAGTGGCTTGGTTGATCTTAGTCTGTTAAAATAATTCTATGAAAGTCCAAGAAGTGGGTTAAAACAATATCACCTGGGCTGTCCCTGATAAGAGAAATACCTCAATACACAGAGGATAGCTCTGATGGCTACACCAGTATGTTACTTAGCACCCCATCCTGCACAGTCTGGACCCCAGAAGTTCCGCTGCCCCAGAAGAACCAGATGCCTTTCTTCCTGACCATTTTAGTGCCTCCTTTATCAACTACAGCCATATGTTGGTGCTCAGTGGCTCTGAAACTTGTCAAATTGGGTATTTGCTGTATTTTTATGTAAAAATTTTGTCCCAATATTAGTCATTTGGTACTCAATGAGCAGATAGAACTTGGTGTCAATTGCCTCATTGCCATGGTCTGGCCGCAGCAGGTCCAGGAGAGTCCTGCAGGAGGGAACAACACAGGCGAAGGACAAACAAAACAGACACCAGAAGTCCTTCTTGTGGGACAAGGGAGCAAGGCTCCTCTGACACAGAGCAACGTTTTTTGCTTTCTTATATACTTTTGCAATTACATATGAAACTGTTAGGTACAATGAAGTTTCTACTTTAGTTACCGATTCAGACATGGTTGACCATCTAGTGCAATCCTAGCAAGAAATCAACTTTTCTAAAGCACATAAAAGGAAGCAAAAATATCAATCACTAGGTGTTCTTGATTAGGTATAATTTTTCACAGAATTGTTCACTTGTCTACTGGACAACAGGACCCACATTTACAATATCTCCATCTAGAGCCAGTTCAGCACACACAGGGCCTTCGCCTAACATTTTCCCATGCACTGAGGTTTGCACAGTGCTCCCCTCCCGTTCTGGTGGGTGAACATTGTCACTCACACAGGAGGTAGGGGACTGATGCAAATCTCTCTGGTGCCTTTCACTTCCCCTTTCAACCCTGAAGAGGTGCCTTTCATCCTGGGCTTTGATTCCTTAATTACTTTCAGTTCTGATCCTTCAGGTCCTCAACCATCCTTTATCAATAGCACAATGAATATCTGGAAAGCTATGATTAATAGAGAGGAGAGAGAGAGGCTGTACACCCATTCTATGTGGTCCCCACTTTGCTGATACCCGCTGCCAGTCCTGACTTTGTCAAGGAGCTGGCACTGGAAGGTCTCCAGCAGCTCTGACTCGTTACCCTTTCCACCCAAAATGATTGGTTTGGTGCGTGCCATTTTTGGTTCTCATTGCACCTCTTGGAATGAATTAATGATGAGTATCAAGGTGCTACTGTGTCAAAGACCCGCATGCACTTGGATCTGTATTGGAACACCATGTCGCACCACAGCAATTCAATTATTACAGCTTTATAACATGTCTTAATATTTTAGAAAGTCAATCTTGTCTGTTTTTATAATTATTTTGACTGTTTTTCACATTTATTTTATATGAATTTTAAATGAGTTTGTCAAGCCTGAAGAGATATATTGTACTTTTTATTATATTGAATTTTTACAATTGAATTTAGAACATAATAGTGGGAGAACCGATATCTCCATTATGTCTTTCCATCCATGATCATGGTCTTTCTCTCTAGCTATTCCATGCTTATATTACTGGAATTCTTAGAATATTTATTTTATTCTACTAAGTTTTAGTTTTTCCTGCCATTGTGAATTGCATCTCTTTTACATTATATTTTCTAATTTGTTTCATGCTGATACGTAGATGCTGTCAGCCTAGATATGTTGATCTTCTACCTAAGTGAACTTTAAAAATATTGATAACAATGTACAAATAGCAATTAAATCTTTAGCTTTTCCATTCTTCCCTCTTACTTGTATGTTCAATTAGTTTTGTTAGAACCACGGGCACCATGGTGACCCTTGGAGGGACTGATAATGGGCAGTCTTTTTTTCTTTCCTTTAATGGGAATGTTTCTAATTTCTGTAATTATTCTATTTTCTGTAAATAGTAGATGGTTATTATTAAATCAAGAGACTCTTCCTAACTTTCCAGGAGATCTTCTTAAAATCATGAATAAGCACTAAGTTTTATCAGATTCTTTTTCACATCTGTTAAAAAGATTAACCTTTTATTTTGTCTTTGAAGGAAACAAACTGTCATGGCTAGGATGAAATCATAAAATATTAGCTTAATGGCACAAGAAGAAGCCTGAGATATCATTTAGTATTCTAATGAGACTCCATTGGGATTTGAGGCTAGCAAGAGTCACTCTTATTCAGGACTGTCCCACATATCGCGGGAGGACAGGCAAGCTGGCCCCTACTCACTAGAAGCCAGAGGTGCTCCCCGACCCAGAGGTGCCATCATGTAACTTCAAGGATTCAGAGACAACCCAGAAGCCTGTGGGGGCTTGTCTTAAAGCTGAGAGTTACTAGCTTCTGCCATCATCCCCTCCTTTTACAGCTATTTTGACTCTACTTTGCTGTGAGATCTCTACTCCCACGCCTTCAAGCTTTGCTAAAGAGTTATTAAGTTATTCTGAATTCTAATTTTCTTTTGTTCCTGCCTTAAGCAGTCTTGCTAGGGATCTCTAACTTCCCTCATCATGAGTAACTGCTGTATAAAGACCTGTGTCTTCTCCACACTCCCACTTGCTGTTCTCTGGAGCATCAGGCCTGACATTGACAACAACCCATGGTCTTCCCCAGTCCAGTGGCTCTCAGCAGGAAGTGGGAATATGAGAACCTGGAGACTGGGGAAGTCTGTTAGCATTCAACACTGAGACAAAATACCTGAGAACATCAATTTAAAGAGAAAATATTTATTATAACTTACACTTTCTGAGGGTTAAGTCCACGGTCACTGAGTTGTTTTGCTTCTGTGTTGTGGTAAAATAGAGCATAGCGGTGGAAAGGGTGTGCTAGTGGAAAGTTGCTCACCTGTGGGCAGCAGAAAGCAGAGCAAATAAAAGAGCTGGAGCGGAAGGGGCTAGGGACCAGATACAGCCCTCAAAGTAATGGCCCCACGACCCACTCCCTTTGAGTAGACCCTACCTCCCAGGCTCCCATCACTTCCCAGTGATGGAAGTAATCTCATCAATGGTCTCATCCAGGATGAAAATAGAGCACTCATGACTCAACCACATTCTGACAGCCCTATGTCTTATTTGTGATTTTAAGATCTCCTGACAAGTTAGGAAGAGTCCCTTGATTTAATAACAATCATGTACTATTTACAGAAAATATAATAATTACAGATATTAGGAACATTCCCATTAAAGCCCTGTCCTTTTGGGGGACATTTTGATCTAAACCATAACAGTTAATGAACCCAGACATCCTTTCAGCAATGAGGACTGTCTAGAGACAGAGCTTGAGTTGAATATGGATTTCTTTGAGCTCCTAAAGTATGTTTATTTGAATCCCAGAAGCGGGCTGGGGATTTAGCTCAGCGGCAAAAGCGCCTGCCTGGCAAGCGCAAGGTCGTGAGTTCAGTTCCCGGTACCAGAGAAAAACCAAAAAAAAAAAAAAAAAAAAAAAAAAAAAAAAAAAAAGAAATAATTGTTCCAATCCTTCCCCTATATAAAACCCACCATAACAACTTTTTAGGTTTCCACTATTTAATATTTTGATAAACTAGGACTGTGAATGAAGAAAGGAAAAACTAAAATTTATAAACCCTTTAATAATTTACTTTGATGGATAACATGAAATGACACACAGGAGAATCTTTTGCCACAAGATACTAGCTGTGTGATAAAGTCACCTAACCTCTCTGAGCATCATCATACTCATTTAAAGAGCAAGGATAAGATGTTGATTATATGATTATTATGAGGACAAAAACAATGTGCATTTGGTAGGTTCCCAATAAATGATAAGTAGATTTAATATCGTAGGAACTCAAGAATGTGTAGCTAGCTTCTGTGTCTGGCACATCTAGGACAATTTCCAGCACCTCACTGTAGACCAAATTTAACAAGGATTAAATTTCAGAGTAAATGAAAATGGAGCTTCAGTTAACAGAAGCCTTCCCTGGTCAATAGGACAGAGAGGAAAGCTATGGTCATTTTCTTTGTTAAACATGGCCCAAGGGATATTACAGGAAATGCAACCCATCCTCTCATTAACCAACCTAACCACCCATCTGTCCATCCATTCCTCGAAAGGAATGAGAAGCAAAACACGCAAATGGTAAGAGAGTTCCTGGATATTAAAACCATGCCTCACTTCAAAGGACAGGGACAGGGAAGTCAACAAGGAAAAAATACAGACTTGGAGATTTTTTTTCACAAATTTAAGATGATTGCTTTGCCCTATTAGCAATTTAAAATTTACAAATAATTCTTATTTTCCCACCTAAGTATGCAGTGATGATTTTTAAACAAGTTTTGGTATTTATAAAGGTGCCAAGAAAAAGTCACTCTTAAGACTGGTGGTGAAAATGCAGTCTTGTGTGTAGGCAGGAAGAATTGGGGGTAGTAAAGATGGGGAGCAGTATGTGCTCCCCTGCAGATCCTTGGAATGGTTCCACCCTGTCTGCCTCTGCCCTCAAACAAGTTCCCCAAACCCACAGAAATGTGCATTTGCTTTGAACTCATGGCTTCAATTCTTGGGATTTATCCTTGAAAATAACAATGGAGTGTGAGAAACATACAGCTCTAGAAATATTTCTCACAGCTCTGTAATATTTAAAAATTGGAAACAACCTAAATGCCAGCAAGGGGTGTTGGAAAAGGCAGCAAGGGGCATAATAGCTCATAAACTCTAGAGCCAGGAACAGGGGAATCGGGTTCAAATTCCAGCTCTTCTACTGCAGCCCTAGGTGGCTTTGAGCAAAAATATTGCCTTCAAACCTGTTTTTCTATCTATAAAAAGTGGATAAGTCTTTACCTTATAGAAATATGGTGAGGAATAAATTAGATGATGCGTGTAAAGTATAGCCCATAGGAAGTGCTTTATAAATATTTGCTATTATTAAATAAATTATGCTATAACCATATGATGAAATTCATGACAAACATAAAAAGGATGCTGTAGAAAACTATCTAATGACACTGGAAAATGTTTATGGATATTATTAAGAGCAAGGAGCAGATTATATTGCTATTTGATATCCACTTTTGCTAAAAAAAAAAGTGTGTATTTGCAGAGGGAAAAAGAATGAAACAATTTCCACCCAAATGTTAACTATAGTTATTTCTGACTCATGGAGTTCTAGAAGATTTTTGTTTTCTTATTTGGGCTTTTCTATATTTGCCAAATTTTCTTTAAAACAAGGGAAGTAGAAGGAGGCATCAATAATGTGACTTCCCTTGCTATCTAGGTTATAGTTTTTATGATAAAGATGAAACTGCAATTGTTTTTATCTGGACAGAAAGTGGGGATAGAAAACGATGTCCTACAAAACTCCCAATAAAGTATCACTGCCCCCCATCATCTTTGTGTAAACTTAAGAAATCGAATTCAGAGGATCTCACCCGTGAGCTCGTTCTGGGGGGCTTCCTCTGCAGCTGGGGTACCAATGACCATCTCTATCCCTAGCCCATTTATAGAATAATATAGACAAAGATTAGAGTGACTGGGATTGAGAAGCAGAAGGAGAGAGGGGCAGAAAAGGGGCAGGGAGGGAAGGAGAAACACAATTGGTCCTTACAAGCACTTGTATAAAATGTCACAGTATTACCATATAATCCACACACACTGTTGCCTATGTACTTTAAATCATCTCTAGCTTACCTTTAATGCCTCATACAATGTAAATGCTATGTCAATAGCCATTCTACTGTATTGTTTGGCAAATGATGACAAGAACGATACAGCCTGTAGATGTTCACCATAGGTGCAATTATTTTGTCTGAATACTTTATAGAATCTGTGGATGAGGAACCTCAAAATATTGAGGATCAACTGCATTCCTTCTGTCTGCAATCCTGCCTTCTTTCCCATGGCCCTGTGACTCTGATTGCTGTGGTTTTTGTCTAATTGTCTAAGGTCCATTATTTTCCACTGTGTAAAGTTTGAATCTGATTTTCTTGGCCATTGGATCTTTCAGGGCTCAATAAAAAAAAAAAAAAAAAACAATTTCCCCTCCCTCACTTTAACCAAGTTGACCCTAGTATGCCATATAAGAAGCTCTGGACCATGCCTCAAGCATTTCCTGGCCTGGCTTCTTTCAAGTCAGGCCTGATCTAGTCTACAAAAGGAAAATGGAAACAAAGCAAGAAGATTGGTGGGAGTGTCCTCTCCAATGGACACAGGAAGGAGAAGGTGGATTTGGGACCCATGAAGTGAAATCAAGTGACCTCCTTTCCCCAAATTCACCACCCACCCGCCAAGCAAACAATGATCTCTGAGTGCAGAGAGGGTGCAGCCTCCTTGATATGGACTGAAGCCATGGGTGGGTGGGGCACTCTGCTCATTTCCAGGGGCTCCATCATTGTCACTTTGCATTTATATTGCATGATTGCCACCGCAGAGCACCTTCCAATTACACGTAAAAGGTATTTGTGGAGCCAACTCTCAGCAATTACTTTCTAACTTTCTCCTGGGTATTTGCGCACTTTGGGATGATTTTCTGAGGCGGTTTTCCTAGATGGTTAACCCTTGACTAGATAGTATACCTAAACAACTGCAAATTGAGTTGATGCTAGCAGAGTAAGAGGAAACCTTTCTTTCCAGCCTACAAAGCAAAAATGATTGTGAGATTTGCTGTCTTGCTAAAACCACAGGGCTATTGGTAATGAATAAATTGGGCTGTCTAAGAAAGACCTGGGTAAGAGGTATTTTAATGGAGAGAGAAATCGGAAGCCTGATCCTTTCTTGCTGAAAGCTGTGCTCTTGCAGATGCACTGTGCCTCTTTGGGAATAAACACAGTTTGCAGGTTGAGCTGGCTGACAGAGCCTGGGGGACTCCAGCTGAAATGACTGCACTATAGTCATTGTCTTGACTGTTTCTGGCTTTGAATGTCTTGAAATATATCTCTTCATCTTCCATCCCCATTCAAGACCTTTGACTTCCACCCGCCTGATCCTTGTCATTTCTAGATTTCAGGGAAAAGAGTCACAAGGGATGTTGTTTTGAGCTACATAGGGGCTGATGGCAGCTGTTCTGTCCCTGAGAAAAGCCTTGTCACTTTTCCCTTGCTGGCCCCACATCCCTGCCAGCATTGGCCTGACCACTGAGCAGACAGTGTCACATCCTAGCCTTGACTAATGAAATATTCCTTCCTCCCAGTAGGACATGCATCCTTTGTTCCTGCGAGATTAAGGTATTCTGGAATGCCAAACCATAATGGTAGGATTCTGACTGGCCCTACCTGTGGCCCCTCGGGAATGAGTCATAAGCTGCATTCAGCTAATTGAGTTAGGACCTGTCAGTCATCAGTTGTGTTAGAAATACACAGAGCTGGAAGGAACTTCACAGAGAAGTTGTGGGCTGTGCAAAGTGGATCCAGGATTTTGATACAGGAGAAGGAAAGAGGGAATGCAGGCAGAGTGGTAGGTGCTTGACTGGCCCCCAGGGAGGCAGATATTTCCCATCCATTGCCACAAGGGCCTCTGCTTCCCAGCACCAGATCTTTCAGAGATCAGGCTAAAACTATTTCTAACACTGATTAAGATGATAATAGGCACATGGGCTGCTGCAGGCCCGAGTGAGGGCAGGATGAGTGGGGACCCATTCTTAAACAAGCACAATCCAAGGTGTTGGCCATTAGATCTTTCAGGAGCTTGTCCCCTCTCTCTGGGACCCCGTAACAGATTCCCTGTTGCCAGGAGAGGAATTTCCCATCATCCTCTTTTCCTCTTGTCAAAGGCTGGCACTGTCTGAGCGGGAAGGCAGGCTGACAGGGTTAAGGGGAGAGAAGATCTGATATGCTATCACACTTCTCCACGACAGGCAGGCTTGCATGGGGTGGGCCACCACTTCCCTCTGCTTTCCTCTTCATATACGCCCCTCCACAATGCCCCAGGATGCCTCACATGGTCCTGCCAATCAGAGACAAAGATAAGAAGCTGACTCAAGTCCTTCTCCCAGAACCCAAGCTATGAAGGCAATTATTTATAGGAGCTCTCCAGTGTCTAGCAAGCTCAGGCCTGGGGCTTGCAGGACTCCATGGAAGCTACCCAGCAGTGTGGACCGCATTCTGCAGGGGCAAGGTAGCTCTTCCACAGATCCTCTGCCTCATGCTTCAGCATCATCCCCACTGCTGACCAGGAAGCCACGGAAAAGGCCACAGCCATCGCTGAAGCTGCTGGCCAGGAGACAGGCCTGCCACCTGTGGATGTGGTCCCTGCAGCCCACCAGCAGAAGAGCCCACACTCCCATCAGGTCTTGCCGATGAGGCTGCTCAAAGTAGCAGGGACCCTCTGCAATGGCTTGTTACCTGTCCACCGAGAGGTAAGTGCAGAACTTTGGAGTTGCACCTTGAAAATTTGACAGCAAGCTGACAGAGTAATTTGATACATTTAATGTGATAATAAAAAAAGGGATTTGTATTTTTTAAATTTTATTTTCCAGGAAGTATGTCCTAAAGAATACATTTTTAATGAAATGTATATTTTATGAAAATATTCTGCAACACATAAACAGATATTTTACAAAAATATCATTCTGCAACAAAGGGTAAAAGAAAAACCCTGTTCTTTCGCCTCAGATCATCTGAGAAGCACAGATCAAGTTGCAGTCTGCTGCTCCAAGAGTATGGCATCAAACACTGCAAGCCCCAGAACTACAAGGAACTGAAACAACTCAGCAGCAAAATCCAAGTAATCCAACCAAAAAAATGGTCAATGAGATGAGCAGATGTTTCTCATAAGGGGACAAACAAATGGTCAACAAGTGTATGAAAAAATGCTCGCTATCACTAGTCATCAGGGAAATGGAAAAGAAAACCACAGCGAGATATCGTCTCACCCTCACTGGTATGGTTAATGTAAAAAGAACAAAAATAATACACCAGAGAGGAGGTAATGAGAGGGAAACTCTCATGCACTGTTGGTGGGAATGTAAACTGGAACAGGAAACAGTACAGGGCTTCCTCAGAAAACTAGAAAGAGAATTACCATTACCGAATCCCACCTTTGGGTATATCTCCAAAGTAACTGAAAAGAGAATTTGGAAGAGATACCCGCATAATGTATTTATTGTGGGACTATTCACAACAGCCAAGAAATGAACTAAACCCAGGGTGATGGTGCTGGACAGAGAGAGAATGCTTACTTACTGGGTGTACAGGTGCAGTTGAATAGGAGGAATACCTGTTCGTGTTCTATAGCACAGTAGGGTAGTTATGGTTGACCATAATTAACTGAATAATTTAAAACAACTGGTAGACAGGATTTTTAATGTTTCCAATGCAAAGAAAGGAAATGGCTGAGATAATAGATATACCAATTACTCTGACCTGATCATTATACCTAGTCTACGTGTATTATAATGTCACACTGTGCCCCATAAATATGGACAATTACTATATATCAATTAAAAATAAAAATATATTTTATAAAATACACTAGACTGGAAATAGTTCTTCCCATTAGAGTTCAGAGGCAGAGCAAGAGTGAGAGCCAGGGAGAGAGAGGAGGAGGGAAAAGAGGGAGATAGGGAAGAGAGGCAAACTGGGGGGCAGAAGGAAAGTGCATTCTTCCAGCACAGGCTGTTCCATCCATAACTAGGCCGGCTGCATCCTATGAAGTGACACAGGAAGTCCAGGCCTTTCTGACGTCCTTTTAAGGATATAGCTACAGGGCAAGTCATAAGTAAAGCAATGCCCTGATGAGGTGGCCTCTTTGAGTAACTTATCACCCAGAGCAACCCAGAGAGAAGCGAGGCAACAACAAGTGCTGAAGACACATGTCTTTGATGCTGGCCATAATTCCATGTGAGCTGGCTGTCCTAGGGTCCTCCCCTCCATGCTTCCAGCCTAGAGGTTTCTGCTTCTTAAAGCTGATGGAGAACCCAGAACCCAACCTGTCCCTGTCACCACATATGAGCAAGGTTTCCTGAGGAAACTGTTCATCTCCAGCAGAATGGCCATGATGGAGAGCAAGAGCATTGCAGTCACTCATACTTGGCCTTCAGTTTTGATTCCTGTACTTTCTACCTAGGTCACTCTAAGCATGCCACTTACTCTGCTGTCTGAATTTGTAAAATGGAGATAACGACTAGTGCTGTGTGAACATTGCATGATATTCTAGAACCTGCCCATAGTCTTTACCTGAGAAAATTTAAACAAATAACTCTATGAGATAGATAAATGTGTTCCCATTTTTCAGGTGATGAAACTGAGGTTTAGAGTGGTTAAGAACTTGCCAAGTTCACACACTGAGTAAGTCAGGACTCAGTCTCATGTACTGCTCTCCCCAGAGGTGTTGAGTTTAATCATGGTAGAATTCCACAAAACACCTTACTCATAGGATTGCTGTGAAGATAAGATAATGCCCTTAGCAAAATGCCTTCCCATGAGTTAGCTGCTATTGCTTTTGACATTATTTTCCCAGGGCTACCTTAGGACCTCCAAATGTCCCATGGCTCCAAGGCTACAAACCTAGGGCAGCAAAATCTTGGCACGCTCCAGAAGGATCCAAGCCAGGGATTCCTTGGCAGGTGGCCCAGCTGCACATCCTTGAATAGTCCAGAGTCTCCTATAAATATGCCAATGGCAAATCAAAGACTCGGAGGCAAATCTCAACAGTTACTCAATTTCAGGCTCTAAAGCTTTTCGGTTTTGCACTTTTCACATCAACGAAAAAGTTCTCCGAGGTCCCCTGGCTCCTTCCATCTAATCTTTTAAAATACAGAGGCCCTGACTGCTGAACGCTATGGTGATCAACTATGAAAAGAGAGGAGCAGGGCCAAAGGGACAGGAAGAAACTTGGTGAGGTTGCCTAGCTCTCAATAAATATTTATTCCCACTTGGTGAGTCAGGGTTTGAGCCAGAACTTCCCGCTGGCTTTCCCAGAGAGGATTCCTCATTGCTAGGTGAGGAGAATGCTGGATGCCAACTTCTTTCCCCTCCATGCCCTTGAAAACTTCAGATTGTGTTAATTGGCCTCACTATTCAAGACTGACTCTATATTGAGTGAGATATTCTTATCTATATTTTTAAAAATATACTGCAGAGTATATTATTATTATCATTCCCATTTTTCAGATAAGAAAACTGAGGCTAGAGGAGATAAGTAGTTGGCCACAGACTATTGGGCCCCAAACCATTCTGTAAATCACAAGCCAGTATGTAGAGGGGCCAGGATTTAGTTCAGATGTTTAGTTATAATGTCTGAGCTCTTTTCCTCTGAAGAGTTCTCTCCTTCTGGGCTGGGACCCTGGACCTCTACTATGACTTGGTTGCCTTTCATCCATTTCCCCTTCCTGTGTACGATGAAGGGCTTTACTCCACTATAAGCGTACTGACAGGTCCCTCATGAACTTGGCCTCCACATCCCACCCAGGGTGGGGTAGTCATGGGCTCTCTTTATCTCTCTTTCAGTTCTGTTTATTTTATTTCCATGGTGGTAGCAGAGATTGGGAAAGATAATCTCTCCTACTGGCTGATGCAGGGCTATTGGAGCCTTTGTCAGGTGCCTCACAGCAATTTAATTTTGTAAGAGGAACTCATGTCACAACCCCTACTTGAGGGACTCTCAGTATAGAGTGTGCGGATCCAGGTTTACAGATTTCTAGAGACAGAGTGAAAAATGTCTCCATGTTTGCTTCTTAATATCCCTTGTCCTCCAGAGGTCAATGGAAGGTGTATGGCTTTGAGACACAAAATCTCTGGGCAACACTTTCCTATGTCAATAATGGCACAGGGGCCAATAGCACCACCTGCATCAGAAGCCCCTTGGGGACTTGCTAAAACACAGACTCTAAATCATAAAGCCATCTGTAATGGAGTCCAAAGTTGTCCCAGGTTCCTGGGTGACTATGATAGTCCTTAAACTTATATAATCTCTTGGAGCATAGATTTGGGAGTTAGAACCATCTAGATTTAAATCCCAACTCGGTAACTTTTCACTTCAGTTACTTTATGCTATAAAATAAGAATGATACTACTTCCTGCCTCCTAGAATATTGGGAAGATACCAGGAGGAAGTGCTTAGTCATGCCAGCTAGAGAGCTCTTCTAAGTTTCTCTACTTTATGTTCCACTTCCATCCAAAACTTGAAAAAGTGTGTAGACATGGTAAGAACTCAAGAAATGACGTGGATGGCTCTTTTAAACCAGGAAGAATGGGGTCAATTCACTTA
The DNA here is from genome assembly GCF_000276665.1 of Chinchilla lanigera. Lineage (NCBI taxonomy): Eukaryota > Metazoa > Chordata > Mammalia > Rodentia > Chinchillidae > Chinchilla > Chinchilla lanigera. The sequence continues at coordinate 35,806,093 of NW_004955410.1, forward strand.
AGATGTCATCACAGGTGAAGGTAAATGTTTAGAGGACTGAACTATTTCTAATCCTATGCAATCAACCAACACATAAGCCCTGAGCAGCTACTCTGAGCCCAGAATCACTGAACAACTAAAGTCTTGCCTATAGCAACTTAATTTACAGTGGAAAAAGCAAATAAACTTAAAAGAGTAAAGCAAACAGTCATTCAAAAACAATACAGTCATCAAAAAATGCCTGTGTTCACATATCCACTTAATGTATGTATGTTCATTAATTGCCTATTTGGGCCATGAATATACTAGAAACAAATATCCAAGGTTGGATAAATGGTCCCTCCCTCGAGATATTTAAAATCCAGAGAAGGAGACATATGAGCAAATCAATGTTCATGATTAATTTACTTTCTTCTAGCTATAAGTATTGAAAAAGGATACATTTCACAGTATTTGAAATACTTCATTCAAGGCCTAAGAGGTCAGCTCTAATACTTTAAGCAGGAAGGCGTTTCAAATCTGGTTCCCTGTCTTGGCATTTGGAGCTTCAAACTCGAAGTCTAGAGATTCATATACTAAGTAGTCTAGAGATAAGTATATTAAGTAGATTACTATCAAAGTAGTACTGGCAGACAGTTTTGAAATTCTTATCTAAAGGTAGCCATGGAGTCTGAAGGCGTAAGTAGCTCTGTTCTAAATTGTTAACCACAATCTAAGGGGAAGGAGAACTCTCGAGAAGACCTAACCCATAGTTAAGGCTTAGATCTAGAATGTCCCCTGAAGGCTCAGGTATGTGGAGGCGGGGCTTTGGGAATCAGGTTGGATCATAGCAGCACTGCACTCATCAGTGGATCAATCCACTGAACAGTTCAGCGTTGAATGTGCTGCTAGGAAATGGGTCCGGTTGAAAGAGGCAGGTCACAGGGGACAGAACCTAGAAGGGCATACGTCCTTCCCTGGCTCTTGTCTTAGTTCTCTGCTTCCCAGCAGCCATGGGGTGAGCATCTTTTCCTCCACCACACCCCTTTGCATCCTGTTTCTGTCTTGAAGCCAGCTCACCAACCATGGACTGAAACTGCGAAACAAAACAAACCTCTCCTCTTCTAAATTATGGGTGTTGAGTATTTTGTTCCCTTGACGTGAAAGTGACTAACGCACCACCTTTAACAACACCATTACCATGACAAGGTGGAAACAAAAGAATGAAATCAGGTCCACATTTACTGCAAAACTCACTGCCCTGGCTCATTGAGGAGAGGAATAGCATCTGCTTACCCACCACTGGGTAGTCAGCACCCAGCAGAGCACCTGCACAATCACCGGTGGCTAAAATATACTCATTGAATTAATGAATCAGTGGAGGAATTGACAGTGTAATTGTTTAGATGGGAGGATACAAAGTGTCTGGTAGGTAGCTAGCAGTCAGACCAATGGATCAATAACAAACATTTTTTTCAGGTATCTGGACTTCTTTGAGCTCTACACCTGTGTCAGCTCCTCTTAGGCCTTTGTTTTTTTTTTACATTAGACTTTATTGGTACATTTTAGATATACACAATGATCACATTCATCACAGAGAATTTGTACCTGTACATGATATAACTTGGTTTTTTCCCCCATTACCTCTTAAGTTGTCGAAGTCACTTTGAACTCAGAAGGAATACACTTGTCTTTCCTTGTACATGCTTCTCTACGGCTGTGTGTTTCAGTGAACAGCACCACTGAGTTCAGTTCCGGAAGCCACAAACCAAAGACACGTAATTTATTCCTCTCTCCTCACCTCTTATCACCAATCCACCCATCAGCACTACCTTTGTACTTCCTAAATTCCCTCAGATCCATCCCCTGCCAAGCTCTAATTCAAGTTAACACCTCCCTTCTGCCCTAATCATGTTGCCTCCCACTTGTCTATCTGTATCCTTCTGCCTTGCTATGGCACCACTCCATCTTGTTTTCCCTTCATCAGCAACCCTCTCATCATCTTCACACTGGGGACACTTTCTCATCCACCAGGTTGCAGGGAGCCCTCCTCCCCGTCTTGTCTGCTATGATCTCTAGCATCTTTTTCCTTCATAACATTAGGCACAACTGCAATTGTACAATTCACTGTCCAAAGGAAAGCATGTAGCTTCCTACCCAGAGGAGTCAACTATATTCATACACCTGGTAGCCAGAAGGATGGCAAAGAGGAAACATTCCTGTAGTAGGAACTAAGTTTAAACAAAAGTCTTTAGGATGGGAGGAGAGAAAACAATCATTTTGTGCTGCAAATATATTCAAGGTGAAGAAGGGAGTAAGCCCTGGCCCCTGTTGTACTTGACTGCTGGGAGATGTCTTAACTCAGAAATCACAAGTCTAAATGCAGCAGCATGCAGATAGTTAGCATCAATGAGCAAGAGAAGCTTGAGAGAAACAGAGGCGGGACCAGCAGCAACCTGGAACGCAGGTGTCTACTACATGCAAGGTAGTCCAGGGACTATTGTCCTGTGGGAACCACAGTCCTGGGTGATCGGACCTTATTTTACTTATTCAAATCTAAAATCAAATTTTGTGTAAGGCCTCCTAATTTTTCAGTGCTAGCAAGGAATTCAAAAATTCCAAGCACAATGCGAGAATTAAACAACACTGACCTATGCATGTGGATTCCAGTTTGCCAACTTTGCATCAGATCATTTCTCTATGTTTCTGGCCTCATCCCTAGACAGCCTCATAATCCGGTCCTCTCCCACCCTCCAATGACTGCATATAAACTAGACATCATCTGGCTGCTGGTTTGAGCTGCGCTGAGCCTCTTAACTCTCAGTCCTCAATGTGCTCTTCCTGACTTGACCATTCTTTCCAGTGGGGCTCTCTGGAGAACAGGCCGTCCATGTATCCACAAATGTCTTTTTATTTAAAACAACTTTTGAGAGAACCTGAGCAGGGGGCTGCCCTGAGTATCCCCTTGCCTCTCTGTCTCCACTCCACTCCTACCCTTCTTTGCTCTCATTCCCCCAAGGAGTATTCTGGGCTCAGATGCGGAGGACTCTGAGGAACACACTTTGAGAGCTGCTGTCCTGTGTATCCTCCATGGCTAGCTCTGGAAAATAACCATCAAAGGCCAGCCCAGTCAAGATGACACCCCTCATAGCATAAATCAAATGTCTCTAAAGACCACCATAGAGATCATTTTCTACACCAAATAAGAGAGGTGCTACTGCGGAGTGTGACCGTGGGCAGAGCCCAAATGGGGGTCTTAGGCCGAACTAAATGCTCCCCCAATTACTGAGATGGCAGTTAATAAGACAAATAAAGAGGAGGCTCCAGCCTGCCTCGGTGCCCTAGAGGTCTCCCAAACCTGACAGGTATCAATTTGTCCTCTCCATGCATCCCGACATCTCTCTTCTTCCTTTACTCCCTATCTCTCGGGATGGCAGCACATGGTCACCAAGTGTGGTCCTTTTGATGCCTCACACTGAAGTAGCCATTCAGTCACCAAGTCTGCAGATTCCATCACTTGTGCTCTTCCCAATCCATCTCCTTTGCTCCACCCTCCCAGAAAGAGCCTTAGTTCAGGTCACAACCTCTTTGCATAGATGGCAGCTGGGGTCTTACAGAGGATCTTGCTTCCTCCAGCTGGGCCCCCAACATGTTCCCCTCAGGGCTGTCTGAGCAATCTTCCCTGAGCTGAAGTCCTAACATGTCATTCTCCAGCTTGGAATCCTCCAGGGATTCCCCAGGACCTTTCACAATATAATTGAAACTGCTCAACCTTCTTTGATCCACCCTGTACCAGGGGTCTCACCTAGGGCTTTTGCCCATGCCACAGCCATAAAGGACAGCTGGCATTTCCCCAGAGCATATGCAAACTTGCTTTCGACAATGAGTCATTGCAGCTGCTATTCCAGTTACCTCCAAAGCCATTTTTTCTCCACTATTAGCCTGAAAACCTCAGTATGCCACTCAGGCTCGGGCAATGGGTCAGATTCTGCAGTGTCCTCCCTCGTTCCCTGCCATTGCTTTCTTCATCACCCTCCTGAATACTATGCGATGCCCTGTGCACACCTCTCTACCTGTGCATCTTCCACACTGGACTGTGAGCAACATGAAGGTGAGGACCACATCTCTGACTCAGATTGGACCAGAGTTAGGTATAAGGACGCTGAATGGCTGAAGCATTCTAACCCCACACCCAGGCTGACTGATTTCAAGCAGCGCTTTCCTCCGCACAGACGGCTTATTTTTAGCATTAGTGGTTTATCTCCCAGTGAAATTTGCTGCCAGCTGTGGTCACCTGTTTGATTGCTCTCTGAGCTTTGCCTTTAACTAGAAATTAATTTGGATTACTTAAGCTTTCCTTGCCCGGTGGAGAAACTCCGGCCGGGCAAATCCAAAGCTGCTGGTGATTTTTCCTTTTCTATTTAATCTCTTTCTCTCATGTGCTCACTCTAATTTTGTGCTTTCTACCTTTCTCCCCCCGAATGCCCATTTTTTTTTTTTGTTTTGTTTTTTTTATTTTAAGGATAAAAGGAGGGAAACATTAACAGACATACAACATTTTACAACATATCACAAGCATAATACAGACAATACAGAGTTACAAACAAAGTGGTAGGGAATTAACAATGGTGGTTGTATTACATATTGATATCTTCAAAGTGGCTTCTCATGAAAACAGATATAGACATGCAATACTGGTCAACCAAAGACTCATTGACAGTTTCTTTCAGCATAGAAACAGCAGATAGAAGAACAACCATGTTATCTAGCCTGTATATACATACATACAAAATTTCTCCTTCTTTCCCTTCTCTTTTCCCACATCCCAGAAGCCCTTTACTCTTCGGTGGTTTCCTATCATTTCACAGTGTCTATCATACCTCGAATGCCCATTTTTAATCTGTCCCATCTGACTCCTCGCAGATGTTAACTCACCTCAGATCTTCACCTTCTCATCTAAGAGAAACTGAGGCCAGCCTCACCAAAGAACTCGCTGGTGTCACCCAGGAAGTCTAGGCAGCTCGGACAAATCAGACGTGAAGAATCCTCAGTCCCCTCTCAGCCCGTATCAGGCCTCAACGCTTACAGAGGTCAAGAATATAAAAGGCCAACTCTGCAACTGGAAGTTCTGACCATCAGTCAGTGGTGCAGGAGCATGACAAGGCAGGGGGATGGGCACAGAACTGGTGCCCACAAAACTCTTGAATAGACAACAGCTGCTTCCTGCTGAGGTCTCCAGTGGCCTCCATCGGGCTTGTGAGAATTAGGGAATGCTTCCACTCCACAGCTGTCTAGGAACCCCATTTCAAGTCACACACTGCCTGAGAGTGAAATAGAGTTCACTCTGGACAACAGTGCCTATGTCCACTCCCTCACCCCATCTGCCTCCTGTCCTGCTCTTCTCTAGCCAGAGTCTACTCATACCCCATACAAGTGCCCAGAGCAAGATCAGCATGCCATCAGTGAGAAAGCTGCGGGACCTAACGGAGGCGAGGCTGGGGTATCTACTGGTCCCATATAGGACTTAGAACCTGCTAGGAACTTTAAAATAACTAAAGAGAAAGCATCTGGTGAATTGTCAGGGTAGTAGAAAGGATAATTGGGAAGCCTAGGACTGGCTGAGGAACCCACTGTTTTTTTTTTCTTGGATCTGACTTTTTTAATTTCCAACTTTTTATTAGTACATATTTGCCATACATAATGATCACATTCATCATAGGGAATCTGTACCTGCTTTTTTAAAAATACAGCTTTAAATATCAGTGATTTTCTTATCATGTAAGCCAAAATCTGCTGTCCTTAAAATTTCTAGCCATCAGCTTTAATTTTGCAGAATTTGTATTAGTTCTAATTGGAAGCCTATTATCCATAAACACATCTAGCAAAGACTTTAAAATCATTCAATTCACAAAGTTGACTCACAGTAAACTTTTGTGGAACTGAGCTAGTTTTTCTATATACCATAATTTCCTTACAATACTTGATGGAAATTTTCAATTTCTCTTTTTTGGTTATATACTTGATTCTAACCTTTTGAGATTTTTTTAGCAATTGTTTTTCTTCTTTTATAATGAAAGCAATACCTATTTACTATAGAAATTTAGAAAATATGCTAGAGTAAATATTGTTAAATAGAAATCTCTTATTCAAGTAAGTTCTACTATCATTCATTTGTTTTTGTCCCTCTTCCAGTCTTTTGTGTACTTTGAAGGAATAGAAAGATGAATGGCCAGAAAGATGAATAGTTAGGTTTAGTTCTTTAGTTTTGTTCCCTAACATTAAATTATGAATATATTTCCTCAAATCATTGTACATTACACTCTACTTCTCTAAGGTTTCACTGTAGCCCAGTAATAGGGAGTATCATAACTATTTTATCAAAGCTTTTATTTTTGTCATACATTCAGTCCTTGACATTTGGCAGAAAGTATGGGACCTGCCCATCTTGGGTATTACTAAAGCAGGGTTGGGGAAAATTCTGCGATGAAAACTGGGGTGCAAGCAGTGTCAGTTATGCCAAGGAGATAGTTCCAAACCAAGGTCTATGTAAGCACATAGTGAGTCTTCAAGCCAAGCTGATCATTCAGTTTAGGAGCTGGATTATCCAAGCCAAGAGGTGGGCAGAAGATGCCAATTTCAAACAAGCATGAACAGAAGACTTGGAGTGAGGCACCCCACAACCAACCCAAGATTTTCCTAGGAGACAACTGGAAGTAACTCCAAGGCATTTGACATGGCAAAAACATAATTTCAGTTTAAACTTTTTTTCTTGGATTTGATTAATTGTAAGGTGAAAAATTATACTCTACATGTAATATTATTTTCCACTATTATTTTCCACAATTCTTCATGAATTGTCCATATTTTGCCCTTTTTTGTACTGCAAGTTTCTTTTTCCTTATCAGTTTATAAGCCTTCTCTGCATATCCCATACCTTCATTTTTTGTCTTCTATCTTGCAAAAATTTCCTTGAGTTTTCTGGCTTTTACTTTTGAGGGTACTTTTCACAGATGGAACTGAAATGCTTATCTAAATAATTCCATGTGTTTTCTCTCTTTTTTTTCTTTTCCAGTACCAGGAATCAAACTCATGACCTCGGGCTTGCCAGGCAGGTGCTGTGCCACTGAGCTAAATCCCCAGCCCCACTCTATGTGTTTTCTCTATTTAGATTTCCTCTCTCATTACCTTCCAGCAAATTCAGCTCCTAGCTAACACTGAGGCTTCCTCCCGATCTGTTGTAAAGTTGAGCTAAGCAGGAGACCTTCCCTGACCAACTGTCCTACTCCCATCCCAACATCTGCTATCATCACAGACAAAAAAGTCACTTCCAGATGGGCAGAGACTTGTTCTAAGCTCGAGTTTGTGGAGCAAATAAACATTTGTTGAATACACGAGGAAGCGGATAAACAGGAATCTCTCCAAACTCTCCTGCCTCAGTCGTAATGGGATTCTTTCCTCATCCATCCCTGCACCCAGTGCCTTGGACACACAAAATCCCCACTACATCTTTGCTCTCATCTGGTCTATCCCCAGGGAGTCATGGCCAATGCAGTTTATAAATTCGAAGCTACTATATGTGTAGAACATCACTCTGGCTTAGACAAAGACATGTGGGTTTAAACTCTTCAAAGACTGAGTACTTTGGGCCCTGAGATTGATTTATGCCATTGGCTCTGACAGCTCTGGGAAGTAACTCCGAGAGTCCTTGTGCAACAAGGTTTCTATGCATTTCTCCTTGATAGATGGTTTTAAAAGGCTCTGGAGCAGATTGGGAAGTATGAACCATTTCTTTGCTAATGGTTAGGAGAGAAATGGGAAGAGGCCCACAGATTACTGTACTCACTCTACTCTCTTAGATGTCATAAAAGTTAATTTTGAGACCCCAAAAGGATTTTTTTTTTTCATACCAGGAATCGAACTCGGGACCTTGCACTTGCCAGACAGGTGCCTGTACCACTGAGCTACATCCCCGGTCCCCTCCAAAAGGATTTTTAAACAGAATCCTTTAGTTTAAAATAAAACTTCAACTGACCTGTATCTCATTTCGTACTATCTATGTAAGGTGAATAAACCCAGATCCCAAATTTAGGCCCTTGTGGGTAATACACAGATAAGGTTCTGAATAATTCCCCAAGCGTTTTTCTCATATGTGAGAGAAATAGTCACACAAGGTAGGGATAGTTCTAATGTCCATTTTATAAATGAAAGTTAGAGAGGTTAAGGAATTTGTAGAAAGACACACAGAAACTGAGACAAAAAATTGTGTTCCTTTCTGTACTAACATCAGTGGTTTTAGCCATCAAGTCCACAGTCTGTAGTATACCACACTGCAATAAATTGCTATGAAACAAATGTTTTTATTTGGTGCGTAAGGTTCTGCAGTGTTAGATCTGATTAGAATTTCCCACTTTGAACAATAAACACTTATGAGACTTCCAGAAAAAAGAAATGGTGTGGCTATCTACACTTAATGATTTAGTAAATGTTTATTTAGCACCTTTTCGAGCAATGCACATACTCAGTGCTGTGTGTACACCGTGATAAGTCACATGGCCAGCCTGCTTGCTTGTTCAATCCTGGAGATGACAGCAGAAACATAAATAGGAGTGTTCATGGTAACATGTCATAATTGATCTGTTACAACCAGTTTCCAGGTGTAAGATCATATAAGCCTTTCAAGTTTATAAAAAGAAATCAGATGAAGCAGTTACCCTGTCATTTTAACTAAAGTGTCTCAGCTAGTTTAAGTTCTGGAGAAATTCTGGCTTCACAGTTATCAATAAGTATGCAAGGCAGAAAGTGATTTAGCATTGGTAGAATTAGCAGCAATGGACAGGATTTGTAAATTCTCCTTTGTTTGTTTATATTTCAAAGGAGAAATCCAACTTATCTTCAAGAGGATAGACTGTTCTTTATTTTAATCTAGTTTAGGAGAGTATAGGAAATTATAGAGGGTATACATAAATATACCACCATGTTCTGAAATACAGCAGAAAATGGATAGCAAATTGTCCTTCCTTATCTGATGATTAAAAAAAATCACCATCATTATATACATGCCCAAATATAAAGCAAAATTTGAGTCGATCTTCACTCTCATCCCTACAGACTCATGGATACAAAAAAAAAAAAAAAATCCCTCTAACAAGCTATGCCATAAGGAATACAAACTAAAGATTAAAACAACATGAATTTGCACCTGTGATCAGCTGCTTACAATGCCCTCCAAGTACTCTTTCACCATGGACTCCAAATTCCTGTAAATATTCAGTACCTCACCATTCCTTTTCATCTGCAGTACCTCACCCTTGTGGGAGAAAAGAACCATTCGTGTGATAGATTAGTGGACCCAAAAGTTGATGAGAACTAGCGGCCTTGACTTGGCAGTGTTTACCAAATGTTTAAATTTTCCATTGTTTTTGACTCCCCCATAATACTTTTAGGAATTTGTCCAAAGGAAGTAATTAACAATGAATATGAACAAGTATCTGCAAGTGTTGCTTGACATCATTTAAGAAAGTTGAAAACAACTTAAATATTCATAAATGTTGGCTTTATGTAAAGTAGGGTATGCCAATACATTGAACTGCAAGAGATACAGAAGCTATAAAATCAGATAATTGATTTGACAACCCAAAACTACAAAAGGTTTTATAGCAAAAAAATAACATTCGCAACATCAAAAGACAAATGGGTAAATTACCTGCAAAATGTATGACAGCCAAGCTAATGTACTGGCTACAAAAGGAATCTTTAAAAATACAAGAAAAAAATCCAGTAAAAATAGGCAATGACCACATGGAAAAGGTGTTCAATCTAACACACAACTAAAGAAATGGGAACTGTGATAGTAGCTAGATTTAAGTTTTCACATGTAAGTAAATTAGTATCTAGTATTGACCGGGACTTACAGAAAAAACTGTTCTCACTTATTTTTGATGGATAAATAAATTGATGCACCTTTTTAGAAGGACAATTTGAAGGAAATTTTGATATTCTACTAATTATAAATCCTTACATATTTCCACTACAAGAATTTATCCTTGTACATATACTTGTACAGATGCACAAAATATACCCATAAGGATATTTACAGCAATACTGTTTATAATATCAAAAACCTGGAACAAATTAACTTAAACAAATTATGGCGCATCTATACAGTGAAACACTGTGTACATCATTAGGCAGAATGGTGTAACTTTATACGTACTAATATGGAAAACGATGCCCAGGATGTACTGATGTAATGATTACTGAGTAAAAAAAAAAAAGCTGAAGAATATTCAGCATAAATAATCCCAGTTTTAAAACATATTTTTTCATATGAACAAAGGAATTCCAAATGGTAAGTCTGGAGTGTAGAGAGACTTACATTTCATTTCATATCACTCTGAACTATTTGATTTTTTCTTTCAATAAGTTTATTCTTATAATAAAGAAAACTACCTCAAACCATTATCTGAGGTATTATGGATCACCTCTTTTATGAGAGCAACTGTTTAAACACTGAGAATACAGTGGTACACGTATAGGTAGCATCTTTTCTGATATAGTCAATGTCATGAAATGACATGAAATACAGTAGAGTGAGGGAGCCTGCCCTAGGCCATTCTTTGTGGCTGAATATCTAACACTGGGTAATTTATAAAGTAGAGAGGTTTACTTCGGACCAAGTTTCTGGAGGATGGTGGAGCCTAAGAGCACGATACTGGTATGTGCTCAGCTTGTAGTGTGGGTCTTAGGCTGCTTCAACTCATGGCAAAAAGTGAAGGGTCCAGCAACTGTATGACTAAGAGAGACAAACAAGAGAGGCACTCCACTTCATAACAACTCCCTGCCATAGCAGCTAATCCAGTCGCGTTTAATTGCATTAAAACCCTTTAATGATCTAATCATCCCCTAAAGTTTTCACGGCCTTTACTTTGGCAATTAAGTTTCAACATGAACTTCAGAGGGCATGGATCACATTCCAACCACAGCAGAGACCATAGTAAGAGGGGTAGCAGCCTTAGGACCTCTAAGCATTTAAAGCATTCAGCAGAAAAGAACCTTAACTGAGAAGAACAAGCAAAAACCATGTGTAGAGGATTGGGTGAGCAGGTGGGGTGACCAGACAGTTGACGAGGATCGGTTTTCCTTTTGGTCAGCCTATTTACAGGAGGGGTTATGAAGGAAGGGACTCCTTCTGGGTGCAAAGCTGAGCCTGGGTGAAAGCTCGGGGGCTTGTGGAAAGAGAGAAGACCAATACAAGTTTGGCCAAGAGTTGGTGTTTTCCCAGATTCTTGGCGGAGGAAGTAGTTCAGCTCATCATGCATGAGGTGAGGATATGCGCCAGGCCATGGCATGTGCAAATAAGGGGGTGATCCAGGAATCTCACCGGAGCCACTGGGATGGGTAGTTTGCTGTCCTAAGCCATTTTCAAGAGCACAGAGGGGTGAGGAATTCCTGGCCCACTGCTGTTTCCTGGGAGGACAGGACTTAGGCAGAGCTTTCCACTGTAAAGACTAGCCACAGTTACTAAGGACTCTTAATTCTTGGTGACTGTAAATTTAACTATCAAATAATAGATAAATATAAGTTAAAGAACTGCCTTTAGTTGTTTTCAAAAAGAAGTTGACTCCAGGAAGAACCAGCATCGAGTCCACAGTCATCTCTCAGCTTTTCAGTTTCAAAAATGCATCTATATCTGCCCGAAACCAGACAAAGCAATGACTGCAACGGAACAGATGGCACCGAAATGGACCTGATTATGTACAAAGATGTAAGATTCATTACCGCTCAATGAGGGAAGGAGAGGATTACCCAATGAATGGTGTTGGGACAATTAACCAGCAATTTGGAGAAACAGTAATTTCAGAATCTCACTTTATGTTATGCACAGAAATAAATTCCAGTTGGGTGGAAGAGTTAAATGTTTTCTTTTCAAACCTCAAAATGTCTGAAAGACACAGAATTAAATACTCTTCAAGCCTCTGGAGGAGAAAGAATTTTACAGGCTTAGAAGCAATGTGAGGGGTAAAAAGAGAATAAGATCTATAAGTTTAGCTACAAAAATGTAAAGCATAGGAGCAAGCAGCAAACAAAAGATATTGCTGCTAATATAATAAAGAGGCACTGTATTTAATATTTTAGTTTTTATATTGATCAGGTAAAAGCTAAGGCTCTAAACTATAGGAAAGCAAAATATATTCATAAAAGAAGCAATATAAGTAGCAAACCAATATATAAGAAGATGCTGAGTTCCTAAGGAATAAAATTTATAAATTTAACATTATGGTTCTATGTATAATTTCCAACTGTTAAATGAGCATAAATCTAAAAATAATTTCTCTGGGGTTTCTGTTTCAGATTAAGATACAGAAAGTCACAAATGATTATTGCACCTTCCCTGGCAATAAGAACTAGTTGGATAAGCCATAAAATCATGGTTTTAAAATCGTCAGAATTCTGAGTATGCAGAGGAACGTAAATGAACCAAATTCCAGAAACTGACAAGTTCTTCTGATGAGAGGAGAGATCCATAGCTGCTTCTATCCATGAAGAAGTGGCAGGAAGAGGAGGAATTGGCCATAAATTCAGATGAAGAGATACCCTGCGAATCCATCACAGCATTTTAATGGCCAACTATGAACAATGTTACAGATTAGAATCCCAAAAAGCCTTAGCCACAGAGCTGATCTACACCCACATTCATGCCAACGCCTTCCTGTGACATCATTTTTCATGGAGTACAAAGGAGTAATAGACCAAAGGCTAAGATCAAGACAGAAGAACAAGGAGAACACTCTGGAGATGTCAAGACCTTCCCCAAGTACAAGACAGTGTTGCCCAAGGCTGTGTGCAGGACAGGACTGCTGAGGGAAATCCTTTAAGGGACACAGGGCTTCTACTAAGTATAGCACAGTGGCCTATCTAAGACTGGGGCAGAAAATGGGTGGAGAGGTCTCCCTATTTTTAACCCTAACCCAAGCTGGTAGCAAAGCTGTGAAGCATAAAAGAGTTTCCAAGTTTCACTAGCACTCAGATCTAAACCCTGATGAAAGAGAGGTGTGAAACCATGCTGAGGACATCTGGAGCTGGCATGGAGCTGCACTAGACTGAGGCTTCAAACAAAGCTCGGGCTCTGCTGCTCCATATAGCTTTCATGGACTCAGTCCACAACCAGCAGTCGAAGGGAAGAGGCAGAGCCTTCTCTGTGAATAAATATTACTTGCTTCAACATCTACTCTTCTTTATACACAATGTCCAACATAAATGAGAGCTAAGAGAGCATCAGGAAGCAAGAAAATGTCATATAGGGTCAATAGAGAAACAGTAAACAGAAAGAGGCCCAAATGTTATATTTATGTAAACAGTGAGTATAAAATAAATAGAATAAATATATTAAATAAATTAAAGAACTTGTATACATGTGGAATTCAAAAAAAGTCATACTTATATAAGCATAGGGTAGAATGGTGGTTGTAGGGGCTAGGATAGAGATAAGGATAACTGAGAACATGTTGGTCAAAGCATACAAAATTTCAATTAGATAGGAGGAATAATCTCACCTGATCTACTGTACACCATGGTGACTATAGTTAAAAACAGTGTATCTCACAGTTGAAGATTGCTAGGAGATTTTAGTGTTCTCATCACAAGAAGCGTATGAGGTAATGTATATGTTAATTGGTTTAATTTAGCTACTTTACAGTGTATACATATATTAAAAAATAATGTTATACACTATGCACACACACATACATATATATATATATAATTTTTGTCAGTGGTAAAATAATGAAAACTCAGGAAATTATACACAATCTGAAAAATAGGAAATTTGAGCAGAGAGATGAAAATTATTTTAAAAAATCAAGTAGGCATGTTATTGTTTTTAAATGACCACTATCTAGAGCAACCAGTCCAACAATGAATTCTAGGATTTATAGCATATGTAACAGAAAAAAGTCGTAAGGAAAGAAACATGGGGAATAAGGCTGAGGAGGTGCAGCAATAATGGTATAGTGTTCTTACGTTGTTCACAGAGTAGTTGTGGTTTTAAAGCACATATGATCATCAAATGACTCAGAATAATCTGCAGAGAAACTATACCTAACAAAAGTAGGTATAGTTTAAGAAGTCAATAGAGAATATAGAATAGTGTCTTAGAATACTCAATTCACCCAAAGGAATACAGAAAATAAGCAACTGAGGAAAAACACATACGTGGAATAAGTAGAAAACAAATACTAAGATGGTAGACCTAAACTCAACCATAACAATAATTATAATGCATTAATTGCTCTATGTTAAAGGCAGAAATTCTCAAACTATATAAGGAAAGAAGATATTTTTGAGAAAGATACTTTTACTATAAAGACACAGGTTGGTTACAAATAAAAAAGATGGAAAAATATACTATGCAAATGCTAAACATAAAATGGCTCTATCAATAGCAGCAAAACAGTCTCAAGACAGAAAATATTATTGAAATAAAGTGGATATTTTGTAATGATAAAAGATTTAATTCATCAATATAACATAGCAAATATGAATGTTTACAGACGTACTAATGGAACATCAAAATACACAACACAAAAGTGACAGAAATAAAGGAAGAAACAAATCTATAGCCATAGTTACAGAATTTAACATAATTTATAATATAAAATCAGTAAGTGTTATAGCTTGTAGGTAGATGTCCTCCCAAAGCTTCATACACTCATAGATGGACTTCTCAAAGCAGAATGGTTCTAGGGCATGTGATTCCAGGATTAAGGATATGTGTTACTAAATTAATCCACTGATTGGAATTAGCATAGTTCTTGGTGTGGATAATGGAAAGGCCCACCTTGGAGGTGGGTGGCACACCAAAAGCTTTGTATCCTGGATGAGATAAAAGGGAAGGGATGTTTGCTCCTGCTGCTTCTGTTGCTGTTTGTTGCTGCCTGCCTGCCTGGCTGCCTGCCTGACTGTGGACTGTTTCTCCTCTGTCACATCCCTGTGCCTTTCCACCCTGCCTTGGAACCAACCAGCTATGGACTAAAACTCCACAAACCATGAGCTGAAATAAACTTTTCCTCCTTTAACCTGTGAGTGTCAAATATTTTACCTCAGCAAAGGTAATTTGAAGTTTATAGAACACTGCTCCCAAACATTTCAGAAAGCTTCTTGTCAAATGCATATGAGATAAATGTAAAGATAGACCATATTTTGGGTCATAAAACAACTGTGAACACACATGAAATAATTGAAATCATACAAAGTAAGTGGCAGGCTCATAATACAAAATTAAAAACAGTAACACTACTCTATGGTTCAAATATGCATGCCCTGTGTAACTCATGTTGAAATTTACTTACCATTGTAAAGTGCTAGAAGGTAAGACCTTTGAGAGGTAAGTAGGCCAGGAGGGATTCGCCCCAGCAGGGGTGTGATTAGTACCTTTATAAAAGAATAAATTTGGCCCTCTATTTCCTTCTCATCTTTACAATGTGTTGACACAAGAAGGCTATTGCCAGCACCTTGATATTGGACTTCCCAGTCTCTGTAACTCTGAGCCGATAAGTTTCTGTTCAATATAAATTACCCAGTATCAGCTCTTCTGTTGTAGCAGCACAAAACAGACTGATACATGCTAGACTATTTAGATCTACAAATACTTTTAAGTTAAAATAGCCTTTAAAAAGTCATAGGCAAATAAGAGCTCTCACAAAGGACATTAAAAATACTCTGAACTGAACAATAATGAAAATATAATTTGTAGGGTACAATTAAAACAATGTTTAAATGGAAATGTATAGCTTCAATATCTATATTAAAAGGAAGAAAAATATAAAGTCAATTACCTAAACTTCCACATTGAGAAGATTGAGAGAACAAAATATATCCAAAGTAGGTAAAAGAAAATAATGAGTGAAAATTTTAAAAAATTAGTAAATTAACAAAGAAAATTAGTAATCATAATTAAGCTCTGAAAAAATAAATTAAATTAATAAACTTGTAGCAAATCTGATCAAGACATAAAAAGAGAGAACAGAAATTGCCAGGTGCTGTCACTGCCAATCATTTAAATATTATAAACAAGGAACAATTAAAAACAGTTTATTGTCAATAAATGTGAAAAACCTTAAAATCACAAATTTTCAAAATTGACACAATTTTAAAAATCTGAATAGTCTTAAATCTATTTTTAAAAATTACATACATAATTCAATTGTATATGTAATATAAACTTATACTAAATAACAGTTCACTCCCAGATACCTTCATTGGTCAATTATGTCAAGAGTGTAAAAAATTATAATACCAATCTTACATAAACTCTTTTAGAAACAGAGGGGGAAACACTCCCCCATGTGTTTAATAAAGCACCAGAATCCAGATTCTGAATCCTGAAAGAGATAATTGATCGAAAGAGCTCAGAACAATGTCCCTCACAAACAAACCCAACAATTCTTAACAAAATATTTGTGAATCAAACCCATGAATGTATTTAAAAAATAATACACCACGAATAACTGAGGTTTGTCCCAGGGATGCACAGTTTATGTGTCATGCAATACATAACTGATGTAATTCACAAATTAACAGCATATAAGTGAAAAACTGATCAATAGATGCATTTGACAAAATACAACATCCTTTTCTTTTATGACTATGTCCCAATGTTTTATATTTTTCTTTTTTTAGTTTAAAGAGAGTAGTAAATGAGAAACAAACAAACAAAGAAATAGAACAGTAGCAGCATACCAGTATCACAAACATAAACAAATCAAAGCAAGAACATTCAAAGTGATACAGTCTCACGACAAAATAATACGAATCAATAGAGGTTGTTACATTACATATCGCTATCCTCAACTACATTGCTCAGATTACCAGGTGCAAGAATGAAAGATAGTTCAAAGCATTATAGGGAATAAGAAAATAAACTTTTTAAATATAGCTAGAATTTTTTTCAAGCCAGGAACAATTCTTTCTCAACTTGATAGAATTATAAAAAAGTTAAGAACAGCCTACACAATGATGAAATAATATTAAACACAAGCAACAATGTCCACTTTCACTTCTATGAAATGCTGAAGTCCTAGCTAATGCAGTGAAGGAGGACAAAGACAGAAAAGTAAGACACATTAGGAAAGCAAGAGTGAAGCAATTTTTATTTACAGGCTATACGATTCGTTTATAGTAGACGTTAAGAAATCAACAAAATTATTACAAGAAATAATATTAAAGTTGCAGGATAAAATATCAATATATAAATAGCTGTATCTCTATATTCTCAGAACATAATTAGTAAGTAAAATTTAAAATGTTATTTCTAAAGGCATCAAAAATATCAAATACTAGTGCGAGACAGGCCTGACCTCTACATTATAACTATAAAACATTACTAAGAGAAATGAAAGATCTAATTAAATACAAAGCTACATCATGTTCATTGATTAAATGACTCAATATTATTAAAATGTTCGTTCTTCCAAAAATTTACCTATAAATTCACAATGATCCTAATCAAAATACTAAACTGAATCATAATGAAAATATACTACATTAAAATTTGTGGGATACAAGCTTTTGCAGAAATTGACAAGTTTATTCCAGTATTAAATACATGCAAAAGGAGTCTACTTAGAAAAGCCAAACAATATCGACAAAGATAAATCAGAAGAAAATATCTTATTTCAAGATTTATTATAAACCTAGAACAACATCATCTGGTATTGCCATAAAGTTAGACAAATAGATCAACTGAACAGAATAAAAAGCTCAAAACTAGACCCAGATATATACGGTTACTTAATCTTAAAGCAAGTTGTTAAGACAATATAGCAGGAAAAGAATTACCTTAAACAAATCATTTTGAAATAGGTAAACAGTCCTAAAGAAAGACGAACTTCAATCCCTACCTACCTTACACCCCACACAAAAATCAATTTGAGATGTGTCAAAAACCTAAATATAGAAATTGGAAACATAAAGCTTATAGAAGAAGACAAGAAAACATCTTCTTAGCTTTGGAGCAGCAGAGATTTCTTAGGACACAAAAAGTACTAAACTTAATATTGAAAAACTGGTAAATTGGACTTAAGAAAAATTAAACTCAGTAAAGATACTATTAGTAAAATGAACGAATAAGCCACAGTCTTGGAAATACTATTTTCCATATATCTGATAAAGGAATTGTATCCAGAGCACAGACTTTTATAAATTATTAACAAAAAGACAAACTCAATATAAAAATACACTTCAAGATACAAAAGAAAAAAGTTACTAAGTTGAAAAAGTACTCAAAACTAGATCATGAGAAAAATATATATGAAATGCGATTTCCCTCCAATGGGAATGGCTGAAAGAAACACTGGCAATTTCAAATTTTAGGAAGAATGTAGACTAACTAAAACTCTCACACATTTCTGATTGACACGTAAAGGGCACAGCCATCTTAGATATCCATGTAAAGTCAACATAGAGCTATCCTCTGTCTAAGCAGTTCCACTCCTAGAGATTTATCCAAAAACTGAAAATGCATGGCACGAGAAATGGAAACTAATTCTTCAGTTGTACATGGATGTTTGCAACAGCTTTATTCATAATAGACCCAAATTTGAAGCAACTCAAATGTTCACCAGTAGGACGATGGATAAAGAAACGGATGTGTACATATAAGAGAAAACTGCTTAACCTGAAAAGGATGAACCACTGATACATATAAAAACATGAAGGAATCTTAAATTCTACAGCATGGTATATATTTTAGCATTAAAAATTATATGTATGAAGATTATATAATGAGCTGATGGCATAATCATGCTACACTCTTTTAAATTCTTGTGAAAATATATGAAAAATGCTGGAAGAAAAGAAAGTATAATGATAATTTTTTCTTGGATTATAGGGTTATACTTTTCACCTTCTATTTTTCTTTCTTTTAATAATGTTATCAGTTTTTCTTTTCTGTGATTTTTTTGCAATGCTGTATTTTTTAAAGAACAACTTATTTCTCTTCAATTGTTCACATATCATTTAAACTTTTTAGTCATTTTCTCCTTTGTTTAAAATGTTTTTAACTCTGTAGGAAATCTATGGTTAAATTGTTATTATTTTTCATGTATATAAAAGGAACTCTGTTTTACCCAATAGTTTTTTCCCTAGAAAATAAATTTTTAATCTACGCTCTAATTTATGAATATTACAAATGGAATGGGGCTTTTCAATAACTGAAATATTCATGCCCACCAGGGAGTCAGGATATATAATGAAATAGTATATCACCAATACAAAAGATAAATATACCCACTTTGAAAATATCTGAAAATATCAGCAGTGCTTAGTCTGCTTAGTGAGATAAGGTTGGCATTTTTCCTTGCCTGCCTTTCCTTTGGTGAAAGTCTATTATTCTGTGGTAAAGAAAAATGGTGAAGTAGTAAAATGAAATCCCACTTAGGCCTGGAACCATCCCAAAGCCCTGAGCTAACCCTGAGGCTAGCTGGCATCAGAGGCTCTGGACCAGAAGCCCCGGCCATGCTTCACTTCTCGTTGGTGTTCCTCTGACTTGACGTTCTGCTCAAGTCTCCAGACCTTGACTTCTTGTGTTTCTCTCTTGACCTTAACAACTCAGTATTCTGGGGCTTCGTTTTCCAGCCCTCAGCTTTGCTGCTACCAGACGCACTGTCTAGTCACTGTGGGATCATTACACTTTTTTAGCAAAGGCAGTTTCAGGGACCCTTACACTGGTTTCTCGCTCTTGGTCCCTGGGCTCCTGGGAGTCATGCATGCAGTTAAACAAATAGCTACACCTTCCCCACTTCCCTAGTCCTCAGCACCAAGAGCCTGCTGAGCCATCATCGCTCCCATTCTTGCCAGACCTTTATTAACCATGACACAGGTTTGGAAAGCCTGAGAAACATCATAATCTCTCCTGTCTCCCCTTAGAAGCAAATAGAGTTAGAAGAGGCTGCAGAGGGTGGAGAGGTGGCAGATACATCCCTGGAGAGTCCAGCTCCAGCCAGCCTTTCTCCCCTGTCTGTGTCTCCCCCTTTCTGCTCAGATCTTCTCACAGGAGCCTGGCCAAGCCTGCCAAAGGGGAGCTAAAGAGGTGACTGTAAATTGAAATGAACATCCTGCTGAAAAGAATTCAGAGGGATGATAAATAGCTTTATGTGGCCCTGGCATATTGCAGACAGCACAGGTTCTTTCTCCCTATCTACACAAGAGTAGAAATGAAGGGGAGAGGTGGGTTCCTATTCCCTCCCTCCTCCTAACCCCAGCAGTGCATGGAGAGTGACCAAGAGGAGGGGCCAGCATAGCTCCAGTTAGAGGGAATCTCATTAAAACATGTCTCCTCAGTAGCCATTCAATCACTAATTGACTTTCCCTCCTCACTTTAATTTTGACAATGGTGTCTTGATTAATTAACTCTGTCACTAAAGCCCCAGAGTGCTACAGCAGGACTCACCAGGAGTTTATGTCTCTGGGTTCCAGCCTGCCTGACAGGTAACCTCCCGATGGACAGCACTGTGGGTAATGGCCTGAACCCATCCTGGTTCCCTGAGGGTACACTAGGACAAGTTGTACTTCTCTTACCATGGGACATGTGGCCCAGCCAGCAGAAAGAGTCCAAATGCCTAGACTGTTGCTCTTCTCTGACAGCATAATAAATTTCCTTCTACTACATTCCCATATGTATACAAAGTTCTTCATGGACACAGCATCGAGAGGAAGAGATGGATCACTAGTTCTATTTCTGGGTGAGCCTCCTCGGAAACCGTTTGTTCACTCACTCATTTAGTCACTCAAGTATTTTACTTGTTATTCACCAGACGGTCTAGACTCCTTATGGGGGAAGGGACATGATCTAAAATGGTATAAATTAAAGATCCTACATGTAAGACATTTATGATTTTAGTTGAAAACATGTGATATACACTTATAAAATCAAGACCTAAAATTTGGTGTTCCAAACAAAGTCTCCAGGAAAGGAAAGTGAGTACTATTTTATTTTCTTGTCTCATTTTTATTTTATATCTCTTTATCTAAGACACTTATATAGTTTCCTGTCCAAAGACCATCCAAGAGTTCCCCTTACAAATGAAGGAGCTAAGGAGGCCCAACCAGGGCCAAATCATCCATCCAGTTTTCCCGGCACAGGGCCCTGTCCCAAGAATACTTTCGAGACTCCACCTTGATGGAACTTGTCCATGGATTCAGTGTCCAATAGTTTCCTAGGTTACCCAAATTCTCTTATCTCCTACTTTTATTTTTGATCTCTTTTGTAATGTACTTTGGCAGCCAGCATTAATACCCCATTAAAAACAAACAACACCTAATAGCTTCCTATACCACTTAAAATAAAATCTGGTCTCACCAGATTGCCAATCTCAGCAGCTACTACTTCTCTCTAAGAGGGCCTTATGCATCCCTACCCCAGTGATGTCACACTTGGCTATGTGATTCTCTCTGGCCTATGGAAGGGGCACATCCAATTTCATACAGAAGCTTTAAAGTCATTGCGTGGTTTTCCACTTTCCCTTTTCCCTCTTCAAAGACATTAGAATTCTCCCAGGTAAGAGCTATTCCATCTACCTTAGTCCTAGAGTGGAGATGAGAATGAGTCCAAGAGGGATATGTAAGTGACACTTAAACTTCTTTACTGTACATCACTTTGATTTCAGGTCCATTTGTTACCATGCTCTTTAACCCAGTCTGAGTGATAATTCTACAGTGTGATCTCAGCCCTGACCACTTCTTCAATCACATGTTCTACCTTCCATTCCGCATCTGTACACCCATGACACACTAGACACTCTGACCTTCTAATTTTGAACAGCCCAAGCTTGTTCTCATCTCAGAACCTTCACATATGCTGTTCCCTCTACCTAGAAAGCTTTTCTCTGTGGTTTTTCACATGGCTGGTTCTTTTCCATTATTTGGATCTTGGCTCAATTGTTCTGTCTTGAGAAATGCTTTCCCTGAGTCCCTCTCAAAAGGAGCTGTCTATCATGCAATCCTGTTTCATTTTGCTTTATTTCCCTGGTTTCTTTCTTACTTTCTCCCATTGGAAAAAATATCCCGTGAGAGTGGAGATCTTGTCCACCTTCTTCACACTGTGTCTCCAGACACTAGAAAGCCACTTGACACATTGAGACTTATTAAGTATTTGTGGATATGTAAATGAATCTCATCCCTAAGTTGTAAAGCCCTTTTCAGCCTCCAACTGGACACATTTTCCTTGAACCCCTTAACTCAACAGATCCAAAGCAGAATTCCTAAAGGAATTCCTCTCTTCCCTTACCCCCCACCACCACCTCTGCTCCTCCCTCCAGTGCCATCATGTTCCCCAGCACCCAGTCTGGAAGCCTCAGGGCAGCTTTCCATTGCCTCTCTCTCCCTCCCCTCACCCTCAATCAGCCTCCAGGCTGGCTGTCTTCTTTAAATCTCTCTCTAATCTGCTTTGTCCTCATCCCCAGGCACCTGCCCTCACCCAGACCCTCATCATCCCCTGCCTGGATTATCACAATCTTCGCAGAACAGGACTTCCTGTTTCCAACGCCCCATCCCATCTGTCCTGCAGACTGCCACCAGAATTATCTCTCTAAAATCTGATCATGTCACTCTCCTGTTTAGAAGGATTTCAAAGAAGCTACAGGATAAAGCTTAACTCCTTAGAGGCCATATGATACCTTTGCATTCTGGCTGCTGCTAACTCCCCAGCATTTCTCTTCCTCCTCTCTGATCTCCCATCCAGCCACACAGAAGCAGGACAGAAGCTCCAATGTGGGTTTGCTCACATTGCCTCCTGACCCTGAAATGTCCTTCCTATCACCTCCTGCTACACCCTAAACATGCACACGTCTGTCAGCTCCCTCCTACTGGGGGCTGTCTGTGCTATGCCCTGCAGATATCTCAGCCTTCCTCTCTCCATCTGGGAAGCTCTTTTGACTCCTCTCTGCCCTCCTAAAAATAGTTCTATTTCTCATTACCAGCCTTCTTTCACCCCAAACGCCCATCCTAAGACTTACTAGACGTTGTTGTGGCTGCTTCTGGCCCACGAAATTACCTCCTCCACAAATAAGGGCTTACTCAAACTTTCTTGTTTGAGTCCCCACTATGTCACACAGAACCTGACAGACAGTATGTTTTCAGTAAGTCTTGCTCCAAGAAATAGATAAAAATAAATGGTGTTCCATACAAAGAGAGCATAATAGACGGGCTAATCATGTTACAAGGTAAGGCAAAAGTTTGCACGATATGATAGGAAAAAACAATGCAAATGATAGTATCATGGACAATTCTGCCCTAAACAGAAGACCATATAAAGCGGACACTCACCTGGCATAACAGAAAGAGGATCTGGGGTTCTAGGAGCCTCAGGTACTCATCTAACTTGTCTTCACCGGCACTTCCATCTTAAACTCTGACCGAGGAGGCTTCCTTGCTTTGTCCCGCACATATCTTACAAAAAAGGGCCTTATTATCGTTCCCATTTTACACGTTGCAAAAGAGAAATACAGGGAGATCCCAAAAGCACACAATTAATAAGTAAGTAGCAAAGTTAGAACTTGAACAGAGTGTGTTTCTGGGCTCAGTGCCCTTTTCTCACCAAGGGTCTGACTTTCCCTCAAATGAGTATGTTAGGAAGGATTCCAAGGCTCTCTCCACCTGGGCCGTCTTAACTGCTTTTCCTCCTAACCTCTCACAGTACTAAGAGGGCAGAGCCTCTAGGAAATTGGGCTAGGACACGGCTCCCCACCTGGGAAGTAGAGGCTCTCCTTTCCATGGGAGCACCAAGATCCTTGGTGCCCTCAGGTAGAAACCCACACTGTCAATTTAGGAAAATCACGTTCTAACTAATGCTATTTGAGGCTCACAACAACCCCGCCAGCCTTCCTGCATTTTTCTTAAATGCAATTCTTAACAGTAATGATGGCACCTGTGAGGGAGGGCAGCCAGGGATTTAGCCTGAGAGTTGGTTTCATGTCACCTGAAAGGATTATTTTATACCATCAGAAAGATATTTCCCCTTCTACCACGGGAGAATGATTAGGTCTTCCCCTCAGATGGCACTTTATGAAAAGATTATTTAAAGATTATAGGACAAAATGGATATATCTGACAACATCTGTTGGGGCCTGGTTTTTTGGCTGGCTGTGAACCAGTCATCATTCTTGCAATTAGTAGGGTGCTTACCTTGGTGGTAATGTAGTCGTGATTTGCACACAAATGCCCACACATTTCTGTCGTGGAGTTTCCTTCTCCATCTTCTGCCACTGCTGACTAAGAGGGTCACAAAATGTCAAGAAGTTGTCTCTGATCTCTCCACCCAGAGCCATCTTTCCTCCAGACTCCTGCTTCTCCATGAAGGGCTCATCACCTGGTGCAGAGACCTCCCTGCCATTGCCTTTTGTCTCTCAGGCCTGAGGTTTCTCACCACGTGATCTCTCACCCTTCACGTAAGGCTGAGCCAGGAGAAGTAGAAACACCTCTTTGTTCCTCCCATCCCCGCTATTCACCCAAGAAAGAAGACCTTGGAGGCCTCTGCTGGAGGAGTTCTGAAGATCTGAACCTTACCATGTGGTTCTCCACAGAAGGGACTAGTAGCTGAGGAGCACAGGGTGCAGTTGTCATCCTGAGGGCCTGTCAAGAATGGTGCCATCCAGCATACCTTGGTCAGACACCCAGGGATGTCTGCTCATTTGCACCAGCCTCTGGACTCTGCACAACAAGGAACCAGAGTAATAGCATTTCCCTTGCAGGGCTTACATTCTAGAAGGCATAGGGATAAAGACATTGGTATACAATAAGTGGAAGGGTAAGTAAATTATATAACATGGTAAAAGTTGAAAAACAGTGCAAAAGAAAAAACAGAACAGGGAAAAGAGTTTGAAGAATGTTGAGGAGAGCAAAGGGAGAGGACAGGCTGCATCAAGAGGTGAGATTCAGCCAAAGGCTGGAAGATTCAGCCAAAGGCACATTCTCTGCATAAAACAGTAAAAACAGGCACCAGCAAACTGTGCCTAGGAGCCAGATCCAACCTGCTACTCACTCTTAGGTGGCTGCTATAATGTGAATGCTGAATGGCCCCCAAAGGCCCATGTATTAAAGACCTGATCCCCAGTTTGGTACTATTGGGAGGTAATGGAATGCTTCAGGGTAGGGTTAATGGGAGTCCTTAGGTCACTGGGGATGTGCTGATGGGAACAGAGGGACCCTGGCTCCTTCCTCTTGCTCTCTTTTCTTCCTGGCTGTGAAGTGATTGATTTTGTTCCACCTCCTGCCCTTGCCTCACAACAGGACCAACCAATCATGGGATAAACTTCCAAAGCTGTGAGCCAAAATAAACCTCCTTTATAAGTTGATGGCCTCAGGTATTTTGCTATAGTAACAGAAAGCTGATAAATACAGTGACCCACCAGCTTAAATCATTTCTTACATTTTTTAAGTGGTGGTGGTAGGGACATCAAAAAACTAATACTATTGTTTGATATGTGAAATTCAAAATGTTAATTTCCATCAGTAAAATTGTACTGGAACAGAATCACGTCTCCTTGTTTATCTAGTGTCTATGGCTACTTTTGCAGTACAACTGCAGAGTTGAGTTACTGTGACAGAGACTATGTACCTCTAGAGCTGAAATATTTGCTATCTGGCCCTTTACAGAAAAAGCGTAGCACAAGGGCCCCAGGGCAGGAACAGGAAGAGCAAGGAGATGGACATGGTAGGAGTGAGGCAGGCAATGAGTGGAAGGAGGACACAGAAGGAAGAGGCTGGCGAGAGCATGCAGCTCACATGAGGTCTTTTAGGCCATCTGGTTTTAACCTTCAAAATAGGAAGCCACTGCAGGATTCTTATTAGAGGAGTCCTATCATTGGACTTATATTTTAAGAGGATGTCTTTATCTGCTCTTTTAAGGACAAACTGTTATGAAGTTTTTGCCATTGTTCAGGAGAAAACCCAGGTGGTAGCAGCCAATATAGGTGACACACATCCTCTGATTCTGAGTATGTTTTGGATGCAGAATCTACAGGATATCCTCATGAGTTGGATGTGTGATGTGAGAAAAATACAGAGATCCCAGGCTTAGGGGTGAGGAACTGCAAAGTAGAACAAGTACACAATTCCTTTTCAGCCACTCTAGAAGTTGCTAATACACCAGCCTATGGTGGCTCTGAGTAGAAGTTGGATATGAGCCCAGAAAGACAAGGCAGCCGAGTGGAGACATAGATATGGTAACTGTCCGCAGGTAGGTAGTATTTAGGCCTCCAAGCAAGTGCAAATCAAAAGAGGAAGAAAAGAGAACCGAGCATTGTGCCGTGGACAGTCCAATGTTAAGAAATCAGAGAGAAGGGGAGGAAGGTATAGAAATTAACATAGGGTCCACAAAGAGGGTAGAACAAGGCCAGAGAGGTATCTGGAAGCCAGGTGGAAATGCTTCATCCATACCATCTGGGTCCTCCGATGTCGGGAAGCTGTGGGGACAACTCTTCTGAGGATATTTGCTGGAAAGAAATGAAACATTTACCAGAAAGCAAAGTCAAGAGGTTGGGTACGATCTAGAAGGCAAAACAGAGGTGGGGTGAGGGCTGTTAGCAGAGCAAGGGTGGCTGGAGGATCTGGCACATCCATGGAGAGACCGTGGAAAGATCACTCCCCTGTAAGTCTAGCACCATCCATGTCACACATTCAGACATTTTACTTTGTTTTTTATTGTGTGCCTCCTACGTGCCTGGTTCTGTTCTAGGCACACTGAGGGAACAAGTCTGTTGTCTGCTCTCCTGTAGATTATGTTCTAGTGGGGAAGACTGATGGAGTAATTTTAAAAAGACATAGACCAACTGGCTGAGAAAACAGAACGTTAAATATCTCATATAATGAAAGTTCAGATGAATGTTCACAGTTATGCCATTACTACACCCTTAATCAAAATGCATTACCACTGTGTATTTATCTCCAGCCTACACTGACGGTGATCTGCCTTAAAGGCATAATATTTATAACTGCAGCACCTTCGATAGCCTATGACCCACAGAAGGACGTTTAAAATGTCTACGGGGTAAATACAAAAAACCCAAGAGACGGAGAAAATCCTTCCTTGATATTTCTCCATATTATTTATCCATGTAAGTTACCAAGCTACAGAAGCAAAACCCCTTTACGAAGTTTATCAGCCTTGTGCAAGCAGTTATTCACACTCAAGTATAAATTAGTTTCCTTGGGTACTTTTAACAGCCTGCTGAGATTGTCCCTTCTCCATCACGTTTTTCTATTAAGTCAGATGAAGTGCAGATCTGGGAAGAATAATTTGGAAACTGAGGTACCAGCAAAATGAGATGTGTCCTGACCCAGTGGTGGGTCCTGCTACTGGTAATAGCATGAGGACATCAAATACAACTGGAAGGGATGTTGGCAGAGTGGAGATGTGAGACAGGGTACAAAGGGAGGAAAGAGGTGAAAGGGCCTCTCGATGTAAGTACGCAGTTTGCCTAAGGCAGAGCCACTGGAGGCCCCCGCATTGCACTGCTGATTCGGAGGTGAGTGTCCCAAGTCTCACCCCAAACCACCATCTCCAACACCTCAGAGGCCCCTCCAGATTCAAGGAAACAAAGCTACTAATTACAAATTAGTCTTTGCAATTGTTTTAATTAGGAGGCTGTCTATCTCTGATTAATTTTGCAGCCTTCCAAACTTGCCATCAGTATATAAATTTGGCATCATACAAAAGCTGCTAACCTTTAAATGACTTGTGCTTCGTATTTCTGGGCACAGCTTGTAAAGGAGGAATAATTAAGACAGCAGTTTTTTCTTTGAAGCAGGGTGGGGAGTGTGGAAGCGGGTACTTGATCTTATTTCTAACTTGTATCTTTGCTTTCTTTTTAAAGTACGAATTCTAAATAGTTTAAAGTAAGTGGGATAGTTTTCAAATTATACCTTCTGAGCTTGTATGTAGAATTAACTCATAATTTGAAATCTCATCACGACACAGATTTCCATGTAAGATAGATCATGTCACTCTGGATACATCTGACTACAGAGTTAACAGCTGAGGTCATTTTTCTGAGATTCCTTCTCTCTGTGGTCACTCTGTTTGCATGCCAAAGGGCTGCCATCATAGCTGATAAGTTTTGGGTACATGGTACAGCCTGCTGGTATCGCTTGAAACCAGCTTCCACATACACCGCTTTCTTTGCCTTTGACCCATACTTAATTCCCAGAGCCCTCAGAACTTTTCTGGATGTTTTTATTGTGATACAATATGCATAACATAATCATTTTCACTTTAACCATTTATAAATGTGCAATTCAACAGCTTTAAACATGTTCACAGTGTTGTATAATGTCAGTACTACCTATGCTTAGGCTCTTCCATTGTTTCCAGTAAAAACCCCATACTCATTAAACAGTAACTTCCCCAGTCTCTAATAACCACCATTGTGTTTTCTCCATGAATTTCCCTGTTCTAGGCTGTATTGTAACAAAAGGTTCAAAATTCTCAGCACGGAAATTTCTCCGATGACATGATTCTGCCCAGCACGTAGTGGGGAATCATGAGGAACTGCACTAATACTGACTGGAAATAACATGAGATAAAAAACAAACACAAAAACAATTCTTTCCTTTCAGTGAGCTACTGTCCTATCTCTTCTCCCAAAAGTTACAACACACAGATGTCTAAATTTGAAGGGCCTTTCATGAGGCTTATATGAGAGGCCTTGACAGTTTACAACTTCAATGTGTAACTGTAACAACAGTAAACGTGTCCTAAGGGGCCAGCAGAAACCAGGCATCACAAAGAAACATCCTTAAGATATCCAGATTTGCTAACTGAGACCCTTTCCCACATCTTCAGTCCCTTATGAAAACCCCAACCTCTCACCTTGACTGTGAAGTTCCTCTCTTGGAAACTCATCTGCTGACTCTATTAGACAGTGTACTCTGATCTGAATAAACTCTTTCCTATATTCATTGACTGTTAGTATTATTTTATTGCCCATGTCACCAGACCTCCATACGCTGTCTCACATGCAGCCTCCTCGTAGAAGTGTATTCATGTAACCTTGCTCCTTTAGTCTCTGGGCCATTCCACTTAACATTTTCCAAATCTATCCATGTTGAAGCACATATTTTATCCCTTTTATGGCTGAATAATATTCCATTGTAATTATACAGCACATTTTTATCAATTTATTTGTCAGTGGACACTTAGGCTATACATAACGCTTGGAACTAGGAAAATACTGCTATAAACATTGTTATACAGTATCTCTTTGAGTTTCTGTTTTCAGGAACATATCACTTAGATATGTCCCTAGGAGTGGGATTGATGGGACCTAGAGTAGCTTCATGTTTAACATTTAGGGAAGCTGCCAAACTGTAATTAATAGTGCCTGCAACACTTTTTAATCCTGTCCCACTGCAAGAGGGCCCCAATTTCTCCATATTCCTGTCAGCACTTGTTATTCTCTGGGTTTTGTTGTTGATTTTACAGTCATCCTAGTAGGAGAAAAGCAGTCTCTCACTGTGATTTGTATTTCCCTGATAATGAATGATCCTAAGCATCTTTTCTGAGCCCATTTTTCATCTAACATATAGAGATAAGAAATATCAATATCTTATCAAAATATCAATGCTGACATCAGGAGTTGGTGGAAAGGACATATGACACAGGGACACGGGCCAATTTTGCAGCATTGCACACAAGTTATGGATCAGCTGGTGGTTCCGTGGAAGCACTGATGCCCACCTCATGCTCCGGGGGTCTGGGTGATTTGGACAAGAGTGCACCTGCGTGATGAAGAAAGGTGGTAAGGAATGAGAGGCATCTTGCTTTCCCTGGACAGCCCTGGCTGCTTGGCAGTTTCTGTCCCTGAGGGCGGGAGTGTTGGTGGCACCCTCTCCCCGGTGTTTTCAGCCATTCATGGGGCTCTTATCCACCTTGTTAGTTGTTGCATTTATGTAACAGAATGGAGTAGAGTCTGAAAATGTTCTCAGATACTTTTCCAGGCACACACCTGTGTGTGAATTTTACCTTGTCATTTTAGGGGTCTGAAACCACTACTACCAATCCATGTGTTCTGATAAATATCTTGTATTCCAGAATGTGGGGTCATAGTAACAATATCAACTCAAATTTCATGAGTGCGGCCTCAGGCAGAAGCTTGACATCTGTCAAATGCTCTCAAGCAAGTGTTCCTGAAGGTAGACACCCCAAGATGGGTCATCCCACAAGGCACTGGTGGCCCAGGTCCATCACGGTGATCTACTTGCAGTAAAAGTGGGAGAATGTCTCTCTCTTCCATGCAGCGTAGCTGGGGCCAAGCAGGGCTGAATGTGTCTCTGACCTCAAGAGCGGTCTGGGAGAGCTGCCCCACAAGCCACCACACATACCCTCGTTTCCACAGGACACACACCTGGCCTGTGGATCAGGAAGGAACAGACGCTAAGCTGTCTCCCTGCACCCCCTCCCCCTCCCGCTCTGCCTCCTCCCCACCACCCACCTGTTCTGTTCTGCTCTGCTCACTCGGCCCTTGACTCAGCTCCACTGTGCATTCATCAGTCAGGAACGTCACAGGCCATTGCAGTTCTAGCGCTAAACAACCCAGGGTCAAGGACATCTGCCCCACTTACAAACAGTGGGAACTCAGTTAAGTGACTGAACTTCATAAGCTTCCATTCCCCAATGTGAACTAGTGTGAGGCGCCCCTCTTTGCAGTGGTTGTGAAAGTTAGAGGACACACAGCATACATTTGCAATAGCCACTGGTGTTAATTAACCTTACAATTTGCCTCTCTGACAGTTGCACCAGGCCTAAGTCTGACCTATGCTTGTCACTTTCACTATTAACATCTCAGATTAAGTCCCCTCCTTGCTTTGTTCCTACCTGCCTAACTTGCACAGAGCTGATAAAATTGCTCTTTCCAAATGCAAATCCAACCATCGCTATCCTCCACTTGAAAATTCTAGCACATTAGAATAGAGCCACATGGCTCATTGTGGCTCCACCCTTCTCAGGACTTCCCCCAACTTTCCCATCCTCCCTCTGGGGCTTTACCACCTTAAGCATTTTTAAGGGCACAGTCCAGTGGCACTAAGTTTACTCACATTACTGTGCATCCATCCCCTCCACTCATCTCCAGTGTCTTCTCACCCTCCCAAACTGAAACCCTGCACTCATTAAACACTACCTCTCCGGGGGCCCCTTAATCTCTAGGTGCCAGGAGTACCGTTTATTTAAACTCAGTGTGAGCCTTTAGAGAGAGGCTGGTGAGAAAAGTCATTGCTTGTTCAGTGCTTTGAGTTCACCAAGCATAGTTGTGGTCCTCAGACCCAGAGACCAGTAGTATAGGCTTGCAGTTTGTCCAGAAGGACTTCACTGGAGCTTCTCATGCAGCCTCTGCCCTGGGGAGCTGGACTAGGCAGCAGCCTTGGGTTAGAAGACCTTTGCCTGGAGTCAGGAGAGTCCACTGGGCTGGACAGCAGGGGTCACAAAAGGCTGCCAGTTACTGCTCTGGCTCAGGGCAAACTGCCAGGCAGCCCTGCTCTGTACTGACGCTACTCATGGGCCTGGCAGAGGTTCTCTTCAAAGTATATGGCAGGAATGTGGCCCTGATCCCCCGCATGTTGGTCCACCTACAATACATTCATCATTTTAAGTCACACAGTGCCATTTTCTGTACATGGCAAAGGATACATAGCATCCAATTTACCATCTTAGCCATTTTAAGTGTACAGTGCAGTGGCGTTAACTACACTCATACTGTTGTGCAGTCAGCATCATCCATCTCAAGAGCTACTTCATCATCTCAGACAGAAACTGTGCACCCGTTACACACCAATTCGCCTTTCCCAGCCCTTGGCAACCTCTGTTCTACTTTCTGCCTCTATGAATTTGACTGCTCTAACTCTGCAAATGACTGGAACCACACAATATTTCTCCTCCTGTGACTTTCTTATTTCACTTAGCAGAATATCCCACAAATTCATCCATGTTACAGCATATGTCAACATTTCCTTCCTCTTTAAGGCTAAATAATATACGATTGTACACACACACACACACACACACACACATTTTGTTTATCCATTCACCCATTAATAAACACTTAGATTGCATTTGGCTACCATGACTGAAGCTGCTATCATCATGGGTGTAAAAATATCTATTCAAATCTTTTATTTCTT